>NW_026535792.1:930000-1475000 GCF_028551555.1 Melozone crissalis | reverse complement strand
TGTCCCAGGTCCTGGGGAGCTGCAGGTGAGTGATCCCAGCTCCTTTTCCTCCTTCCCCTTCAGATCCTGCCCAAGAACTTTCCGTCCTGTCCCCCTCTGCTGTTCCTGTTCTCCAGGGAACATTTGAGGATTCTTTGTTGGGAGAAGCCACTTGGAGATGAGCAGAATTTATTAAGGAAATGTCAATTAAAGGGTCATTAAAGGGCTGAGGTTGGAAGGGGAATTAATTCCTCTTACTTTAGCACTGCTCCTGCACTTTGGAGTCATGAATGCCAAACCCAGTCCCGCTCCCAAGTGCTCCTTTGTCCACATCCCAAATTCCAGGCACCATTTGGAATTTCTTGTGCAGGAACCAGAACTGATGGGCACAGCTGCACTGGAACATGAGGCTATGATCACCATATATTGCATTTATTTGGCCTGGGGTTTGTTTAAACTGGAAGAAAAGGAATATCTTTTTAATAATTAACCCTTTAATGAGATTTCTCAGGTGTCCAGTTGTGGAGTTTGGAATGTTCAAGGTGGGTCAGGAGGAATGTGGTTCATCCTGCCCAGTGGGAGGGGAGGACTCACCAGCAGTGAATATTCCTCATTAAATCTAATGGGGTCATGCCAGTGCAAGTTAATATATTGTCACTTAATATGGTTTATTAACCTCCCCGTGCAAAGTACAGTGCTACAGCACTGCATCTGCAGAGCCTGAGCAAAATGCAGATTTTAGCTTATTTAATTGCCACTTTGTTATTGCTTTCAAATAATTCCTGGCTTTCCAAGTGATATTAGCATGTTATTTTTTTGCTCCATTCCTAAAACCCAATGTTTTCAGGGTAAGGGAATGAGCTGCATTGAGGCTGACTTTTAAATGGTTTGAAAATATTAGGCAGCATTTCTAGTGCCTTCAAATTGGGTGGGAGAACAAAATGAAGCCTTGAGACTAAAGTTTAAATACTCTGAGCAAGCTTTTTTCTAATTACTGTAGCTTAATACCAGAGGAGTAAAAAAAAAATAAAATCAATATATTTTTCTTAGATGAGTTCTCCAAATGCCTGGTACCACTGTGCTGACTGTAATGTAAATTTGGTAAGAAATGACCAAAAATTAAACTGGTAATTTAAATTTCTCTGTATTTTCTCATGTTCTGTGTGCAATTGCCACAGCACCTTAGAATGCTGATCGCTTGTAGTAATTGTCTTTGTAATTAGGCTGAAATATCCACTTTGCTGTTCTCTACATGAAAGCACTGAAATAACTGAGCAGATTTTAGCCAAATTAAGCTTTCCCTGAGTTTCTGATAATTTTCCATGTGCAGATATTTGGAAATGTAAGGATCTTGTTCCTGAATCAGTCAAGTTTTTATGGCAAACACTGAAAAATGGGATTAATCCTGATGGATTAAACAATTAATATCCCTGCTGGTGCTTGTCAGTAGATCTGTGGCTGTTTGCACAGACACCACAATTCCTTTGGAATTCCACCAATTTGAAAATTACAGCCTTCAAAAAATTATAGTTACAGTGCTGCTGTCGTTTCCTGCAGCGTTTTTGAACGTGAGCAGGGAATCAGCTGGAATTGTGACCTGATAAGGGATAATCCAGGCTCAGACAGGCTGTCACTCACCTTTCCTCTGCAACAAAGTGAGCAGGTAGCACTGAGACATCTCCTTAATGAAGTGGCTCGGGTGCCTTTTATCTGTGTGAAGGACAAAATTACCAGGATTCTTGCTTAATGATGGTGTCATTTTTTTTTTCTTCTCCAGTGTTTACAAAAAAAAAAAATTATCCAGCAACATGAAAGACTCCCAGCAAAATGGTCTGCATGGTTAAATTAGAAAACTCTGTAGGGCTGTAACATTCAGGTCTGTATTTAAATGAGAGAAAAATGTGAAGTTACATCAGTAATAAAAGTAAATTCAGAGAAATGCTGCAGTGAGTGCTGTGAGATTTCAAACAGGGTTTTTTCCCAGCTTTTTTGAATCCAGAAATCTGATTTTTTTTTCCCCCAAATCTGTACCAGGGTTTTTCTGACTGCAGTTTGAGGGGGGGCTTTCCTTGTTTTCCAGGGTATTCCCAACACATCCGTGAGCACATCCCTGACCTTGCTGTCCAGCAGAACCTGCAGATGGGGAGGCTCTGTGACATCCTGGGTAGGTGATAGCCCCTCTGATTATTGCTCTCTGGTTATTCCCCCAGCTGCCACTGAAAGGAAACAGCGCAAGGACTTTTTAAAATTATTATTAATATCAAATATAGAGCACAGGCTCTGACATCCTGGGTATGTGATCAGCTCCTGCTCTCTGGTTATTCCCCCAGCTGTCACTGAAAGGAAACAGCACAAGGACTTTTTTTTTTTTTATTATTAGTATTAAATATAGAGCAGGGAGAAGCTGAGAAGGAATTGTGGCATTTCTGGCCATGTTATCCATAAAAAATATGGATATTTTTGCCCCTCTGTGCTGAGGTGGAGCAGCTCCTCCTGTGAGCTGCTCAGCCCCACAGAGCATTCAGGGCTCCCAAAATGAGGGAGAGAGAAAGACGTGCTGCAAAAGAGCAAGCCCTTATTTAAACCCTTTTTTTTTTCCTTTTAAACCAGCAAATAAGGCAAAAGGCATCTATTTAAAAGTTTGGGGTGTTTTTTCCTGGCAGGCTTCTTTTAAGCAAAGCAGGGAAGGATATTAGTTAGCAGTGACCAACTGCATTGGCTCCCTGGAATGACATATTTTACATGATTCATGTATATTTCAGGATCATGATTATTTTATAAATGCCATTTAGTAAGTTTGGAACAAAAATATATTAGATCCAGAAATTTACAGTTGCCTAAAATAATAATGTAATTGCCTTTATATATTATCTAGGCACTAATACTGGGTTTTTTCCACTGTACTGGTTTTTTATTTATATTTTTAATGTGGATTTTTTTGGCTGTTAAATGATAGAAACTTAAAGGGACAAAGTCACACATTAAACATTTTTCTTCTGATTTCTGAACGTGAAAATTGGTTCTGCTGTAAAATAGACTACAAGGAAGATACAAACTAGTGAACTATTAACTAAATTATGGACTGGATCACGTGCTTTACCTGTGCCTGGCAGAGGAGCACTGAGATTTTCCATTTTGGTTTGGTTTTTCTTTGGAAAAGCCGAGGATTTCCTTGCTGTTTGTGATCTCCTGTGAGTGAAGCTCTCCCTGGAGCCCCCCTGTGTCTTGAGGAGACTTTATCTCTCTTTATAGGGCAGTGTCACAGCAGTAAAATGTGCTGAGGCTTTTTATTCCCAAATTCACCTGAGTTGTCAGTTTTGCATTTGAGTATTGACTGGTGAATGGTGCTGAACTCTTCCATTAGTTATTTTTGAAAGTGATCTGGTAAATAATTATACAAATACTCTGCTTGTGGGCTCTGTGGTACTGCAATGCCTCAGGTGAGTTCTGGCCTCACTTTTAAAATGTGCATTATTTCCCTGCAGCTCTGGCAAAACAAAGCCAAGCCATGGGATCTCTCATTCACTTTCCAACATTTGGCTCAGGGTTTCCTTGTCCAGGCCTTGCTGTGCTGCAGTCCTTCCATGCAATAGCAGTTATCCCTGGCACTTGTGCACAATAAAACAATGCAAGGCTTCCCACTGATTTGGATCAAAATCTTGGAGTGCTCTTTGCCTATCACTGCCTCAAGGCCCATTAATTCATTAGCTCATCTATTGCCATTAATATTTTAGCAGAACAGAGTGGTTACAATTTTCCCAAACTGCCTGTGTTACGGATTTTCCTTCTGTGTGGACACAGCCCTTCAGCCCAAGCTGTTTTCCATGAGGAAAAGCAGATTTCCCCCCCGTGCTGCCCTGCACACTGCCCTGCCAGCAATGGTTATTAATGACACCCCACCCTGAGCTTTTGTGTGGGCAGCGCAGGAGTAGGAACAGCCCATGGAAAATCCAGGCAGCGTAGAAAATTGCAATTTCCTCAGCTTTCTCAACTGAATGGCTCAGTTTTATAATTTACTGGCATTAATGGGATATATTTTCCAAGCAGTTCAATTCCCATCGATGTTAATGGGAGCTGGGCTCACAAATCCCCCTGCACCACTTCCCAAATCCTGCCCCAATATGTTGTGCAGATTGAATCCCGGGAAGCAGCTCTTCCTCTGGGTCACTGCCCTGCCTGCAGAGAAATGCTGAAGCACAGCAAAAAGCCCTAAGATTTGGGGATGAACCCCCATTTTTCTCTATTTGCAGTGCATTTGGAGGAGGGCTGTTGGTGAGCAGAGGGTTGGGGATGCTGGCATTGCTGTTGGGAGTGTGGCACCCTTGTCCCAGCACTGAGCACCGTGCCCCTTTGTTTCAGATGCCAACGTGGACGTCATCTACATCTGCCCCCTTGCTCTGAGTGAGGAGTTACTGCAGTACTACAATAAACTCCTGGGTCTGCAGGCAGCTGTTAGATCTGGGAACCCTGAGGACATGGCTGACCTGCAGGACAGGTTCAGAATTCTCACCCCTGAAGCTATAAACAGCTTCCCTGTGAGTTTGTCTTCTAATTACTACAGCTTGAGGGATGCAGTAAAATTAAATTGGAAATTTTATAACTTGCAACGCTCTGGTACACATCAGTGAAATATTATTGCAAGTTTAAGGGCTTTACTGATTAGACTACTAGTTAGAGCATTGGAAATAAATATCCTGGTTTAGCTTTATAGACTTGCTTGAGATAGTCCTAAATTGGCTATTTGTAGGCTCTTGTCCCTTCTGACTCCGTGCTTGGGACTGGGAACTTGATAGATTTATATTTCTAAGCAAATCATAGCAATAAACCATTCTTATTACTCCAACTTTATCTCTGGCTAGCCCAGCACTCAATCATTGCTGTGTTTGCCGTGGCTCTTGCAACTAAATCCAGTGCAGAGCTCCTTAAAGAACGAGGCTTAAACAAAGTTAGGTAATAATACAGAAATCTGAGTTTCAAACAGGTCAGAACAATACATAAATATGAGCTCCAATAATACAACAGTGATAGTTCCAGAATAGCAATTAATAATAGAGAAATATTAGTTCCAAACCTGTCAAGTCAGATTTAAATCCATGTGCTAAAACATGTTCTAATTAATGTACAGTGTGTCCAGTGTTTCTGGAAATGCTGCAGTGCAGTGGACACTTCACAGTGAACAATAGTTTTATATTCTAAAATCTATATTCTAATTTAAATAGTATTTATATTCTAATTGAAATATTAAACCCACAGTGTCTTGGCTGGGATTTGATTGTTATCAAACTTTGTGGCACATTTAGGGGCTTTACTTGAAACCTTGCTGCTGGTTTTGCTATTTTTTCTTTTTAAGTTGCACTTTGACAGTCATAGCAGGGTTTTTCTCTGGATTATTTTTGCAATAGTAACTTCCAATTATGAATTAATGCAAAGATCTGTCAGGAGAATGGGCAACACCAGATTTAGGTGAAGCAGGTTGAGGTAACCATGGCTCTTTGGTGCCATGCACCTTTAATGTGCAAAACCCACCTTGTTTTCATTTAAAATGTGTTCTTTATCATATAATAATTAATATTTTAAATTAATACATTCTCTGTGTGGAGAGGAACCTGCTCAGAACTGCTCTTGGTCATCCCTTGGCTCCAGTGCCAATCTGGGCTGTGTAAGGGTTTGAGCTTTATAAGTTATTATAAAAGATCTTTCTCCTGGGTTATTGAATAGAAAACTTTTATTGCACCTAATAGATCGAAATTTATTCCCAATCAATGAAATTGTGGCTTGAAGGCCACTTCAGAGGGCTCCTTTTAGCAATTCCAGAGGCACAAATCAGCCCTGCACAGGAAAATGTGTGGGAAAGGCAGAGCTGGGCCTGATCCTGCACTTGAGGAGTGTCCAGGGGGAGGCAGCTTTGCTCTCCTTGTGATCCTGATGCCAAGGGCAGATCTGGGATCTTGGGAAGCTGAAAACAAAACAGAAATCAACAGGTTTGAGAGCCAAGAACTTTGGTTAATCCCATATCCCCTGTTCCTGCTGGAATCCCTCAGTTCTGCTCTTCCCTGCTCTCCCTCCCACTTCCATATACCCTGGCAGCTCTAGCCCTCTCAAAAAGCAGGAATGAAGCAGCTTTTACAGCCTGACCTCCTTAATTAGCTGTAAAATCCATTATTGAGGGGCACAAAGCAGATCTCCTCCCCACAGCCCCACTGGCCCCAGGCTGGGAATGGATCCTGTTCCTGCAGGCAGAGCTCTGGGCTGGGCCAGGCCCCGCAAAGGGAATCCATCCATGGAGCAGGGCTTGCAATGTCCTGCCTTTAAAACTGATCCAAGCAAAAGGGCTCCAGGTGATTTGTTTGCTGTTCTTTTCACCCTGTAACTTCTGTAATTCTCTTTTTTTGCTGAAGCTTTGGGGAATGTCCCATTCCTGCTGTCCTTGCAGGGTGCCCAACTCCTGCACAGAGAGATCTGGGCACTTTGGAGCTGTGTTTGGTGTGAGGAAGCACCAAGGAGATTCCTTGTGTTCCTTTCCAGCACCATCCTCCCTATCCAAATCAGGATTTCTACTTCAGTCCCTGGCAATGAACATCCAGGACTTGGGAGGAAAATATTCTGTGTCCTTCAGTGCTGGAAATCCCTGGCAAATCCAGGATTTACCTTATCCTGAAAATTCCTGATGCCTAAATGAGATGAAATCTCAGTAGGAAGATGATTTTCTCCTTGTGGGGATTATGATTTGTTCATAACAACTTATTGCAGTGGATTTCTCTATCCCTGTCTCATCCTCAGTATATTTTTGGGAATATAATTGGAATATATGCATGGGATATATGTTGTTTAAAACATTTCTGAGGTTTCACCTGCCATGACTGATATTCTTAATTAAATTCAGTTTGTAGGGTATGTCATGAGCTGCTTGTTCAGCAATAGATCTTTTTTTGGGAAGAAATGAAAAATTCCTTCAAAAAAGTTGGAACCCTTGTGTTTTAAGCAAAAAAAAAAAAACCTACTACAAAACTGCTCCCCTCTCCTTAAATGCTCCTTTAGATCAGCAGTCAGAGCTCCTGTGAAATGGAAATGTGCATCCCCAGTAATTTAATGTAAGCACTGAAAGCTTTTGTAAATCAAAGTGTTTTATTCTCAGAGAATCACTTCAAATACCCTGAACTGTATGTGAAATACATTGCCTGCTATAGGGAGGGGGAGATTCTTCATTTTTTTATTGATTTTGAGGAGCTCTGGAGTTAAACCATGCCAGGAGTGTTGCTGAGATGAATCACTATTATCCAAAGGCCAGCAGCCTCTGTGCCTGACAGAAGGATAATTCCACACGGATCAAATAAATACAGATGTGTAGTAATTAGTTCTATTCCCAACGAGGCCATTTCCAGCCCACTAAAGATGTGCACGATTATGGAGCCTCACCCCAACAGCTTTTATCAATTTAAACTGCTAAGCTACAGGATAGGTCATAACCCAGCCTGCTATTAATAATGTATTTATTGTGGGCAACATTAGGAATTAGGGGGAGGAGAAAAAAAAAACAACAAAACCCCCACTTTTCATAAGAATAAATGAAGAATAAATGTTCTCTTTTTGCAGGAGCACCACATGTGCCTGGCCACGGTGCTCAAGTACAGCCCCAGGACGCTGCAGAGGCTCCAGGTTCTGCTCCAGGGCAGGGATGCCTACATGGTTGGGGGTGTTCCCCACCTGGATGAGCTGGCTGTGGCTGACCAGCTCCAGGTGCCACTTCTGGGCTCGGAGCCAGCAGTGGCTCAGCTCTGCAGCACCAAGTCCGGCAGCAAGAGAATCTTTGCCAGTGCTGGAGTGCCAACCCCTCCTGGAGAGGGGGACATCCACAGCAGGGAGCAGGTGAGCATTGGGGTCATTCCAATAACTCCACTGATGAGACCCTCATCAAGGAACAACAGTTTTATATTGCAAATGTTTAACCTACAGTGCCTGGGCTGGGATTTGGTTTTTAGCAAACTTTGTGGCACGTTTAGGGGCTTTGCTTGAAGCCAACCCAACCTCTTGGGTGGGATTTGATTTTTAGCAAATTTTGTGGCACATTTAGGAATTTTGCTATTTATTTTTCTTTTCTAACTGAACTTTGACAATCATAGCAGGTTTTTTTTCTGGATGCTGGGTTATTTTTTAATAGTAACTCCGAACTATTTTTCCAGTGGTAACTCCCAAACCCTCATGGGTTTGAGCAAGTCTTGGGTGAGGTTGGGTCCTTTCTTGGCTCAATTAAATGCAGTTTGTGCCCAAGGCAGGAAGGAACACAATTACTCTGGTTCTCTTCATGGGCTTAAGGATATAAAAGTGTTTGGTCCAATATTTGAGACAGTTTGTGCTGGTGAAGTCATGAAATTAATCCGTTTTACCAGTGAATGAAGATGGCACGTTTTCCAAAAATCCTTGGTCTAAGGGGAAGAAATCTCCCTTCAATGAGCCTGTTCCCACTGAGCCTCACTGAGCATCTTTGCAGTTTTACTTTGCAGCCTATCATTGCTAAATTCATCTCTCTTGTTGGCATGACCAGTAGGAAGATAACAAAACCCTATTGAACTGAAATTACAAGGCACAAGAGGCTTCTGTGCTTTCTTTTTACATGTTTATTTTGCAGCCAGTCCCTCAGTATATTATTCTCTAAGCTGATTTTGCAATTTACAATGATATGTTTATGTATTTATTTAAAAAAAACTCAACATTTTTATGGTGGTATTACTTCTCATCCAGGAAAATAATCATTGCTAAGGTTTTTTGTAGGTGCTCCTGCTTCTTCAAGAGGCTTTTCACATTGCTTTAGTTTTTATTAATCACCTTTAGCACTGAACAGTCTAAGCTACACAAATCCATTGCTACTTCTCCAGTAGATGAAATAAATATATGATCAATGACCGGCAAAACAGCTGTTTGATTTATTTGATTCACGTAAATTATTTAACAATACTTCTGGTTCATCCTACAGGGTTATGGAATTTCTCCTTCTGTTGTTTGCTTGTATGAAATATTGACATTTTAGGTTAAATAATCAAAGTGAGGTGACACCATGGTAAAGCACAATTCAATTTTCACTTAAAGATAGCACATAATTCTTTGTGATTGGTACAGTCCTTACAGGATTATTGATCCTTTTCATTACTGTAGGGGGAGCCCTCAAGAAAAACACATTTATGTGATTCTCAAAAGCCACAAATGGAACACATGTAATTGTATTTTAGGTCAATCTTTAAAAAAAAAGAAACAAAAATCCCTCAAATTACTCTGTAAAACGTAGAAGACTCCAGCCAATGCAACAAGATCTGAGAATACTTTCAGCAGGTTCAAAGTCATTTGCAGTTTCTAAGAAGCTAATTGCATCCTGCACCAGCTGGGCAAAAGGCATTTGGAAGCCATTTAAATCTGTGTACATACACAAATAAATAATTAGCATTTTTATAAAGCCTGCCTGGTACCTCCTCCGTGCATTTATAACCATGGGATGCCCTCTCCAGCAGCAGCCTTTCCCAGCTGCTTGGGCTGGTGCTACCCTGGCACATTTTTGCAAACAGCATCGTCCATCCCACTGTGTTCCCTGTCACAAATGGTTATGGAGCACTCCTGGTGATCCAAAACCTCAGACAAAACCAAAAAACAACACCTGGGCAGCAAATTCCTCTGTGCAGAAAACAGGGATGTCTTAAAGGCAGCTTTCAATCCACACCCAAACAGCTGTAACACAAACACCTCTGAGAAAAGGAACCCATATTGTTGGGTTATGCCCTTTCCTGACCCAGAGATGGGCAACTGAGAGGTGTTTTGAAACTTTTATTCCATTTTCAGACAATACAGATGTTATAATTCATGACATTGCAATCAGCAGCCAACTATTTCCTAATTACATTTAAGTGTTTCTTGGTCTATCAGCTTTAGCCACACCATGTTATAAATGCCTTAAAGCCAGTCATCTAAAATAACCCCTTGTGGGTCCTACTGCAATGCATCTTTCATAGTTCTGTTTCTCTGAAATATCTAGTTTTATTTGTAAGGCCATCCTTTGAACCTTGTTTCTAGTTCCATTTCTCTCTCAGCAATGTCTGTCCTATTCCAGGGCATTTCTAAATCATCATGTCTTAGCTCAAGCTTTGCATATGGATGCCCACTATGGGTCTTCTGTCAAGCTTTGAGAATTTCCTACAAATCCATTTCCCACATTTCCCCCTCTCTCTTGGACAGAAAAAACTTCTTTGATGGTTTTGTTCTTTGATTGCTGTGCACAATGAAGTACACAGGGCTTTGTCACTGACATTGTCACTGTAATAATCAATGTGTAGAAACTTATCTTAATAAATAATTATAATATATATAATATTAAATAAGATATAAAATATAGTGTCTATATTATCTAATAGAATATATAATGTTTTATATATAAAATGTATCATACTATATATATCACACAGGGCTTTATCACTGACATTGTCACTATAATAATCATTAGAATACAATAGAAGTTTCAATAGAAACTTATTTTAATAAATAATTATAATATATATAATATTATATAATAAATAAAATACAGTGTATATAGTATCTGATATATAATATTTTATATACAAAATATATCATACTATATATCACACAGGGCTTTATCACTGGCATTGTCACTATAATAATGTATAGAAACTTATTTTAATAAATAATTATAATATAATATTAATAATATATAAAATATAGTGTCAATATAATATATAATATAATATATCATACTATATCTATCACACAGGGCTTTATCACTGGCATTGTCACTATAATAATTAATGTATAGAAACTTATTTTAATAAATAATTACACTATAAATAATATTATATAATGTCTAAAATATGGTATATATTATCTAATATATAATATTTTATATATAAAATATATAATACTCAATGTATGTCATCTTAATCAATATATAGAAACTTAAAGCTCCTTTAGCCAAGGTGCAAACTCTATCTTTCAAATCACACTATGTGAGCCTTCTGTCAGGCTTTGAGGATTGTCTAGAAATCCATTTCCCACATGTATTTAGGAAAATAAATATTAATAAATGTCCCAAATCAATGTTTGGGAGCGGGAGGTGTGAAGGGTTTTGTGTCCCTGCCCTGCAGCTGCTCCGTGCCCTCAGCCAGCTCGTCCTGGACAACCTGGAGGTGCAGCGCTGGCTCTTCAAGGTGGATGATGAGCGTGCAGGAGATGGCACTGCCTTCTGTGATGTCATTTCTCACCTGGAATGCCACCCCTGGATCCAGAGGGAGCAGCAGGAACGTGGTGTGGAGGCGTGGAGGGAGAGCCAGGCTCGTGTGAGTAACAAAACTGCGTCTTCTGGGTTGTCTTGGCTCTTTGTGTCCCCTGAGGTCCCTGCTTGCTGCAAATCTCCTCCCTGAGCCTTCATTCGAAGGTAAATGTTGACATCACAGCCCAGCCTGGCATCACAAAGCAGCAGTAATTCAAATAAAACAGGGAAATATTCCAAAATAATATTCCAAAATATGAAGGAATGCCTGGCAGCCGACTGTGGAAGGATTTGTAACACTTCCTATGCAATAAAAGGCAGGGTTTATACATTTTTTATACATATAAAATTTTATATATTTTTGTGAAGACATATGAAGGAAGGTTTATAGGCAGCACAGCCTAATCTCCATTGGAATTCTTTCCATAGAAATTTGGAATTATTGAAACAAAGATTAATTGGGATTGGCATTAAAATAGCTGAACGCCACTAATTTGAAATCGTACAAACTGATTGGTTTTTCAGCTGGTTTTCTATGGATTATTTTTTTCTGGATGTTTTGCCTCATTAATAGTTTTTAAACCTCTATGAGACAACACTTGTAGGTTTTGGTGATCATTAAGCTGCTGTAAGTTTTATTACCAGGGATGTTCAGGTAAGGAGAGCCATCTGTAAAAATCTAAGGGAAACATTAGAGCATGAACTCAGGCACTCCTGGATTCCTAAGAATCCCCAGGACTGAGAAGCTGGAAGATGATACATTTTAACTGCAGAAAAATCCATATGAAACCACACTTCATTATTCTGGCATTCCAAGAACTATTTGTAGTTTAAATATTCATTGGTATTTAAATGTCTTAATTTCAATAAGCATTTGATATTTCTGTGTATCTTGCCAAATTCATTCCTAATGTAATGGTTTTTAAGCCAGAAGGAATGTATCCAGAAAAATTGTTTAATTTACATAAACTACTCATTATAGCTCCTCTGATTTTTTTAAATTCAATCAAAACGGATTTGAAATTTGGGGTTGATTGAATTATATTGTATATTAAAGTTTCAAATTGGGCTGATTACAGTTCTGCTGTGTTTGACAGATACAGAATAATTCCACATTATAAAACAGTTCCTGATAGAAAGCTGAAGGGATAATTCCTCTGATGTGCAAGTCAGGCAGGACGAAGCAGACCCTGAAATTCCAGCCCAGTGGGACACAAAGCTCAGGATGTGTCCAGGGCCTGCCCCCAGACCTGAGCCAGGACACAACCAGGAGCCAGCACTGCAGTTGTCCCTGATTGCAGTGACATTCCCTGTTTCTGTGCCTTTTCCATTCTTTCCCTAAGTGGTTCTGCATAAAGGCCACAGGGAGCCCAGACTTCCTTTTTGCTGCCTCGAGCTTGGGTACAACCAGTGACAAACCCCTAAATGCAAACACACGTTGGAAGTTGGGAAACAAATATGGAATAATGAATTTGATCTCATTTCCCAAAGTCAGCAGACAATTCCAGGCCAGTGCTGACGTGGCCTTTGCCAAAGTTGTCCAGAGAAGCTCTGGGTTCCTGATCCCTGCAAGCGTCCCAGGCCAGGCTGGCCAGGGCTTGGAGCAGCCTGGGATGGTGGGAGGTGATGGGATGGGATCGATGCCTTGGGAAGGCTGAGCTGGAGCAGAGGCTGGGCAGAGCTCCAGAATAAAGCAGGGATTCATTCAAAGCATCTCCTCCATGGATCCACCTTGGGCAGCACCAGAGCCCAGCCAGGGCTGCACCCAAGATGAACCAAAATGGCCCCAAAATGCACGAGGGGCACGGGCTCTGTCCCTGGGATCAGCTCTGCTCCATTTGCACCTTGCAGTTCATTGTCCCATTGCAGCTTTAGCCCGGGCAGTCCCACCCTGCTTGTTTTTCTCTCTGCAGCCCACGGGGTTTGTGCTCCTGGGCTGAGATTTGGGTCATTTGTCCTTGGTGCCCAGCTGGAGCAGGAATTGTTTTGTGTCCCTGCTCTGTGCACAGAGCTCACCATCCCTGAATGTGAACCCAGACCCACACACTAAAGCAGCACAGAATCTGAAAAATATAAAAGCTGAAAGCTGAGGCATCAGGATGATCCTGAAAATCCCTCCCGATCCAACCTCTCTGTGATTCCAAAGTGTGGAACTTGCTGCTGTTCCGAGCACCTTGAACGTTTCTCCAATTTCCCTGCCTTCCACGTTTACCCTCTTTTGAAATAAGGACTCACAGCCTCCCCAGCCTCAGCACAGGAGAGCAGGGGATTAAAACACTCCTTTGTCAGGGAACACCATTGTAATGATCCACATTTAAACATCAAAGCAGGAGTTTGTGCTTTCATGTCCTGGTGCAGTGTGGGGACCTGGTTCCTTTGATAATGAAGACATCGTGTCACTGCCACACACAAACGGATGCTGGCAGGTTATTAAAAAATTCAGCTTCTTGATGAAAGACTATCCTGCAGGCTAGCAGCACAGTGAAAAGCCTCTCCATTCTGGTGGAATTATTAGAAATGAGAACATGACTGTAAGCACTAAATTATGGTAATACTTACAAATAGCATCATTTGCATAGCAGTTTAAGACACGCCACCCAGATTTTCCTCAGTGGTGTGGAGTAGGCAACAGATTAAAAATAATGGACTTGGTGAGTTTGAACTGTGTAAAAATCTATTCCAGCTAAAAATGAGCCTGGTTTTAGATTCCTCAGTGCAAATACAGCATTGGGGCAGCCCCAAATGCACAACAGGATTATGGATGGGTTTCACCTTGTTAACTTAATGCAGCCTCTGAGTTATCTGAACAATTAATCTGCAGCTGCAGGAAGGGTTGAATTCATCAATTGCAAAATGTCTCCAAGTCCATCAGCCCCCTGTGCACTGCTCGAGTCTGTCAGCAGAGGAATTTTATCCTGAGGCCCAGGCTCCAATGGTTCAATATCCAGAGAAACTGCTGAACTTTTGGCACTTATGGGGTTGGTTCTGGAGACATCTTCCTGTGTGGAAAAGAACATCAGGGTCTGGCCCTGGTTGTGTACAAAAAAACCCCAAAAAACAGTTAATCTGATAAGGAGACTCGGTATCTTGTAGGGTGAATGATGATTGTAGGGAACAAATAAATTCATTTTTAACATCTGCAGGTTTTCTGTACTAGTTCAAGCTGCAGTCACCCCATGCATAGCACGAAAAGTGGCTTTGCTGCTGTAAGAAAAAGTGAATCATTTTTTGGAATATCTGGATTAAGATATCCATAGTCTTTATTAATATATGGTATAGCTGGGCACCTCATTCCTGCTCCAAGTCAGCAGCTCAGATTCTGGAAAATCTCACCCAAACTTTTATGGACCCTTGCTGGGAGACTAAATTCATGGAAAATTCTCATTATTGCTGACACAATCTCTGGTTTAGAGGGATTCTGACTTCTTGGAGGCTGGGAGAGTATCCAAGTAATGGATAAACTCACTCTGTCTTCATATTTTCCTTTTTCTTAGGAACTCAAACTCCCAAAACTCTTCCCTTTTAGGGCAAAGAGAACATCACCTTCCTGTTGGCATTGCCTTTTTTCTTATTTTAACAACTCCCTTTATATAAATAACACAGGACTGCAGGATCCCATCCTCTTGTATAAATGTGGAATTGTAGTAAATCACTAGATTAAATTACTACTGAAATTAATTTTAGAATTATCTTTTATTACCCTGTGACTTAATTAACCACCAGGACCAACAACATGATGTGAGTTTATCTAGCAGCAAGTCTGAAAAGAACAAAGATCAGGCTGGAGACAAAGGGATAAAGAAGAGCTGAAAATCCAGGGATAGAACAAGACACAGAAAAACAAGCAACAAATACTCTCTGAACAAGCCCTTAAAAAACTGGTGATAGCTACACAGCCATTTCAAAACTCTCCATCAAATATCTGTCCAATATCATCAAATAGGGGAAAAAATAAGATTTAATGCACTTGGGCAGCCTTTGCTAGAAAAACATTTGAGTTTTACTCCTCCAATTGAGTCAGAGGATTTTGTCTCCGTTTCTTTTCCTTACAGGCTATAATTCAGTTAATTTATTACAATGAGGAAATCAGAACCTTTTCAAAAGGTGACAATTCTGGACAATTTTTGGTCTGAATCACCTAAAACAAGATTTGGTGCTGCTTGCAGGATTTTGCAATGATTGCTGTTGGGAAATAGGAATGCAAAATGCAGGATGCTGCTTTAAATGAATCTTTTTTTGGTCAGCTTTTAAAAGTCCTGCAGGAAGTAATAGATGAATTTTGGGATTAGCTGGCAGTCAGGAATAGTGGGGAGCAGATTGTGTCCTGCTTGGATGAATTCCATGTACTGAGATTTCCACATCTTATTTCTTTGCTGAGTTCAGGAACTCAGAGGAGGATGTGTGCGCAAACAAATCAGGATAAAACCAATCCATCAAAAACGTAATTTCAGAAACCTGCCAGTGCCAGCACACTCCTTCCTGACCCCCTTTGAACACAGCAGAGCTTCCTAACACTGCTTTTTTCCTGACTTTTTGTTGATTGATCTGGGTGTAACACCTAGAGCCCAGGGAGGGGGTTCTCAAGGAAGGAGCCAGCTGTGCACGTGCAATTGCAGGTGTGGAATTCTTCCAGCCTCAAGAGGGCCAGAAACCCTGACAGATCCCCAGAAAATGCATTTCCAGCATTTTAGCATTTCTTCTAACTGATATCATGTTTAACAGGGAAAGGAAAGGAGCCCAAAGACTTCAGGAAGAGCTCAGTCATGGAAAGGAGCAGTGCTGGAGCTTTCTTAGTGTGAGCAGAGCAATTATTCCAAATAATTGAAATATTCATTGCACCTATAATACATATACTACATATAATAAACCCTCAGTTTATTAAGATTGTCTGCACATGATGAGCAAATCTGAGGTGAAATAAAGCAGATTTGTGTCCCTGGGCTTGGTGAAACCCAGAATATCATCCCTGAACCACAAGCAGGGGCTCTGCAAGCTGTTGGGCTGTGTGTCCTATTGATTTAATATGCTCCTAATCAGTACATAAAGCTATAGGCCTGCAGTGTTAATTTTTCATATGCTTACAAAGTACCCTTTGATTTTCTGTCACGCGTTAATTACAGCGTTTTGCCATTAAATAGGAAGCTTTGTGTAAACTAATTACTAGGTAATCATTGTCTACCGCCAGCGTGCTGTTCCTACCTTTTATTTTATTCGAGAAATGCACAGATCTCAGTCTGGAACCACTATACCTTCCAGCCATTAGCTCTCACTAATTCATAGCATTATTGTGCTAAGATTGTAGGAGTTGTAATTGTTGTGGTATCAGTGCTGTTAATTACCGGAGTAAACAGTTGAAATGGTGCCAAGGTCTATTGTACAAGGCAGAGGAAAAGGAGGTTTAAATGTTACTTCCACCATCTGGGGACTGGAGGAGAGGCAAATGCTAGAAAACAGCAGTGAGGCAATATCAGAACTTCAGCTCCAGGGTTTGAGGCCATATGGATCCAGAATATTTTGAATCAATTGAATTTAAGTGCCAGTTTGTAGCAATAACAGTGGGGAAGGAGAGGATAAAGCAGGAGCACTAAAGAAATCTGAAATGCCTTAATGTTGGTGCAGCCAATAAAATGCCTGCTTGGATTATTTTAAAAATGTTTGTTTTGCTAAAATCCAAAAAGTAACGCATAGGCAACTCTGGGAATAAAGGGAGTTTA
Source organism: Melozone crissalis (assembly GCF_028551555.1). Classification (NCBI taxonomy): domain Eukaryota; kingdom Metazoa; phylum Chordata; class Aves; order Passeriformes; family Passerellidae; genus Melozone; species Melozone crissalis. The sequence continues at coordinate 1,458,044 of NW_026535792.1, read as the reverse complement.
AGTGTGTGTTGTTTGTGAAAAACAATGCAGGTTTTGTCTGACAATTCCTGTAGCATTACAGCAATTTCCATAAAATTCCTGAGAAGTGACTGTGGATTTTCCATATAAGGTTTTTTTTTCTTTCTGAAACCACATTTTTTGGAATTCATTAGAATATTTTGTTTAGAGGTACAAACCAGAAAGGAGAGCAAGTCACAGAAGTGTAGTAAATTTATAGAGATGGAAAAAAAGGAAAGTCAATTAATTGGGAAAATAATTTTCTTCTGAGGACATCAGAATTGTTTGTGTGTTTGCAGAAATCTCACTAAAATACAGAAAATGCACTTGCAGAAATCTCTCTAAAATACAGGAAAATGCTCTTGCAGAAATCTCTCTAAAATACAGGAAAATGCCTTCAAACACTCCTGATCTCATTTTATGTGAGAATCAACATCCCAATGTCCTGAACTTACAAATGCTGCCTTTAAAATAAATACGTGATTATTGTTTTGAAGAGAGATTTTTGAAGATCATGACAATTATGTTTTCTTTGCTCTGAAGGAAGATGTGGGGACCCTTGAACATGCAGGATGCACCTTGCCATAGACACAATTTGGAATATTTATTTAGATTAGAAAGCAAACTAACTAATAAAATTATCCTAATCTAAAATTAACATTCAGTGGATAAACAAGCAGAATTATTTGAGGAGTTCACAGCACTTTGAAGATCCTTTTCCTGGCTGATTTTTGCAGCACAGATTTGATCTTTGATTTCCCTGCATAGATTGTTTTCCGAGCAGGGATCTGGCAGCAAATTGCTGCTGCCACTTTCGGAGTGTTTGCAGGAAATAGGAAGGATCTCTCTTCCTAAACAATCCTGGTTTATTTATTTTTTATTGGTCTGTTAGCAGATGTTGAAGTAGTTCAGGGCACAATGTAAACATGTGCTTTTCAATGGATGCTAAATAGGAAAGTGCACAATGAAAGGAGCGCTTGGGAGGGGGTTTGGAGCAGGGCAGAGAGGGTTTTGTGGGGTTTTTGTGTATGTGTGGTTGAATTTAGAATTAAAAGAAGTGCTTGATCTTTCAGTGCCCAAACCCTGAGCGCGCGGAGCCGTGGCCCCATGTGGCGTGAGAAAAGGAGCAGCACTTGAAGGGCTGGGGATTTGAAAAGGAGCTCAGCTCCTTGTTGTGGCAGCCTGGAAGGGGCTGTCCTGTCCGTGGGGTTCATTGAGGCATGGCAGATGTGCCCCAGCCCCACAAACCCTTGAGCGGGAGCAGCGCCGGCCCGGCGCGCGGCGAGGATGAGCCCAGGCAAGTGCAGGATTGTGGGCTCTGTGTTCTGCACCCCCTCCATGGCAGGCAGCTGAAATGGGCCATTAGCTATCAGGGAAAATTGTCTTTGCTCCTTTCAGCAGATGGAGCAAATATTTTACAAAGCAATTTTACATAGGAAAAGCATTTGTGTGAGGCGGTAATGACGGCTGTTTGCCATGATGGGACCCGAGCTCAGAACATGCTTTCCCAGCTCTGGGGAAGGCAGAATTGGCACTTTTTTAATTTTAAAATTTGCAGTTAACACTGAAAAGCCCGGGCTTTAAATCGGGTTGCACGCTTTAAGTAGATAGAGGGTGTTCAGTGTGCTGCTTCCAAAGCCATTCCCAGTTTTAGAGACCTCTCCATTTATTCTGTTCACTGTGGTACTTTGTGCTTCTGGCCGGGGTGGACCTGTCAGAATAAGAAAAAAGTGCCCAATCAGTTTAATTTGCAAAACAGGAAATAATGGCAGTTCTTTGGACATTTGGGCAGCAGTCACTGCCTTCTTCCGTGGTTGCTGGTGTCACTGAGAACATCAGGGCTGGACCAGTTCCCACCCAGGCTGGAGTAAGTTATCCCAGCTCCACTGCTCACGAGAGAAAGGATGTGCTTATAAATGGCAGGAATTGCCATTGTGCCATCCAAGTGGCATAAATTGCCACAGCTCCACTGACTGCAGCAGAGTCGTGGCACTTTGTATTGCTCAGGAGCTCTCTGCTGATTTTATTCCTCTCTGACCCACTCAGCTTTCCTTTAAAGGAATTTGGAGTCCCTTTCTTCACTCTGTTTGCTTGCAAGGTCTAAATAATTTCCTTTCCATCTGGTTTTTAGCTAAAAACCCCTGCATCTTATGCATCCTACTCTGCAGCCTCTTGCTTTCCCCAGATCTTTCTTCCTGGTTCTATTTCTTCTTCCTATTTATTTATTTCTCTTCTCAACCAGCTTTTCAGCTTTTCTTTCTTTTTCTGTCTCCAGCAGATTTCCTACCACTGCCTTCAACATCTGCCACTCTTGGTCCTAATTTTGTGTTGCAACTGCCTAAGAAAACCTTTCAAAATTCATCTTGCAGAAAGGTGAGAAATTATTTCTCATTTAGTGGGGAAAAGCTGTATTTTTTTTTTTTTGGTGCTTCTTCATTGTTATAAAAAGGTGCTAAACCAATTGGGAGAGATGTAAAGATTTCTACATGATGTAAACAATATTTGAGCTGCTCATTTTTACTGCTACTAAGAAACATCAGCTGCAAGCTTTGAACAAATGCTCCCTGTTTCTGTTGAGCCTGTGGTCCTGGATTGTTTGGGGCCACATCAAGAGAGAAAACATTGGTAGGCTCTGCTGGAGATACTGTCCAATTTAAATGAAATTAGCCAGCTGAGCACTGATCCTTTTAAAAGGTTTGACTTCATGGGTGAATGTTGTATGCGGGCTTGAATTTGCCTACTAAAACTCCCTATAATCAGGATTATTGCCTTTTTAGAGCTTACAGTTGCAAAAAAACCCCTCCAACCAGGATTCCAGGAGCTGATCCCTAAAGGGTGAGTCCCTTCTGTGGGCACCCTGAGTGGCCAGGCTTTGTTCTGGGAGAGCCCACCTGGGCTTGGGGCTCAAGGGAGGCTTGGCAGATTTTCTTGAATTGCCGATTTGTTTAAAATCCTGCTTTGTTTCTGTCAGACAGGTTTGGTGCTCACATCCTTCACAATCCCCAGAGCTGTGGCTGCCCCTGGATCCCTGGAGGTGTCCAAGGCCAGGTTGGAGCCTGGGATGGAATGGGATGGGATTTAAGTTCCCTCCCAACCCAAACCACTCCAGGATTCCATGATTTATTATCCTAAAGCACCATCCTTAGATGTGCAAGGGAAAATTTCCTTGGAAGTTGAGCCTGATTTTGCAGCCAGGTTAGGGAGGTTTCTTCCACAGCCAGGTGTGATCCCCCAGCTCTGTGTGAAAGGAGAAACAGCTCAGAACTGTGGCTCTGGAAATCTGTGTCCCACTTTAATTGTTCCTTACACAAACCTGGGCACAGCACTCCCAAATGCCTCCACATCCAGCAGAGATTTCTGGTTTGGTTTTTTCCCCCCTGTGATTTATCAAAATCTTTCAGGCAGCCACGGCACAGCTCTTGCTTTGTTTGTTTTCATATTTCTGTTTAAATTGCTCCATACCCCGAGCCAGCAGGTCTCAGGGATGAGGAGGGAATGACAGAGGTGTTGCTGGGTGCACTGCCAGCTGGGAGCTGATTTGTGGGGCAGCAATTCCAGGCCATCCATCAAGGCTCACATCCTCCCTCCAAAGATGAGAGGATTTTCATGAGCCACCTCAGCCCGTGCCTTGTTGGCTCAGCAATAATTCAGCACAAACACAAACCCACACAAGGCCAATGGGTGTTTGCTCACTGCTCTGCTCTTTCAGTCAGCTCAGCCATCCAAACCCAAAATTCCTCCTCCAGATCCTCAGGAAATGATCAGTGTAAAAACCTGAAGCTGGGTAAATTCTGAGTTTAGATCTCATGCTTTATGTGCTCCTTTATTATTGGGTAAATTCTGAGTTTGGATCTTATGCTTTATGTATTCCTTTGTTTTTGGGTAAATTCTGAGTTTGGATCTTATGCTTTATGTATTCCTTTGTTTTTGGGTAAATTCTGAGTTTGGATCTTATGCTTTATGTATTCCTTTGTTTTTTGGGTAAATTCTGAGTTTGGATCTCGTGTTTCAAGTGCCCCTTTGTTTTTGCCATGAGGCTGTGCTGCTCAATGTATTGATCTACTGACTAAAACCACTTTTAACCCCTTTCTTTGTGATATTTTTTAAGTCAAGAACATATTTTCCTCTTTATTATATGATAGGGGTCCACATATCCCAGATCAGCATCACCATGTGTGCACCCCCATATTTTTAAGGTATTTTTCCCTTCAGTTGTCCCCCTTCCATGGCTGGGCAGCTGAGGCCCAGGTGGAAAATCCCTTTCCCAGGTGGAAAATCCCTTTCCTGCAGTCTCAGGGTGGCTGCAGCCAGGAGCAGGGTTTATCCAGCTCTCCTGCACTCAGAGTTCATCCCATATTCCCCAATTGTCCAGAGGAGCTGTGGCTGCCCCTGGATCCCTGGAAATGTCCAAGGTTGGATGGGTTTGGACAGCCTGGGACAGGGGAAGGTGTCCCTGCCATGGCAGGGGTGGAAAAGGATGGGATTTCAGTTCCCTTCCCCCCAAACCATCCAGTGATTCCAATCATTGCTCCATCCTCCTCGTGCTGGTAGGCAAATCCCAGTTCAGTCATTTGGAATTTGCATTTTTGGTTACTTTCCATCATGTGCTCCATGACAAAGCGCATCTCTGCAAACTCACTGCTCCGGAAAAACAGCTTTCATTTTTTATTTGCCATTCTTAGCTGTCAGCCACAAGGATTCCTCATGTTCCTCCAGAGCCTGGCGTGGGGTGATGGTGGCTGAGGACATGGCAGGGCCAGAGCAGGGCTGGTCACTGCTGCAGCTGAGCAGAGGGGATGGAAAACAGGAAAGAGCCCCAGGGGAGCAGGGGAGGCTCATGAAGCAGCAAGGAAAGGAGCCTGAAGCAATCCAGTCAGGGTCCCTGCACTTTATATGCTCCTGTTCTTCTGGGGCTTTGGGGAGCACTAAAAGCAGAGCAGTTACTTGCTGTATTTAATGGGGCTGGGCTGTGTGTGTGATAATAAAGAATTTGAAACTAGGAAAAAAGCTGCTTTAGCTGCGGAGTGACTAATCAAATCCCAGCAAAGACACAGGCACTTGGGAATTTGTTACAGATATTTTGCAGATTTAAAAGGATATCTCCTGCTTTAGAAATGCTTTCGCTTGTTTATTCCTTTTTCTCTTTTTTTTTCTGTCTAAAGGGTATTTGGGTTGATAGAAGAGCTTAAACATAGAACCAGCAAAACTATTGCTGGCATATGTGACTATTTCAATATGCTGCTTCAAAATACAAGCAATGTACAAGTTATTGACTGCTGCTATTGATCCCAAAGCAGTTACCAAGTACTTGGCATTTTCAGATGCCAGATCCAATTATTGATATAAATTATAATGCAAGAGATGCTGTGCTGAGGGGGGGATTGGCTTTCAGAGAAGGACAGTTTGCAGGAGGAAGGAAGAGGAGCAAGCAGAAAAATTAAAAAAGGCTTCCAGACTGTGGGTAAACAGTAACCACTTTTTTTTTTTTTTTTTGCCTGTTGGAGGCCTGGTTTTTAATCACCCCACAAGCAGTTTTCATTTCTGTAGTAAAATTGCTTGTGGTTCTATTTAATTTGTTTCTGCAGGAGCTAGCTTTGGTGAAGATCTCCCAGGAGCTGCCGGGCCTTTTAGCACAGCACGTACAGCCAGTCAATGAGAAACGATTCCCTACATGGGAAAAATTCCTCCAAACATTTCTTACTCAAGGTAAATAAGACTGCAAAGTCGCTGGGAAGTGTTAGAAGGAGTAATTATGCCATATTGTCTGCCATATTCTTGTTAGTCTTGGGCCCATTTAAATATTTATCTCCTTTTATTTCTCCATTATGCATCAAATGTTCATTTACCAATGAATTATGGGCCACTGTTCTATCATTCACTTGTCCTATCCAAGCTTTTAGTCCATATTAATCCTGGATTCTGAATCCAGAAGCACCAACTCCTTAATCCTTGGGTGCTGCACATTTGGGGAAGAGTTTTGGGGAATTCCAACATGTGAGGTAAATTTAACATATAGATTTCTTTATGGAAGAGACAAGGATGAATCAAAGCCTTGAAGGTATTTTTCTTTTTAAATAATGCCACTTAACACATCTAATACCAATTTTATTACATAGCTGTTTATCCCAACAAATGGGGTTATGGCATTATATGCAAGGAAAAGGCAAATCCAGAGTGCCAGGCAGTTACCTTGGTGATTTTCCTATGGAAAACCAAGCTGGAAATTGTTATTTCCATGCCAAATTCCTCTTGTGGGTGAATGCCACAGGCAGACTCTTAGCTAAGACCATTACATGGATGGGAGTCTCCAAGATGAGCTCCCAGCAGGAGCTGCCATCCCCCAGATCCCAACATTGCATTTCCCAGCTGTTCTGGGCTGGTGCTGAGCTGGATTCTCTCCTGCCACCCCAGGGATTGTTTTCCAGTCAGTGTGGGACTGATCCCCTTTGGAAGTGGGAATGAAAATCACAAATTAAACTCCTTGTTCTTCCATGAGACCCGCGATTCTGGCTCTGCTGCTCCCCTTGCTCTGATTGATTTGCTGTTTCTCCTGGAGCTGGGGGCTCCATCCTGTGCCCTCTGAAGGTGGTGGGTTTGATCCCAAGGGAATTCCTGTCCCATTCCAGGGGGGGTGATCGAAGCCTTTCCCTGCTCGGGCAGCGTCACCAACCTGACGGTGGATCTGCTGATCGAGCCCTCGGGGGAGCTGACTCTGCTGGCATCTGGGGAGCAGCTCCACGCCGAGGGGCCCCTCAGATCCTCTGGCACCACCATCCCACAGCGCTCCGTGGATCCTGGGCTTCTCCAGGCTCTCTGCCTGAAAGTTGGGGAGGCCTGCAAAGCCAAAGGAGTGCTGGGCTACTTCTCCGTGGACTTTGTGGCTTTCACCCATCCCCAAACGGGGCAGCAGCAGGTGAGTGGGGCAGGTTTGGGCCCTCACCCTGTCTCCCTGAGGCTGAGAAATCCCAACTTTCCCATGGAACTCCAAAAAATACCAGGAGAAAGCTCTGCCCTTTGGGACAAACTATTTCCAAACTCTGGGGCATGCGAGCTGAGGGAAGCACGGGGGTATTCTAACAGCACCTGAGGCATCTCCTTGTTTTTCACTCTCCTGACATTGTTTTCTTCTGGAATCTTCACTGAGGACCTCACCTCAGTGTTTAGGATGTGTTTGACTGTACAAGGGAACATCCCTGGATTTTAAGGCTGTGGGGAGCTGGGGAACTTTGAGGTTTTTGGGAGCTGACAGCACTGTGGGGGTGGCTGCGGTGAACCAGAGAATCAGAATAATCATGGAATCATGGAATGGTTTGGGCAGGAAGGAACCTTAAAAATAATCTCATTCCAACCCCTCATTTTAACACCTTTCACTGTCCCAGGTTTCTCCAAGCCCCATCCAGCCTGGCCTTGGACACTTCCAGGGGTCCAGAGGCTGCCACAGCTTCTCTGGGCACCTGTGCCAGGGCCTGGCCCTCACAGTAATCTCTGAGCTCTGGAATTCAGATCCCAGCTATATTTGACTCCCAAAATGGATGTGCACAGGCACTGCAATCAGAACTCTGGGTGAGCCATACTGGGCAAGTTCCATGGGAAGTTCTTTAAAAAGAGGAAGGGATGACATCCTCACCCATGGAAATCCATGGGAGTTCTGCCAATTGCTCCACTCAAGCCAGGAGGTCACTGAAATGCAGGATTGCTTCCTGGATTATTGAGGTTGTGACATTTCCTGGCACAAACAAGGACACATTAAATCATTTAGTGATTATTGTGGCTCCTTAGAATTCCTGTCTGTTCCATCTTGGTTTTCTTCCCTGTTCCCAGCTGATTTTTACCTTAACATTTCCTATGTTTATCAGCATGTACCACAACCTTAACATTATTTAAGCACAGGTTTTTAAATTTAACTGGATGTGGAGGCAATTAATGAGGCCATCTGTCTTGTGAGAGAGAGATCACACAAAGGCTTGTGTTCCTGAAAGCACCATTTTTTTGGCAAACAAGAAATCCTATCAGGCCCTTGGAACATTTGCTGACTCCTTTCACAAGGGTCCCCTTGAATGCAGTAGGTGGGAGGCTCAGATGCAGTTCCTGGAAGTACAGGATACTCAGGAATTCTTTCCAAGTGTGTTTTACAGAAAATAAAATACTGATCTTTGGAGCACTAGGAGAAAAGGATGGATAAGGAACAATGTGTGTTGTCTCAGTGGGAAGACAGAGTCCTGGCTGCCACAAGATCCAAGGGGCAGGGAGAGCTGGGACTCCACACAATTCCCTGTTTGCCTCAGGAATTTGTTTCCGTCTCAGTTTCAGTTTGTGCCTTGATCCTGAGGGGGTGATGGAGATGCTGTTTTCAGTATCTTGGGGAAGAAGTGGAGGTGCATCATTTAGAGTGAATCCCTTCTGATTCCCTCTTTATTTTCCACAATGATCATTCCAAGCCAAACCTTGGTCCCTGGGAGTGGAATTCTGCCCAGTGCTGTCAGATCCCAGCTGGGAGCTGCACCCAAATAAATCCCCTGCATTGACTGGGAATATTTAGCACATCCACTTCCTTACATATTAATTTGGAGAAGCAGGATCCTAAGCTACCTTTTCCATAGGTCTGTTGGCTTTTACACAGCTCCAGCCTTTCCTAACAGTGAGGGAATAATAAATTGGATAAAGTGCTGGGGTTGGACAATTCCAACAATCCTCTCCAGAAAAAAAACAACACATTTTTATGTGCTATCTTCCAACAAGAGCCACAGTGCTGCCACCAACCATCGCCCAGCAGGACAGAGGAGTGGCAGAGCCCTAAAATTGGAGTTTTTGGGCGAGCCCAGCCCATGCCAGCAGCTGCCACGAGATGGCAGCCGGAGGAGAGCCTGCAGCACCGCCCCAATCCATCCTCCCGCAGGTTTGGGAAGTCACAAAAGCCACTCTCTGCATTAATATTTTACTAATTGACATTTTTACAGTATCACTCAAGCACTTCTTTGAAACTAGCACGGGTGCTCTTCCCAATAACGCAGCCGTCGATAGCAGAGCAGATAAAACAGCTAAACCAGAGAGAGCCAAGCTGTAATTTAGGAACTCTTTAAGAATTTATGTTTCCTTCCCTTCTCAAGTTTACATTCTAACGCTGAAGCGTTTTTATGGAAGCTGTAAAGAATTCCAGCGTAATTGTGGCTTTATTCACTGGAGCTGTCTTCAGCACAAAGCGCCGGCTCTGGAGCTGTGTGTGCCCAAGGAGAATCCCCTGGAAGCAAATGTTCCCTGGGATAAACAGCCAGCAAGTCTTGCAGGATGTATTTCTAACTCCTTTTGTTTCCATTGGTGGGATTCTGGAGAGTCCTAATCTGTTCTGTGCTTCACTTGACCTAAAACAAGTCTTAAATCAATCTAAAATCTTAATTACTGCCTTTGGACTTTGAAAATCAAGTATCAGTTCTAGACTATTCTGTTCCAGTTTAATTTCTGAACATAAATTCTGAAAATCCCCACATTTCAGATGAGAACTCCATGTGTTCTGCTAATTTTCCATACAATCCTGTCAGGATCTGACACCCCCAATCATAAATGTGTACAATTACATCCCTGCCCTTTTTGTGTATGCTCAGAAAATGGGGATGGGCTCAATAATAGATGTTTGTTAATCTGGAGGATTGTTTCTTTCTTTACTTAAACTTCACCTTTGCACAGGTCATCTCTAAGAGCTCCTGATTTACTGGAGGAGATGATTTATGTGGCCAGACCCCTTGTCCAGGCCCTGTGTTCTCCCATTTCTGTAGCAGCACAAAGGGGATTTAAAGGACATTTTTGTGTTTCCATGGCAAAAGGGAATCCCCTGCTAGGATAAAGCTGGAAAATCTTGTGCCATCTGATGCTTCTTCCTCTCTCCCCCACGCCAGGGATGTTCTGGGACACGTCCAGGGCAGGAGGGGACATGGCCACAGCCAAAGTGTTCTCAGAGAGCCCTGAGCCAGGCAATCAGTCCTTGGGGGTGATCCCAGCTGGCACCAAGGAGTGACCATTTGGCTGCTCTGAGTTCCAGCAGGGGTGGTTCAGCCCCGGGCTCAGGGATGGAAGGAGGTGGACAGGTGGCTTCCAGCCATGTTTGCCTTCCTCCTATTCCTCCTCCTCCTTCTCCTCCCCACACCTTATAGTGGAAACTGCAAAATATTACAATGACTTTACCTGAGGAGGACATGAAGCTTAAGGGGGTTTTGAGCTCTCCTTTGTTACAGCAGGGGAGGGGATGGACATTTCCTTCATCCCCCTGTGGATCCAAACTCTTCATTTTGTAGGCAGCAGCAGAAATGGGGCTGAGATGATGAAATCACACACAAAAACGATTTAATCCCCTCTGGATGCAACAGCAACTCCTTAAACCAGTATTTGGTCAATCTCATCATTTCCAGCACAGAGGTTGCCCTGCTGAAAGCTTTTTCTGTTCTTCCCTGCTCTCCCAGCCCTTTCCTTGGGAGCCATTCCCTGGAGCAGAGGCTCCAGAGCAGCTCCTGGGCACTGCAGCCAGCCTGGCGTGCTGGGGCTTTGTTTAGGTGGTGTGAAATGCATCACACAAATAATTACTGGGGTTTGTCTCCATCTGAAATGGAAACAATGTCGTTTGCTCCTGTTTGAATTGTAGGCACTGACCAGGTGGGACCTGCCCCACGCCTGGTGGGGTTTGTGTGGGTCCCTGGGAGGGGGGAATGGATTCATCCACTGCTGATGGCTGCTTTGTGAATGTTTGTTAATGTTTTATCTGCTGTTAAATCCTCAGCCCATTCCCTGCATTTTGCTCTGGGACTCACTTCAGTCACAGGGATGTTTTGGCTTTACCTTTTTCATGGTGCCCCTTCAGTCCAGCTGCCTCCTGCAGCTCTGTTTGTGTTCAGTAAAGCTTCAGGTGTGGATTTTGAGGTCAGGTGTAATACCAGGGTCTGGCATAAGAGCAAACACTTCACTTAGAGCCAGTGAACAGCCCTCAGATATCTGAGATTTTCACTCCCTGGTTCCCTCATGCAGCTTTGTCACTTCTTTCTGAGGGCAAAGTTTTCATTGTAAGGGCAAAACCCAGCTCAGACAAGATCTAGGACATATTGACACAGATTTGTTGATAATATTTATCAAAATTAATGGAACACTCCCACAATGTGAATAGCTTATAATTATTATTTGGCTCATTGAAAAGGTTGGCACACACTGGAAAAGGAGAAATGGACAGCAAAGTTCCTCCTGTCTCACAGAAGTGATGATAAAAAATAAATTATTGAAGAAAATTAAGTATTATAATTGGGGAACATTCCCCTATTACTAAGTAAAGCCAGCCATTAGCATCCAATTTGCATTTTAGACCGTGCAGCAGGAAATATTTAAGTTGACAAATAGGATATTTAATACAGCAACAGATACTTGGCAGTTAGACATTAACAACTGTTACTGGGGTGATTTATTCCCCATTATCCAAAGGGCATTACTCTGTGCATATGATTCTGAAATTAACTCCACTTTTCCAAGAGGCCTTGGCTGCCTGACCCCTTAATATCCTTATAATGAGTCCATTTACCATTCCAGGGCTGAGGCGAGTTGTTCACTGGGAGATTTGTTTTAAGGGGTCCTCTGTAGGGCAGCTCTTGGTGTGTGGGAACATCTCTCACTGGCAGGGTCGGCACAGGGATTTTTAAAGTGGGAAAAACCCCTGGGAAAAGCAAGCTCTGGTTATTGGGGTGGAGGAGCCTTGCAGAAGCAACCCATGGTGCTTCCCTCAGCCTCCCTGGAGGATTAGTTCTGAAGTTACAGAAGAGTTCTGCCTGTTCTGTTTGGAAGTGGTTTGTGGAATCCCAGAATCCCAGAATGGTTTGGGTGGGAAAGGACCCTAAAGCCCACCCAGTGCCACCCCTGCCATGGCAGGGACACCTCCCACTGTCCCAGGCTGCTCCAAGCCCAATGTCCAGCCTGGCCTGGGACATTCCAGGGATGCAGGGGCAGCCACAGCTGCTCTGGGCACCTGTGCCAGGGCCTGCCCACCCTCACAGCCAGGAATTCCTTCCTCACATCTCCATCACTGCCAACCCTGCCCCAGCACCAGAATGCCAGCACACAGGACAAAACCAGGCAGAGATGTTCCTTCACAATTGCTGAATTTTACTCTTCTTGTTGTTCGTTTTAATTTATTTGAATGCCCTTCTTTGTTTTTGATTAGGTGTGGGCAACAGACCTTGACCTTGGCTACAGTGACCAGCTGGCCCTGAGTCAGCTCCTGGTGTACCTGACAGATGGAAATGTGGATTGTGGCTCCAGCATCCTGCAAGCACCTCTGGGAGCAAAGGAGAGCCAAGGCCAAGGGGTCCAGCACGAGGGGACAAAACCTGTAAGCAGTGATGTGCTCCTAAATACAACCATTTATGGAACTCCCAGTTCATGTTCTGTTCCAGAGGAGCTGAATCTGCTAAAACCAATTCAGGTTTTACACTGCTGCTCTTGGAGTTTACCAGGTTAATGAAGCCATGGCTAACAGCACAGTGGGAGTTAAAGGGGAACAATCCCATCCCAAGGCCAGGCTGGACAGGGCTTGGAGCACCCTGGGATGCCCCAGGTGTCCCTGCCCATGGCAGGGGTGGGATGGGATCAGCTTCAAGGTCCCTTCCTACCCAAATATTCCGGGGTTCTATAAAATGGGAAGAAAGGTCTTTAGAAAAGCCAGCATAAGGAAGTGTCTGTCTGTGTACATACACATATGGACAGACAACAAAAGCTGTTTGCTGTATTTTGACAGAAGATTCACAGCTCCCTTTTTTCCATCCGTAGAGGAGGGAATGTATCACCATTCCAAAAATGTCATGGAGCTGTAATTTAGAGGTTAACGAGCTCTTGATCCATTGTTCTCGTCAAGCAACCACTTTTAGTTGGAGAGAAGTAAATTAGATCTGATTAGTCCCAGTAGTCCAAGTTTTAGAAATGAAAAGTAATCAAGTAGCAACTTTTTTTTAATTAAAATTCTGTCAGAATTAACATAAATTGTTATTATTATATGCTTTATTTTTAATTCTTTCTGTATTTCTGAGATTTTTATCTCCTGAAGAGTTAACTACAAGACTCCAGTCTCCCAGGAAAAGAGAAAAAGAAACAAACCAAGAGACAAATGTTTTTACTGCACATGATCTGTAATGAATGATTAAGTAAAACACTTTGTGTAAAATTATGATGTTAATAATGATTCTGTCCCTTTTAATTTATTAGATATTCTCCATGCTGGTAGGGCTGATTTTGATAAAATGGAGCAGCCCTGCAGTTTGTGCAGGGATTTTATTTTTAGAACTCCTTCTTTGAAAGAACAAATTTCCTAGATACTGCTGCTCCTGTAATTATGTACAAAACCAATCACTCATTATAGTTAGGATACATTATCTTCTAGACAGATGAGGCTAAATAAGCAACACATTAATAATTCATCCTGCAGTTCATTATGCATGTGTATGCATGCTTTGTAGCTGAAATAAGCACCTCATCAACCTGATGCCAACCCTTAAACAATAGTTCTGTGTTATTGCAGCCACATTCAAGTTTACGCTTGTTAAACTGCTGCTTGGATTATTTTATCAAGCATTCATTTATTTGTGGTCCCCTACTGCAGAGAAACAGATTTTGGAAGCTCCTTTTTTAAGTTAATGACTTGAGCAATGGGTGTTATTAATTCTCGGAATATTATAAACATGATTAATTTTCAGGCAGAGATGTATTAGATCAGGATTTCAGCTCTGTCAACTTAAATGAGTCAATGTCAAAACAAATATAATTTTAGGGGAAATACTGTAAATTACAGGCTTTGGTGTGCAGTGTCCCTGCTCCCAGGGACATTAAAAATACCACCAGGAAAGCCCTGGTTTGGAACAGCTCTGCTCAGAGCTCCTCAGAGCAACATCTCTGTTCTTCTGGCACTGGTGAGAGTTTAAACTTGATACAGCACCAACCTTAATCCAAGGGGGAGAGAGGGCAGGGTCAGGTGAGAATAAATATTGGGAATAAATTCCTCCCTGTGAGGGTGGGCAGGTGCCCAGAGCGGCTGTGGCTGCCCCTGGATCCCTGGAATGTCCAAGGCCAAGCTGGATTCAGTGCTCTCGCAGAGCTCAGTGACCACTGAAGCTGTGAAAACACCAAAATGTGCTTCATGGAGCAATTCTGTGGATCTGAGCTATCAAACAGGGGCTCATGGAAATGTCTGAGTCCAGCAGAGCCTGTGAGGAACAGGAATTCCTCCAAATGGAGCCTTACTCCACGCTGAGTTCACTGGCAAAAAGCCATTTATGGAATGACAGGATCCAGCATGGTTTGGGTTGGAAGGGAACTTTAAGCTCATCCCATCCCACCCCTGCCATGGCAGGGACACCTTCCATTGTCCCAGGCTGCTCCAAGCCCATCCAACCTGGCCTTGGACACTCCAGGGATCCAGGGGCAGCCCCAGCTGCTCTGGGAATTCCCTTCCAGGGAACACTTTGTTCCCAATGTCCCACCTAACCCCACCCAATCAGTCTGAAGCCATTTCTTGTCCTGTCCCTCCATCCCTTGTGAACAGTCAATAGTTTAGCATTTTAGCTGTTGGGTTCTGATATAAAAGGTGTGAAAATGAGGAATCCTGGGTGCAAAGCCAGTAATTCAGCATTCAGCTGTTGGGTTCTGACAAAAATGGTGAAAATGAGGAATCCTGGGTGAACAGTCAGTAATTCCGCACTCAGCTGTTGGGTTCTGATATAAAAGGTGTGAAAATGAGGAGTCCTGGGTGCAAAGCCAGTAATTCAGCACTCGGCTGTTGGGTTCTGATATAAATGGTGAAAATGAGGAGTCCTGGGTGCAAAGCCAGTAATGCAGCACTCAGCAGTTGGACCCTGCCCCGAGCTGGTGTGACAGTGAGCAATGCTGCTGTTCTCTGCAGCCTGCCCCCAGCAGCCCCCGGTGTGCCGTGGCCAGCAGCCAGCTGAGGCATTGCGGCCTCTCAGGGATCTCCTACAGCCTCCTCCTGCACACCTGCAAAGCTCAGGGCATTGGATTTGACCCCCAGGTAAGAACTGGAAGCATGAGACAAATGTGATGTTCCTCCTGCAGAATTTTTGTTTGTAAAGTCTTTTATGATAAAACCACTTCTAGCAATGTAAGTCATAAATCGTGGAATTGTTAGGGTTGAAAAAGGCTTCTAACATCATCCAGCCATCAACCCACCACCCCCAAGTTCACCACTAAACCAAGTCCTCAAGTGCCACATAAACCTAACTTTCTTCCAATTTAAGTGTATGTAAGACTTTTAGGGGTTAACTTGCTTCTTGATAAAAATACCAATATAAGATAATTTTTAAGATACTTTTGACCATCCCTTACTGCTTTGAAACCCAAATATTTGCTGTGAAATAGACTGCTGCATTTATTGTATTCTCTACAATAAGTTAAAACAATAATCTATTTAAACTGAGCAAGAATTCCTTACACACAATCCCAAACCAGCCCTCCTTAGTTTGGGTGTGTATTTACTGTGACACATTTATTACAATTCCCACTAATTGAGGAATAAATAAAGCAATTTTGTCTCAATTTACAGGAAAAACAGGGAACAGTTTTTGTGTTGTATGAAGACCAGAAGCGACACAGCCTGGGAATGATGTAAGTGTGGAGTGTCCCTAACCCAGGGTGACAAAGAGCTGGGGACACTCAGGGACACAGCCTGGGAATGATGTGGGGAATGTCCCTAACCCAGGGTGACAAACAGCTGGGGACACTCAGGGACACAGCCTGGGAATGATGTGGGGAATGTCCCTAACCCAGGGTGACAAAGAGCTGGGGACACTCAGGGACACAGTCTGGGAATGATGGAAGTGTGACTGTCCCTAACCCAGGGTGACAAACAGCTGGGGACACCCTGGGTGTGCAGAGAGTGACAAAGGCCAGTGAAAAGGGCCCTGACCTCTCCCAGGACTGGCCTTTTGGGGCAGTTTTAGGGTGCATTTCAGCATTTCAGCAATAAAGAAAGGCCAGGGCTGTGCTGAGCCAGGGCTGGTGGCACTGCAGGCTCAGGAGCTGCTGGAATTGGCTTCAGGAGAGCTGCTGGAATTCCCTTCTGGAGCAATCCCTGCCATGGATCAGCACAGCCTTACTCCTACAAACAACATTAATAAAGGCCTGACTTCCAGGAGGCAAAGGAGGGTGAAGTTTGATGCCTTTTTACATTGTTCTTGCCCAAGTTTCCTGCCCAAATGGGCTGTGATGAGGGAGGAGCTGCAGCGTTGTGCTCTCAGCCTGTTCTGTATTCCTTTGGTGCTGCAGCTATTTCATTAATGACCTGGATAACAAAACAGCTTCTTCAAGTGCTGGATGTGCCTGCAAGTGTTCTGGAGGGCAGGAACGGAATTCAAAATGATCTCCACAAATTGAAGGAACAATATGAGAAATAGAATTAGGTTTGGCTAGAACCAGGTGGAAGAAATTACATTTAGAGAGAAGTAATGAATATGAGGAACAAGGAGGTTTTGGGAGCAGGATCTGTGAATTAAACAATGTCTTTTTCCTGTGGAAAAACATAAACAGTGCATCCTGGGAGATGCTGGAAGAAATCCTGCTGTTCTGTGAGAGGGAGGCAATGAAAATGTTTAGAGTTCTGGAGAGCATGACTGACATGGAAGGACTAAAAAGGAGAGGGAGGGCAGAAATGGGATCTGCTAACGATCTTCCAGCACAGAAAAAGCCTCTGCAGGAAGGGAAAATCTGATTTTTTGGTAGAAGAAAGAAGAAATAAACTCAACTTGCAACAAAGAGGATTCCTGTTGTCTGCCGTCACATTTTCAATGCAACTTCATAGCCTTAATTGGGAAATATTTTCAAGGTTGTTGGAGTTGGAGTTTATAAAGTAACTGAAATACCTGAAACATGTCTGAGAATTTCCCATTTTATTCCATCAGAGATCTGTGGTCGATTCCAGTGCATGAGGCACGTTATTCCTCAGTGAAATTCCCTGTTCCTTAAGGTATGGGGAGTCTGTGTAGACCTGGGAAACCAGAGACCCCAAAGCCGCAGCAATCCAAGGAATGTTGATCCTGCTGAAATGTCTTGCCCAAATTTTAGGCTGAAGCAAGTTTTTCCCAAGTGATGTGGGTGTTCCAAGTGTTCTGCTGCCTCAGTCCTTCCTCAGCAGTCACCTTTTACTTGGAGTAGCTGAAACCTCTCCGCTTACTTCTGCTAAGTTGATTAATAAAAATTATTTATTGCACAAATCCTTCCCGTTGACAAGTTAAAATGGAGCCTCATCTTTCATATCTCCCTGAAGATTTTCACCTTGTGAGATTGAAAATCCTCATTAAATTCCAGCACCAGGCAGGCACAAATGAGAGGGCGATTGTTTTTAAGCATGTGAAGGGAATCATTGGTAAACTCATTTGTTTGGATATCATTAACAGAACAATCGGAGAGGATCTCCAGGGGGTCCTCCTGACCTTTGCTCGCAATCTCTTCATCATCCATCAAGAAATATCAGCACCTAATATGCAAGGCGAGACCAATTTTAAGGTGAGGTGTTAATTAACTAACGATCCTGGTTAATTTCTGTACAAGGCCTGCAAATACCTCATGCTGGATCATAAACAAGTGCTAAACCATTCCTTTTTTATCGCTGCCTGTGTGTGGTTTACAGTGTCTGGGTCAGTGTAGTGGGTCTCCCACGGAACCCGTTAGTTAAATTTAAGTTTGAAACTTTTTCTTTGAAAAGAGACATCCTTGAGAGTGAAATTATTTGTAATCTAATGCTCCTGAGTGCCCTTTGGAAGAGCAAAGGAGCTGTTGGCACTGCCTCACACAGTTCTGTCACAATTGCCTGCTTTATTTTAAAGGGACACCATCAAGGTAAGAATCTTAAATTAGAAACAAATCTCTCAGTTGGTAATAACTGCTTGGATTATTAACACTCATTTCTTTTTAAGAGGCAGCCACTAATCCATTCCTTCCCGCCCTCACCCTGCCATCCCTTTCCAGGTGGATTTTGTTCCCAATTTTCTGTGCTGTTGGAAGGTGCCCATCCCTGGATGCTCCAGGGGAGGAGGACAAAGCTCAGGGGCTCAGCCTGGGGAGGTTCCCCCACCCTGCAGCCAAAACCAGCAAAGAATCTCCAACCCAACCCCATGCCCTTGGACAGGCCCTCCTCACAAAGCTGCTTTTGGTCCCACAGAATTGCTCAGCTGCCCACAGGGAGCTCCTTTTGCTTTAACTTTATAAAAACTTTCCAAGATGCTGTGTGTGTTTTGTGAAAGGTGAAGGGGAACGCTGTGTTAGATTTGTATCTTCAGTCATGTCACATAATTTATAGCAGATTTCTTTCCACCCTGACTGGATTTTCCAGTAGAGTGTGAAATGACAGATTTTGGGGAAGACATAATTAAATTTCAACATGTTACAGAATAAACAACAACAACAACAAAAAAATCTCATTTTTCAATATGAGGGAATGAAAAGCAACCACTGAGGAAAAATAAAACAGAGAAGTTTTCTCCATTGTGCATGAACATATGTGAAATAAAACACCTGTTAGTTAATTAGGAGTACAAATTGTATTTTTATTTACCTGGGATTTGTACATATTTACTAATAATTTCCCCCAGTGTCTCCAAAGTAATATTAAATGTAATTGGTGCATCCTGTCCTGTGTAACCCTGTTACCTCTTCAAGGCAGGCACTGCCAGCTGTGCACCCTGGCTGCTGGATTCCATTATAATGCCCATTAAATAACTTGTATTCCTGGAATCTGTTACAGATGGCAATTCGAGATATTGAAGCAATTCTAGGAGTTACAGCAGAAAACAAACTGAGATTGGAAGAAGAGCAACCTTGGCAAGCAGATGCTCTGAAGGAATAGTTAACAGAAAATGTTCAAGTGCCTCATTCCTTATGCTTCTGGAAATGCTTCCTCATCTGTAAGAACAGGTTTGGTTTTCCTTCTGAGCTGGTGTGTGAAGTAGCATTAACTGAGACAGAAAATCTCTGTGGCTGCTGCCTGTGGCACTGGGAACATCCCACCTTTCTGGCTGGAAAGCACAGGATCATCCCAATGCTCCTCATGTCCCTGTTGGCATTCCTGGAGTTCAGCACGTGGGTTAAAAATCTCATTAATGGGGTCGTGCTGCCTTTGTCACTGACTGAGCAGGGGGAGCACATGCACTGAAAAGAGCCCTGGGAGCCCAAATTCCCCTTCCAACAGGCTGAAATACTGAGCACTGAATGAAAGGGGTGCAGAGGCTCCAGGATGGGCAGAGGGATGGAGGAGCTCTGCAGGGAGGGAAGGCTGGCACAGCTGGCATGGTTCATGGCTCACCTGCACAGCAGAAGCTCTGGGTGAGCTCAGGGTGGCCCTGAAGATGGAGAGAGACCCCTCAGGAGGACCTGGGGTGCCAGCACAAGAGGGAATGGCTTCAAGCTGAAGGAGATTTGGGTTAGCTGGGGTATCAGGAAGGAATCTCTCCCTGTGAGGGTGGGCAGCCCTGGCACAGGTGCCCAGAGCAGCTGGGGCTGCCCCTGGATCCCAGCAGTGCCCAGGCTGGATGGGGCTGGGAGCACCTGGGATGGTGGAAGGTGTCCCTGCCATGGCAGGGGGGATGGATCTGGAGGATTTTTAAGGTTCCTTCCAATCCGAACTATTCCATGGTTCTTTTGCCTATAAATGCTTTAATTTAAACCCCACTTCAACAGTAATCCCAGCAACCCACATTCCTCTGCAGAGCCATCTCTATTGTTGTGCTGCTTTTTCTGTTATCTAAAGACTTTTGCAGCAGTTCTTTCGTGGTCATTTTCAAATTATCAAAAAGAACAGTAATAGCACTAATTCATCAATAGAATTCTCCTTGCACTGTGATTCCCAGAATTCCATGACTTTTGCAGGTCTCTCTATCTGTATTTTGGACACTGGTGACCCTTTTGGTCACAACTGCTGTGCACTGTTGTTAAAGGACAACATCATATTTGTAAAATCATCTTTATCCATCAAATCTTTAATATCCCAGACAACACATTCCACATTTTACTAAGGAAAAGCAGATCTCACTGCATGGAGCTTTTATCCTAGGAATGGCAAATATCCTTGGGATTAGTTCCCAAAAAGCTCAGGCAAAACCAGTTTTAACACAAATACTAAAAAAGACCAAGCAGTTGCACGAGATCAGCCCCCAGTTTTCCTGACAGCAAATCTTTGATCCCTCAGCATGACACATTATTTTCTGTGGAGTTTTTTCCTCTTCCACTTTGATCACAGAATGAATTCATTGCTGATGAAAACATTTGCATAAATGCTGGTTACTGCTTCAAATAAAAACCCACAGGAGCATTTTTAACTCCTGGTTTTATTGCTGTTTTACATCAGTGTGGTGCTGGGTTTGGATAGCCCACAGAGACTTTGCCAAGGTGGAATTTAGCTGCCCTTGAGCTGGTTTGCAAAGGGTTAAGGAAAAGGAAGCCTTGATCCAAGCCAGAACAACATAAGGTCTGAGAGGCTCATTAGTTCACTGGCACTTGATAGACTGCAGTGTCCTGGGAGGGAATGGAACCTGCACTTCCTTCTGCCTTTGTTCTGCCCTGACAAAAGAAAACTGTACCTGTGTTTGCAGGAAACAAGTGACCTGAAAGTTCCCGTGGTGAGAGGGATTTCACAGCGTGTGCAAAGTGTGAAATGTATTTTGAGGGGGGGGAAAAGAAAGTTTTTAATTACTACTAACACTTCTGAGCCTTGAGCTGATGGAAGGATTGAAAACTGCTCTGCAGTCTCTCACACCCAGCTCCCATGCTGCTGGTGCCAAAAATGTGGTTTTTAGCAATGCTGCAGATTTAAAATGAAATTATAATGTTGTTAAAAAGTCAGGAATATATTCTGCTCACACTACTGGATTATTTATTCCCACTCATTAATAGAGTAATAGAGTTGTTGAACTGTAGATTGAATTTCAGAACGTGAAATGGATGGGAAGAAAACAGAACAAGTGTGAAGCAAAAGATTAAAGGTGGCCCAAGTGTGGCTTCCCATCAGAAACTGCCCCAAAAAATGCCAGGTTTGGGCAAAAGCTGGAGCTGGCTCCATCAGAAACTGCCCCAAAAAATGCCAGGTTTGGGCAAAAGCTGGAGCTGGCTCCATCAGAAACTGCCCCAAAAAACGCCAGGTTTGGGCAAAAGCTGGAGCTGGCTGCTCAGCTGCAGGGAGTGCAGGAATGCTCGTGGAAGCAGGTGAGGGCCAGCAGGTTTGGCAGCAACTGCAGAGGATGCAGACAATTAAAATAAAGGATTTGTGCTCCCCAGGAGTCAGAGCTGGAAATGGAGATGTTGTTTAACTGGCAGCACTTTTGTTTGAGCCAGAATTCAGTGCAGCACAGAGCAGGTCATTCTCCTGAAAGAGCTACCTGGAGCTGATGAGACTGGAAACTGGGTCTCCTGTTTTAGGTAGTTGGGTTTAAAGCCCTGGGTAAAAGAAATAAAAAAAGCTTTTAGCCCACATTTCCACATTTAGAATGCCAACTCTGAGCACAGAAAAAAAAAAAAAAAAAAAAAAAAAAAAAAGCAGTCTATCAACTCAACCACTTTCCAGATGTCTTCTGAAATGAAATGTTCACCCTCCCTCTTTCTTGGAAGATCTCCAGTACCTCGGGATCAGGAGAAATCACCACCTTCCCTCTAGATTAAGGTAACAAATCCCTGCATTTTTAAGGCTATCCTTAACACTTCATATAAAATCCATTTAACAATGGGATACTGTAGCTCTGAGGGACCCCGTTACATTGTACAGATCCTCTGCATTTCATTTTAGACTGCAGTATTTGTTATATTGATGAAGAACAAAAGATTAAGAACTAAAATAATTGACAACCTTCATTAATGTAATTAATGAAACACAACAGCATTGTATCACTTTTAAGGTTCAATACTTTATTTCAACCCTTCAGCACAGTACCACATTCCAACTTTTCTATCCTCAGCCACCACTAAAGAAAGATATTAGAGCTAAACTATATGCTCTATTAATTACAGGGAGGTGAACTTGAAGGGGAAATTTGTTGCTGGTGATGATTAATAATTACTTGTTGTACACACATGTAGTACAGTAAATAATCAGGGCATGTTGTTGGGTAGTAACTGATTAATTAGCATGATCATACTGGATAGCTCCATGGTCTAAGATTGCTGAGTTTGAGATATTGCTTGCAATTATTGAAAGAAAAAATCTGTTTGCATTTCTCAGTTTTCTGGACGTTTCCCTCCCTCTCAAATAGAATGTTAAATGGTTTAAAACCTTAGCTTTTAATTAGAAAAATGGAATATAGGCTGTGATTTTAAAATATTTCTTTGGAGGGGTCTGACACTTGAAGGTTTTTAGGGAGGTCTGCCAGGTAAACCTGGATACACTCCTGAGCCTGGGTGGTGCTGCAGGTGCTCCCTCAGCATCAGTGTCAACAAAACCTCTCTAAAAACGCGATCGTCCATTTCTTGGTGATGCTCCCACTGTGGGGCTCAGGGTGGTCCATCCCCTCAGCACGGGCAGCTCCAGCGCGGTCTCGGTGTGTCTGTCACGGAACCCCGGGATCGCTGAGGCTGGAAAGGCCCTCCAGGGTCACCCAGTCCCAGCTGTGCCCATCCCCACCTTGTGCCCAGCCCAGAGCCCTGAGGGGCACCCCCAGGAATTCCTGGGACACCTCCAGGGATGGGCATTGCAACCTTCCCTGGGCAGCTCCAATGTCTAATCCGCCTTTCTGGGAAGAAATTCCTCCCAATGTCCAGCCTGAGCTGCCCTGACCCAGCCTGATGCCGTTCCCTCTCCTCCTGTCCCTGTTCCCAGCCCGACCCCCTGGCTGTGCCCTCCTGGCAGGAGCTGTGCAGAGCCACAAGGTCCCCCCGATCCCCCTTTTTTTCCAGGCTGAGCCCCTTCCCAGCTCCCTCAGCCTCTCCTGGGGCTCCAGCCCCTTCCCAGCTGCGTTCCCTGCCCTGGACACGCTCCAGCCTCTCAGTGACCTTCCCGAACGAGGGGCCCAGACCAGAGGGATTCCAGTTCAATTCCTGGGCCGCTGTCCCGCTCTGTTTCCGGGGCTATTCCCTCTCCATTCCCGGGCGATTCCCGGACCGCTGTCCCGCTCCGTTCTCTCTCAATTCCCGGGCGATTCCCGCTCCGTTCCCGTTCCATTCCCGCTCCGTGCCCGCTCGGTTGCCGCCCCCGGGCGGCGCAGGCGCGCTGCGGGCGCAGGCGCGGAGCCCCGCGGGATGCGGGCGCTGCTGCGGCGGCTGCACGGCGCGGCCGTGGCGCTGCTGCTGTGGCGGGGCCATGCTCCGTCCTCGGCCCGGCCCGCCGCCTCCGAGGTGCTGAGCCAGCACCTGCGGCAGCGCCGCCTGCCCCACTGGACCTCCTTCTGCGTCAAGTACAGCGCGGTGCACAACGACCAGTTCGGCCTCTCGCACTTCAACTGGCCCGTGGACGGCGCCAACTACCTGGTGCTGCGCACCGGCTGCTTCCCCTTCATCAAGTACCACTGCTCCCGTGCCGCGCCGCAGGACCTGGCGCTGCAGGACGCCTTCTTCACCGCCCTCAAGGTGCTCAACGCCGGTGAGTCCGGCCTGAGGGGCGGCCTGAGGGGGACGGGACCGCGGCTCGCACCGGGCAGCTCCACTCCCTCTCCGTCTCCTTTTCCTTCTCTTTTTCTTTCTCTCTGTCTTTGCTCACCTTCTCCTCTCTTTCCCCTGTCCCTCAGTTTCTCCTCTCTTTTCCTGTCCCTCACCTTCTCCTCTCTTTTCCCCGTTCCTCTCTTTCTCTCCTGTCCTCTCTTTTTCTCCTTTCCCCTCTCCTCCGTCTCTTTCCCCCTCGCCCTTTCTCCTTACTCCTCTCCTCTCTTTCCCGCTCTCCCTCCCCTTCTCTCCGTTCCCTCTCCTTCTCTTCTCTCCCTCTCCTTTCCGTCCCCTCTGTCCCTCTCCCGGCATTCGGAGCCGTGTGCTCGGGCAGGGCAGAGCCGTAACCCGGCCCTGGCGGGGGTTCGGCCGGGCTGGTGTGGCTCTGACCCCTGTGACAGGCACACACCGCGCTGTTGGGGTTTCAGCCGCTCTCGCCTTTGGCAGGGAGCGTTTTCCAGCTGGAAATCCGAGCGCCGGGAGGAACTTTGTCCTCTGAGCAATTCTGGAGCCAAGCTCATGCAGGCAGTGTCTGGTGCAGGGATGGTCAGGCTGCTTGGATCCTAACGTGCAGCTGGAATAGAAACCCTTGTAATAAAAGGCTTTATTAGCACCTTATTAATATAAAAGTAGATATAGTTAAGTTTTGAAGTATATTATTCCAGAACTTTGGCTGCAGATTCAATGCTTATTTGAATGCCAGCATTGACAGTGCCAGTGCCATAACATTTCATGCATTCTTTATTTTCATATTTAATTTCTTAAAATTTCCTTTTTTTTTCACAAGCCTTCAGTGACTTTTTCAAAACGTGTCTGCTGCTCTTAATTTTCTGACCTTTCCAGGCTGATGTAGTGAGGAAATATAATCACAAAGATTGATTTCTTAATAGCACCTTTAAATCTGATTTTCTTTTTCCTTCCGCCCACTCACACCTTTGTTTTTCTCACAACTACCCTTCATGTTTCATACTTAAATGATTGGAAAACATGATTTAAAAGGCAATTTATTTCCCTCAGAATCCTGCTTAAGCACTTAGCTTTAAGCATGTTAAATTTGGTGTTTCTGAACTCAGGGCCTTAATCCAGCTCTGTTTTTTCCCCTGTAACAAACAGAATAATTTCTCTAATAGAGGGATAAATTGGCAAGGCTAAAACATGTCACTTTAAATATATATATATATTAAAAAACCTTTTTGCCCATTACAGTTCTGTTGGAGCTGGTAGTTTTTGACTGATTTTCCCCAGAGCAGCTTCATGTTGATCTATGGATTCGCTGCCTATTTTTTAAATTTCTGCTCTGACATAGACCCCAATAACTTAAGTGGATATTCTGGGAGTTTGGGTTTAGTATTTGAAGATATAAATATAAATATATATATATAATCAGTAGAAGTCACATGTACATGGCAATGTTTTGCTTCTTTCATGTTCTCCTCCTCCTGATTTCTTTTTCTAATAATTCCTGCATTTTCATGCTTCCTGCCTCGTGCCAACAGGAAAGGTGTTGAGCACTGATGGCTGCATTTAAATAAAGACAAAATATTTCTAAGGCAGCTTTTCCAGAGGTACTTTCCCTGTCAGTTCATTTGGAGCACCATTCCTTGCTCTGAAATTGCAGTTAGGATTTCACTGTGTGTGTGTAATGTGTTTTTATCTCTCCTCAGGCATCCCAACGTTGCTGTATGGAATTGGCTCCTGGTTCTTTGCCCGTGTCACAGAGACTGTTCACACCAGCCATGGCCCCGTCACCATTTATTTTCTAAATAAAGAAGATGAAGGAGCCATGTACTGAGCTGAATAGCTGTCCTCTGGTGGGTTCTGGGCTACAAATATCTGCTGCCTTTGACAAAAAAAACCTTAAAAAATTGGGGTTTATACTGTGTTCTCATACTCGGTGTGCTGTTTCAGGAAGCTGCCTGGACTTTTTGGTTGTGAGAGATTTATTTGTGCAGAGGTGTGAGGTTGAAGAATTAGAATTTCTGAGGGTGTGTCTGGAGCTCAGGGACTGGTGCTGCTGCACAAACTTGTGATCATTTTATTAAAGAACTGCATTTATCAACTTAGAGAACTGAATTGTAGCCTGTGAGCAAGGAAACTGTGAATGCCCTGACATTTCCAGAATGTCCCTGAAAAGATAAAGCTGCTCAGGTGTAGATCCTGTCTAGGTATTTCATATTGAATTAATTGTCACAGGTGTAACTGTGTCTGAATAAATCCTTGGCACTGAGTGGTCACCATCACCTGCTGTATTACATTTCTTGAAATGATATTTAAATAAAATGTCCAAACTACATTTGGTGCTTGTATCTTTTGCAATTCTTGAGCTCCAGATACGTGTTATTTTTCTTTTGATTGCTTTATAGGTAAGTACAAAATCTAAGTGATGTAGAAGATTTAGCTCCCTGTGCTAATTCACAAATGGCTGGTGCTTTTAATTAATGGGGAGAATGAGAAGAATACTCCAAGAATATCTCAATATTCTCAATAACTGATTGCTCCAGTTGCAACCAAGCACAGCTTTAGGCACAAACAATGACAAAACGACTTCATATCAGTTGGAAACCTGGGCAAAAATAAAAAGCTTTTGGGGAACTGTTTGGATGGTGGAAATCTGGAATTAATGGAAACAGGGAGACCTGTGCAGGATCTACTGCTGGTGCTGGGATTTAGTGCCAGAATTAATGCTGCCAGTTCCAAATCCCTCAGCTGGTGATGGAATTGGTCATTCCAGTTGTCACGAGTCAAAAAAGAAATGTGCAATGGGTAGGGGCTGCTCTGAAGGGTAATCACTTTTGCTCAATAAATGATTATCAAGCTATGACTACATTTAATGTCATTTAAATACTTCTTAACTTCATTCCAGATAACAGAAGTGTTTCCCACTTAATGAAGCAACCATGTGGCTTTTCTAAAAGCAGCACTAAACACTTCCAGCAGAGAAGTGCTTGCACTGGTAAATTTTGGAGAATATTCTTGCCACAAGTTAAATGCCTCAAAGAAGCAGAGATGGCATTACCAGGACCCTCGTTAATAAGAAAAATTGCAGTTAGCATTTTCCTCGAGCTGATTTTCCCTGCAGCCCATAAGTTTAAAGTCAAATACTGCTCACTCACTGTCACAGAGCTCATCAATACCTGGCTGTAAAGGTTTAGGCTCAACACAAGGTTGATAAAATGGTTTTTAATTACCAGACCATAAATACAGCTCTTCATTGGAGCTGCAGCTCCTCTCCCTGCAGCTGGTTTGATTTCTGATAATGGGCACTGCTGACTTTGCTTACCTGTTTTCCAATAGCTGCAGCAGCAGCCCCTGGCCCGCAGTGATGGGCAGGGCTCCTTGGAGAACATCCCTGACAAACTGCCCTATTGATTGCTGCAATTCCGTGCTGCTTGCAGCATTAAATGGAGCCCTGATCTCTTGTTCAATGATCTCACTGTGTAACAATTAAGCAAATGTAATATTTTCTTGTATTACATGAAAATCAATGGACCTCTTGCTCTTGGGAAGTTGATGGTGCTAAAGGATGAACTGGGAGATGTCTGAGGGCAGAGTGCAGATATGGCATGGCTCGTTCCTTTCATGAGGGCTTGCACTTCTTCAGAGGGAAAATGAGCTCTTTGTCAGGGATAACTCCAGTTATTAAATCATGAAATAATTTTTATTATGTGTGGCTATAAACCCAGCTGCTTGTTTTCAAAGGTGAGACGTTTCATCTGACTTCCACTCTTGTTTTGCTATAAATACCAACTTCTCTATTTTTTATCACTCAGGTTTTGTCCTGAATGCAAGATATTGGAGGCCAGGAAGATTTGTACTACCCTGTCTCAAAAAATTCTGCAGCACTCAGGGATAATTGATCCACCAGATGACCCTTTTGACTTGATCTGCTCTGCCTCCCATTCAAAACAAAGTTTAGCTCCCCTGCAAGCCTCGCCTTAATTATCTCTTTGCTGATGTTTAAATGAGGCAGAGATGACGTCCCAGAGCTTTGTTTCACCTCCCTTAACTACTCCAGAGAAACGAAACGCCGAGGATCGGGTGGCTCCTCCTTGTAGCACCTCTTTAAACAATAATGATCCTTGCGGGCACCTGAAGCTGCGGGAGCGGCGCTGTCACCCCTGGGCCGGGTCAGCGGGCTCGGGTGTCCCAGTTAAACTCTGCTGCTGTCACTTAATGGGAAATGCAGCTGCTCTGCTGAAAGATCAATGTCCAATAAAGGCTGCACAATCAAATCTTGTTGCAATGATTGAGGTGCTTAATTGCCTTTCAAAGATAAGGTGGTAATCAACACACGTTCAGCTGATCTTTTTTACCGCCTCAATTACACCCTGATGGCAGAGCCAGGGCAGGATCTTTAACTACTTATACTTATTAAATCTTACCTGGCTTCTGAAAAATTACTTAAGCCCTGCAATCGATAAAGCCCAGCTCTTAATTACTATATTTCACTTTTAGGCCTTTTTGTATGCTTGATAAATGTTTCACCTGAGACTGCACGGTGCTAATGAGTTACCCCAAGAAATGCCCTTTTCTGCTGCTGTCTCTAAATTGTGCTTAAACATTGGTGGGTTTGTTTGTTTTCCTGAAGTTTTGGGGCTGCTGATGCAAATCTTTGTTTTATTGAAATATTTGTAGATTTAATATCACCAGTTGATGAACTGCTTGCAGGTGGACCCAGTTCAACACAAAGTTCTTAACTTTTTTTCCCCACTGTAAATTAATTCTGGATTTAAAGATTGGATTGCAACTCCTAAATATTTATGATTAGTACTCTCATGTTGTCTGAAAAATCAGTTTTTGTGCTCTTTTCCTGCTCCCCTCTCTCTCCCTGGAGCAATATCCAGAGCTTTTCTCCTGCTGACCTTCCATTGACTTGGGCAGAATTTAAATCTGTCCTCACCTTACCTTGTGTGTTGACCTAAATCTCCTCACAAACCATAATTATAGATCTCCCTGATGTATGTTATTATTATTGAATGAAATTTAGGTATTTTTTTAATAGTTAAATGCCCT
This sequence comes from Melozone crissalis, assembly GCF_028551555.1. Lineage (NCBI taxonomy): Eukaryota > Metazoa > Chordata > Aves > Passeriformes > Passerellidae > Melozone > Melozone crissalis. Next base: position 1,429,394 of record NW_026535792.1, on the reverse strand, counting down.
TAGGCCTCTGGTTTAGAGCAACTTTTCCTGAAACAAAGGGGATTTTGCCTCATGTATTATTTACTGTGGCCATTTAATTTATATTGGCTTTTGCTGTAACCCCTTAATCATGTTCACTACAGAAAAGTGAGTTAATAATTCTGAGAGTTGTCTTGATTCCTTTCCCTATTTCTGGAAATAGAAGTTATTATTTAAATTTTGGGCTGTATTTTTCAGTTTAAATACACCTAAGAACAAGTGGCAGCTTCAGCACTGCAGCCTGGGAATATAAAATAAATATTGTCACTAATATATTGCAAGTTTCCTTGAAAGATTTATTTCATTTCTACAAAAGAATAAGATGTTGGTTTTGCATTTAAGTCCTAAATAGTAGAATATAAACAACTTAGAGTGATTTTGAAAGTAATTGCATCACTTTAAGCACAGTTTATGAGCCCTGCTGTAGTTCATTATAAACCCAATTTATTTCTTGCAGTGATATTAATAATCCTAATAGAATTAAAAGTGGAAAACATGATTAAAAGCAATCCTTCAGACAAAAACTCTGATCAAGGGAACTTTCAAGTTTAAAATGTAAATATCAGATTAGAACACTGATTTTTGAACAAGATTACAAAGTCAAACCAGTTTTTTTTCCTTAAAAGAAGAAATGCCATTAGATATGATTGTTACATGCTCAGTGATTCATGGGCCTGCTTATGTACTTTGTGAGATATGAATAATTTAGGAAGAAAAATCACAATAATTTTGTTGTTACTCAGGAATTTATAGGTTGACAGAAAAACAATTATGCAGCCCCTGGAGCTGGTCTGAAGGGGTACAGGAGCATCATTAACCACACACAGCCCAACTGCTGGAGTTACCTTGTCACAAAATCTGCTTGTTTTCAAAAGTTATTCATAATTTAAAGCAAAAACTAAACATTTACTAATTTAGCATAAATCAAGTTTGCTGTTGTTATGTTCTCTTTCAGTCCAAGGTGGGTTTACTGTTTCAAAAGTTATTCATAATTTAAAGCAAAACCTAAATATTTACTAATTTAGCGTAAATTAAGTTCACTTTTGTGATGTTTCCTTTCAGTCTGAGTTGGGTTTACTGTGAAAAAAGAGCTTTAAAAGATCTGCTTGAGGCCAGTGAATTTCCCTGTGAACTGGAAATAAGAATTTATTTCCTGATGTTTGGGTCCCAGACAATCCTTTTGTATTCCAGAGCCGCTGGGAGGGCAGTGGGAGCTGGGTGGAAGTTTCACTGCCATTTTTAAGGAATCTGAATTTGGTGAGTCTTTGCAGGAGATGCCTTTCAGGGAGGAATATCTTTAGAAAGCCTGGACACCGCTGACCTATTTTTCATTAGCCTGAGGGAATTCAGCTTGCTGCACTCACAGGCAATTGAAAGGGAAAAAAAAGTGAATTTCACAGTGATATGTTATTTATCAACATAGAAAGTTATGTATTTATATCTTTCCAAAAAGACAGGAAAATGTGTGTTCCTATAAGAACCATCAGGTGCCATTTTCTCTAGGAAACTGAGAATTTGTCCTTTGTTATTTATAATTGCAGCCTAGAAACTGGTGCAGGGAGGAAGCAGGGATGATAAATTGAGTTTGGTGAAGCAAGGGCTGGCACAGAGATCCTGATTCCTCCAGGTGTGTTTTATACTCAGTGCCTGAATTACAGGTAAGGTGGCACAGCACTGGTAACAGCAGTAATCCAAAATATTTTCATAGTTAAATGGGAATTATTTAGCCTGTTACATAATAAATACACATTCCTAGGTCATACATCATTTACATATTAGTTATATTATTTTTATCATAACATTATATATTTTATTATATTTTCATAACATTATATTAGTATATTATTTCTATTATATATTATTTTATTATAACATATATTTTATTACAATATTATTATATTATATTATATTATATTATATTATATTATATTATATTATATTATATATAAACAAAGATAAATAAATATGATAGAAATAAATATAAATAAGATATTATTTATATTCCATATATCTATATCTATACCCATCTCTCTCTCTATATATATAATATATATGTATATTTTTTATATATATAATTATTCCTAGGACATAGCTGGAAAAATTCTAGTAATAATGAGATTATTGGAGATGCTGAGTAGGATGCAGAGTGAAATCACCATTTCCTGCCTCTCTCCTTCCTGTGCCTCCTTTTATCCAAGGGGACGAGCGCAGGGCTGGAGGAATTGGGGATCCTGATCTTGGTTTTAATTCACTGTGGGCATTTTCACCCATCCCACTGCTGAGAATGAGCTCCCTCCTCCCTCCTCAGGCCAGGAAAAGCTGAATCCACATCAGGCACTGCAACATTCAGGAGAATATTGCAGTGGGGAAGCAGCTCTTGTTTCCATCCCTCTTCTTTTTACAGACTTCTGCTGGAGGGACCCAAAACTCCAATTCAGGGTGTTTGTGACAGAGCAAAAATAGAAAATTTCTTGTGCTGGGCAACTTCCTTTGCAGTGGGAATTAACCAAGCAATAACTTCTTTCCTTACTTTTGGAGTAAATTATGCTGCTAAGCAAATCCCTGGGAGACAGCATTTCCCACCCTCACGGAGACTCCTCTAAGATTATAACGATTTTCCCCCTCACTGTGTCAGCACTCCGGCAATAAATAAATATTCATTCCTGGCGTGGGCAGCTCGGGCTGCTCCCGGTGCTCTCCAGCGGCGCTGGGAAGCAGCAGAGAGCAGCAGCACACTGCAAGAGGCAGCTGCTGGCAGCCACCAGGAGCCTCTTCCCCCTCACTGATAAAAACCCGAATTTAGGGAAGCTGTGGCTTCACCATCCTCTAATTAAAGCATCGACACCTCGATCCTTGGGGATTTTGGGTGCCGTTCCCTTGGGGGTGAACGATCATTTTGGATATGTGGTTATAAACGTTGTGTTGTCTGCGTTTAGTGGGGAAAATCAGGCTTTTAATTATTTAAATTATTTTTAATGGAGATTCTGTAAGCCTTCTGTTGGGAACTTGAACTTTTTACAGGGAGATTCTTGGGCTACTCACATGCAGAACTTCAAGAATATGTTATATTAAAAAATGAAGGATTTTGTTCTCCCAACAACAATTTGCCCCCACCATTAAAGAATAATATATAAATGTTAGTGACATCTCATAACAAAACTTCTGCAACACAATAAAACAAATATCAACTATTTGCTTCAAATGGCGTATTTCAAATGAAAATTTCTGATTAAATTTGGGTTTTAAAGAAGCCTGTGGCAAAACCAAACCTGTATCAATAAATATGTGCTCGATGTGCTGTACTTCTCAAGATATAAAAACCCCTCAAGTTTGATTACACAAATCAGAATGGGGGATTAAGGTTGTGATTAGCCCTGGAAAATCGACGTAATATTTATGCAAATTTGGCAAATTGAGTTGGTTTTCCCCATAGTCTCATAAATGAAGAAGACATTTTAGAAAAATTGCAGGTCTATAGAAATTCCATCATTTTGTGTCCTATTCTTTAAAATTTAATAGAAAATGACTCTGATTGAAATGGAGCTGAGTGAGAGGTACACAGGGACTGCAGGTAAAAGGTTCATTTGAGCAGAAAGATGTCTGTGTGGGCACCACCAGTCCCTTAGATCCTCAGGAGCTGGGGCTCTATTAATTTTTAGTATAGGAACTAAATTATAAAGTTATTGAACAGAGAGAGAATTTATCTCTGTTAATGGCCATTGAATTTTTTTTTTCCTAAAGCTCAAACAAAGTAGAATCCGAATATGAGGAAGCTTGAAGACGTTTCAGGAATTAAATATACCTCCCATTCCCCCCCTCTAAATTGATAAAATAACTCAAATAGTCCAGTTTGTCAGAGATGATAATGTGAGAGAGTGTGATAAAATGCACGGATCAATAGCCCACAATTGAGATTAATGCTGTTCTCTTACAAAAAAAAAAAAAGAAGTGGATTGTTTTATGCTGCAGAGCTGTGCAGAGCAGAGAGCTTTCCCTGTGACTTGTGGCAGTGAAAAGCTGGTTTGAAAAGCTGAATTTGGGGTTTTGTGATGGCAGAGCTGTCAAAACACTGGACAGGGATTTTCTTTCATCAGGAAGATGGATCGTGGTTTGGACCGGGCTGGTTTCAGCTGCATCCCTGACAGACAGGGGGGACTCAGAGATGGCAGAACTGTACCTGGACATCAGAGAACTGTACCGGGGAATTGTCCCATCTGGGACTCAGAGAACTGTACCTGGATATCAACCCTGGAGAGCTGCAAAGTGTAGGAGCTGTGACGTGTGTGACACTGCTGGACAAGTGCCCCCAGCCCTTCCCTAACCTGCTCCCGCAGCTTTTGGGCTGGCCCAGAGCCCATCCAGTGCCCATTCCCAGTTTGCTCCGCAGGGACACCGAGGCAGGGATGGGCAGAGCCGGGCACGGAACCCCCAACCCTCACCCAGCACCGCAAGCCCCCTCCCCGTGTCCCCGAGTGCCACAGTGGGACAACCCTGAGCACTTCAGGGGCAGTGACGGCCCCAGCTCGGCGGGCAGGTTATGGCAGCGCAGCTGGCACGGCCCGGAGCTTGTGTTTGAGTTTGTGTTTGTGATGGGACAGCGGGAATCCCGGCCCGGCTGGATGTGCCATTTAACTGCGCTTTTCCTGTCAACACACGGGGCGCAGACAGAGGAACGCAATTCACCGCGGGGCCGGTCCCGCCTCCTCCCGCCCATGGCGCCGCCTCCCCTCCCTCTTCCCCTTCCTCCTCCTCCTCCTCCTCCCCCCGCTGCCGCCGCCGCACATCCCCTCCTCCCGGGGCTGCGTTTTGGTTCCGGGGCAGCGGCTCCTTCCTGCGGGAGGGCGGTGCAGGCTGTGCCCGGCCCGGCCCGGCCCGGCTCGGCCCGGCGCGGCGGCCGCAGCATGTGAGCCCGCGGGGCGGGGATGCTCTGGCTGCTCTGCGGCCCCTGCGGCGCCATGGACAGCCAGGCGCTCGTCATCCGCATCAAGATCCCCGACGGAGCCGCCGTGGACTGGACCGTGCACTCCGCGCCACAGCTGCTCTTCAGGGATGTGCTGGTGAGTGAGTCCGGACGGGACCGGGACCCCGCTCCTTATCCGGGGGGTGGCACCGGGACCCCCGAGCCTGCCCGGGGGATGGCACCGGGACTCCGCTCCTAATCCGAGGGATGGCACCGGAACCCTGCTCCCAGCCCGGGGGATGCCACCGTGACCCCGAGCCGGCCATCAGGAGATGCCACCATGCCCCGCTCCGTGCGCCCAGGGTGTCCGAATCCCTCCCCGGTGATGTTTTTGGGCTGTGTTTTGGCGGAATGTTTAACGCTAGGATGGTTTTTGTCCGTCCCGGGCCAGCGCCGGCGTTGCGAGGTTTCGGGAGGATGAGCAGGTGCCAGGCAGGGGCATCGTGCCCCGGTTTGGGCTGGAGGGAGCCTCTGGAGTGCCCAAATCCGCCCCCGTGCCGTGGGCAGGGACACTCCGGGTCAGGGCATCCCCTCCTCCGGGCCTTGGGAAGGAATTCCCTGCTCAGGAGAAGTGTGGGCTGGGCCACCGCTGCTCGTGTGGCGTGTCCCCTCCCGGGCTGGGGCCACCGCTGCTCGTGTGGCATGTCCCCTCCCGGGCCGGGGCTCTGCTCTGCCTCCTGGCCCTCAGCCCCTTCCCTGCTGTGGTTTTATATCCATCTGCACACAAGGATGCTCTGCTTTCTCAGAAACCGGAGTGGGTGTTTGTCCCACTCGGAAATGGGAGTTTATCCTGCTCAGAAATGGGAGTGGGTGTTGTATACCACTCAGAAATGGGAGTGAGTGTTTATTGTTTATCCCACACATAAATGGGAGTTTATCTCACTCAGAAGTGGGAGTGGGTGTTTGTGTATCCTACTCAGAAATGGAAGTGGGTTTTTGTTCCACTCAGAAATGGGAGTGGTGTTTATTGTTTATTCCACTCAGAAATGGGAGTGGATGTTTATTGTTTATCCCACTCAGAAAAGGGAGTGGGTGTTTGTCCATCCCACTCAGAAATGGGAGTGGGTGTTTATTGTTTATCCCACTCAGAAATGGGAGTGGTTGTTTATTGTGTGTCCCACTCAGAAATGGGAGTGGATGTTTATTGTGTGTCCCACTCAGAAATGGGAGTGGGTGTTTGTCCATCCCACTCAGAAATGGGAGTGGGTGTTTGTCCATCCCACTCAGAAATGGGAGTGGGTGTTTATTGTTTATTCCACTCAGAAATGGCAGTGGGTGTTTATTGTTTATTCCACTCAGAAATGGGAGTGGGTGTTTATTGTTTATTCCACTCAGAAATGGCAGTGGGTGTTTATTGTTTATTCCACTCAGAAATGGGAGTGGGTGTTTATTGTTTATTCCACTCAGAAATGGCAGTGGGTGTTTATTGTTTATTCCACTCAGAAATGGGAGTGGGTGTTTATTGTTTATTCCACTCAGAAATGGCAGTGGGTGTTTGTCCCACTCCCTCCCAGCCGTGTCCTTAGCCCAAGGAGCAGCTCAGGGTGATGCTTTCTGCAGCCTGCCCTCACCTTTCTCTCCCAGCACATCCCAGGACTCTGTCTGACCCCATTTCTCTAAAGAAAACCTTCCCATAGCACCCCTCGGGTGCATGTTCAGTTTTTACATCTATTCTTAACTCTGGAGAGAGATTTTGCAGGTGCCTTTCTGGAGGTTGATCAGGGATGGAGGGGTTGGGTTGCTGGAGGATGCTCAGTGTTGGTTACAGAGCTAACTGGAAGGGATGACAGAAATCCCAGCTGTCATTTTCTGAACATTTATCATTAATCATGACTTTCTGTATGTGGAGGAGAGGGAGCAGCACCTTCGACAGACTGGGGAGGTTTTTGGGAGGTGCAGTTTCCCCTTGGTGGTTGCACAAACCTGTGGTGACCCCTCTGTGCCCTTAAAAAAAAGTGGAGCAAATGGGTCTGGTTTTCTCCAACTCTGCTTCATGTTTTTGTTTGTTTTTGATTTTTTTTCCCCCAAAATAAAGTGAAATTACCCCTGATTCTTGGACTCTCCTCTGCCATCCTAGAATTACTGTAAATTCAGGTTGGCTATTTAAAAGTAAGTAGAGACACTGTGGCCAATGAGTGAGAGAGGATCTGGGGTGGGCTGCTGTTCTTGTCCTGTCCCACCTGTGCTGCTGCTGAGAATTTCATTTACCCCTTGTCAGGCTGCTGCAGTCAGGTGCTGCTGGTTGTGTGTCAGGAGGTGCCATCGCAGCATTCACCCGGACTTAATTGGTCAGATAAATGCAGGAATTAAATGAAATAAATTAAATAATAAAATAAAACGAAATGAGGCCCCAATGCCCTGAGGAGTGCTGGGTGTGTCCCCACCTGGGCAGGAGTGGGGCTGCCCCTCCTCTGTGCCCTCCTCAGGGTGATTGCTCCCACCTGGCAGCTCCAGGGGGTTTTTCAGGGGTTTGATTGCTGCAGGACCAATTAAAGAGCCCCGGGAGAATTCAGGTGTTCCCTGTTGAGGGCAATCCCTGGGGAGCAGCAACCCAAGGATGTCCCTCAGGGGTTCCCCAGGCTCTGAACAATCCCTGTGGGGCTGCCTGGAGCTCCCCGGCTCCATCCCATCCCTGTGCCCCTGTCCCAAGGGGGTTTGGGATTTTCTGTCCTGCTGGAGCTGCAGAACCACGTTTGGGACCAGCCCCAAACCAGGGGCACATCCCAGAGCCTGCACCCCTGAGAGCAGATTTGGGCTCCTCTTCCTTCCAGGTGGGTCCCAGGGGCTGCTCTGTGTTCAGAAAACCCCATAAAATTATCTTTGAGGTTTTATTTTATATTTTCAGGTGATTTTTAAGCTGATTTTTGTTGATTTTCCCTCTCTGTGAGTGTAGCCTTGCAGCCTTTCAGGCTGCTGAAATGATTCTTCTTATTTCGTATTTTCAGGTGGTTTTTAAGGTAATTTTTATTAATTTTGCCTCTCAGTGAGTGCAGCATTTTGGGCAGGTGTGCAGGTTTATTTCCATCCCCATTTTCAGAGCTGTTCTTCGTGGTGTCACTTGAAATAAGTTCTGTGTGTATCAGCTCTGCAGGCCTGTGAGTTACCAGTAAATAGCTTTATTTTTAAGGCCCCACTAAATGAATTACAATAAGCTCATTTTTTTTTTCCCCTCAAGCTGTCTGCATTCCTCCTGTCAGTGGTATTTAAGCACTTGGTGTTAATTCTGGGTAACTTCACATTGTCATAGTGAGATAAAACAAATTGAATTGGAATGTGAGAGCTGTGGCTTCAATATTTACCCTGGCACTTGAGCAGAGTTTCACATTTTCTGCTTTCTCAGAGAACAGATTTGGTTTTGGAGTTCCTCTTGCACCTGCTGTTCCCTGATTTTTCTCCTCGTTTTTAGGGGCTTTTCTGTTCTGTGTCCCTTACATAAACCCACTTCAGCAAGTGGGTGATATTTTATTATAAAATATAGATATTATAAAATATATATTATATCTATAATGTATATATTATATATGTTATTATATAATATAGAAAAATAATATATAAGTATATAATATAAAAATAATATACATAATAGTTATAATACATAAAATAATACATATTATATATAATATATAACTTATATAATATATTGTATATATTATATATTTTATTATAAAATATATAATTTATAACATATGTAATAGATAGTATATATTTTTATATATATATAATATTGTATTATATTATGTGTTACATATAATATTATAATCTGCCTGCAAGTGGGAGTATTTTATTGCTCACGATCTCTGTTGTGATAGCAAAACATCCCCTGTGCACGTGTAATCCTTTGAAATTTGGAATTATCCTTTAATCCTGGGTCAGCCCGAGGTCTGGGGTTGGGATGGGCTGGAGCTGCTGCAGACACTTTGGGAATTTCAGTGATGGGATTTCCCTGCCAGCCTGGTTTCTCTCAGATACACTCATTTCATGGAATTATTGAGAGCTGGGCGAAGCTTTGGGGGCTGCTGGTGCTTATTTAGTGCAAGAGTTTGGGGTGTGTAATTCACTTATTGATTATCACTTAGGTATTGATTACTTTTTGATTATTGCTTACTATTAAAGAAGTCTCAATACACAGAACAAGTTGTTCTGGAAGGGTGCAGGGAAATAAGATTTATTTTTAAAATTGCTATTTCAGAGCTTTGGGATTTTTGGAGTTTTCCAAGCAGAATTTTGGGGTCTCAGAGCTGCCTGTGAACCTTCCACACCCCCTTAAATGCAGTTTTTAAACAATTTTGAAATCAATTTCTTAGAAGCATCTGTGTGCCCGTAGAGGAGCATTGACAAGGGGCTTAAATCTAACAGAGTTGAAGTGTGTTTGCTGAGGAATTTCCAGTGTTTGAATGAATGGATTTAGAAATAATTAGTACAGTCTTCTGTGCAGGCAAGACTGATTTCTTATTAGCAATAGTGGCTTTTGACTGAGGCTGGTAAACGCTGCAGAATGGAAGAATTTTTATCAACATGGAAATATTTTGGTGGCTTTTTTCCCTAGTTTTGCCTCTGCAAATTTACAATTCCACAATTAATCCACACTGCACATTTCTGGCGTGCTGTTAATAGTTTGAATCATTTCTTGATTTATTTTCACGTCCAAGACACCACCAGAAAGTTTTGTATTTATTACTTGCTTCAGTTGGCTCTGTGGAAACCCTGTGCTGCTTTCACATGTTATTAATTGTGTCTGTGTGCCGCAGAATCTTTAATTTCATCCTTTGAGATGAGAAATGGAGGGAGCAGGAGTGGCAGGACACCAGTGCAGCTTTGCACCCTGAGAGGCTCCAGGGGCTGTGCTGCCATAAATCCTGGGCTTCATTCATTCCCAAAAGTTCATTTTTCCTGCCATAAATCCTGGGCTTCATTCATTCCCAAAAGTTCATTTTTCCTGCCATAAATCCTGGGCTTCGTTCATTCCCAAACGTTCATTTTTCCTGGGGGGCACCAGGAGGGGCAGAGCCACGCTGGGCATTGGGGCCGTGCCCTGGAGTGGCTCCTGAGGGGCTGGGAAAATGATAAAAACTGGGGAATGATAAAAGCTGGGAAAATGATAAAAACTGGGAAAATTATAGAGGAGCTTCTCTGGTACCAGCAGAAAAAATCTGGGTTGGAGCAGGGATGTGGAGCTGGAAGTGTTGCTGTGGTTTAGTTGGAAAAATGGGAAAGGCTGAAAAAATAATTGGGTTGGAAGTGGAAGTTTTGGCTGGAAAATGGTAAAAACTTTTCTGGTATCAGCAGAAATGGCTGGGTTGGAGGATGGACTGGAAATGGAAATGTTGGGGTGGCTTGGCTGGAAAAATGATAAAACGGCTTCTTGGTACCAGCAAAAAAATCTAGGTTGGAGTAGGGATTGAAAGTGGAAGTGTTGCTGGGGTTTGGCTGGAAAAATGGGAAAAGGTAAAAAAATGGTAAAAGGTCTTCTCTGGTCCCAGCAAAAAAAAAATCTGGGTTGGAGTAGGAGTTGGAAGTGGAAATTTTGGCTGAAAATGGTAAAAGATCTTCTTTGGTACCAGCAAAAATTGCTGGGTTAGAGCAGGGATTGGAAGTGGAAATGTTGCTGTGGTTTGGCTGGAAAAATGGGAAAAGGGGAAAAAATAATCAAAGCTCTTCTCTGGTCCCAGCACAAAAAAAAAAAAAAAAAAAAAAAAATTGGGTTGGAAGTGGAAATTTTGGCTGAAAAATGGTCAAAGCTCTTCTCTGGTATCAGCAAAAAAATCTGGATTGGAGCAGGGGTGTGGGACTGCATTGGTGTGGTTTGGCTAAAAAAATGATAAAAGTTTTTCTTTGATATCTTTAAAAAAAGGCTCAGTTGGAGCAGGGGTTGGAACCGGAGATGTTTTTGTGTTTGGTGTTGTGGAGCTGCCTCAGGTTCTGGCTCTGCTCCTTTGGGGGTTTCCAGAGAATCCCCCCAATATTTGAATGCTCCTCCTGAGTTTTGGAGAACTTCAGATCCCAGCTGAGGCTGACAGAGCTCTGCAAACAGGAGAAAATGGGATTTTTAAAGCAAAGCCATAATTCATAAAGCTCTGTTTATGGCTGGTTTTGGTCAGCTAGGTGCCAATTTTCGATAACCCAAGGGAAAAATGGATTTTTTCACCTGCAGGAACAGAGAGCACAGGGCTGTTTGCAATGAGGGGGGAATTATTTGGGAAGAAAAGAGTTTTCCTGGAGGGGAGGAGAAAAACATCGAGATGGGAGCAGATCTGTGTTGTGCCCTAAAAACTTCCTCGTTCTGGGGCAGTGGGGAGGGATTAAAGAGATTTATTGCCAATCAGGCTTCTCCCATTTGATATTTAATGAATTTTCCTTGCATTTTTAGGATGTCATTGGTCAAGTTTTGCCAGATGCAACCACCACAGCATTTGAGTGTAAGTGTGACTTTTGTCAACCAATTCCTTTGTCACATTGCTGGGCTGTAACTGAAATAAATAAATCATTTTTATGTTGTTCTTCTTATGTTCTGATTATATTTATTATTTCAAAATAAGTGATATTCATTATACGTCACGGTTAAATATTTATGCATTAATGCAACTTTAATAATGGCACTAAAGCGAGCAATATTTTATTATTTAATCACATCTGGAATATTTCCACACAGGAGCTTTAATTACCAGCCTGACCTTACCATGCTCTTACTCCTCAGTGCAGTTTTATTGCTCAAATTAAATGAAAAGTATAAACTACCTGTAGGTCTCAGCTTAAAATGGTAATCCTCCATTCCTCCCAGCAAGGATTTAGGCTAATATCTGTTCTTTAAACCCTGTTTATTTTTATTTTGGAAGGGGTTCCTGGGGGATTGTCCTGTCTGGAGAGCAATCAGCTGCAAAGGGGAGTAAAATACTGAAAAAATGGGAGTTTTTTATCCCAGGGGATAAAATAGTGAAAAATTGGAGTTTTCTTCCAAATGGAGCAGGCTCCTGCTGCTCTCTTTTAATTTTTATTATATTTTTCCTTCTGTTTTTCCTTTGAGATGAAAGGAAATTATGATTTTTATTATATTTTTTCCTCTGTTTTCCTTTGGATGGAGGGGATGGCAAAATCTGAGTGAGGGGGGACAGAGCAGATTTGAGATGGGGCCTTTCATTTTTATCATTTTATTTTTATTTCTCCCCTTTTTAGAGCATTGGGGCTCATTCTGCCTGTGGATAATCAAAGGAAATATTGATTTATGGTCCTTCCAGTCCTATTTAATGCTCTTTTTCTTTTCACACCTTTGTTTTGAGGGAGGAAAACACAATTTTTATTTCTGAACCTCAGTGTTTTCCCTGCCCTGCTTTTGAGCACCAGCCCTGAGCTTCCAGAGCCTTGCCATTTATGGGTTTTTTTCCCTTTATTTGGGGTTGACATTTGTGTTTTGTCCCTGGCACGTCCCACACGAGCTGTGTTTGAACTTCATGCTCCATCAGGGCAGCACCCACAGCAGCAGTGCCATGTGCAGGAGTCTCCTGGAAAATTCTGATTTTTTTTTTGCTCTGCCTCCCAACATCTGCTCCTGTGCCTTCCCTGCGTGTCTCTAGTCTGTCATTTCCAGCTGCTGAGCCCATTTCCCTGCCACTTTACTGCCATCTCAAATATGTTATGGATATTGATGCTTTTAAAGGGGTTTTTTTCCTTTTCCCCCCCTGCTGGATTTTCCTGCTTGGAGTTCAGTTCTCCATCGCTGCCTCAGGTGGGGGTGATTTGTCTCCATGCCAGCTTTTTGTGGGTTTTGTTTTGGTGTTCCCAAATGCAGATTTCCCCCAGCTCTCCAAGCCCCAGTGCCAACATCTGGCCCTCAGCATCCTCCCATCCCCATCCCTGCATCCCCATCCCTGCATCCCCATCCCATCCCATCCCATCCCTGCATCCCCATCCCATCCCTGCATCCCCATCCCGCTCGCTGCAGGTTTGGGAATTTGGCTGCTCAGGGTTTCTCTGCTCAGGGTTATTCTGAGGCTTCTTCCTCCATTTTAAATGGTGCTAAAAATCCAGCCAGGACAGGGGGAGTTTTTAGTTTTGGTTCGTGCTGGAAAATCCAGATCTGAGTGCTCTGGGCAAGGAATTTCCTGCTTGGAGTTCAGTTCTCCATCGCTGCCTCAGGTGGGGGTGATGCCAGCTTTTTGTGGGTTTTGTTTTGGTGTTCCCAAATGCAGATTTCCCCCAGCTCTCCAAGCCCCAGTGCCAACATCTGGCCCTCAGCATCCTCCCATCCCCATCCCATCCCATCCCTGCATCCCCATCCCTGCATCCCCATCCCTGCATCCCCATCCCTGCATCCCCATCCCATCCCTGCATCCCCATCCCATCCCATCCCATCCCTGCATCCCCATCCCGCTCGCTGCAGGTTTGGGAATTTGGCTGCTCAGGGTTTCTCTGCTCAGGGTTATTCTGAGGCTTCTTCCTCCATTTTAAATGGTGCTAAAAATCCAGCCAGGACAGGGGGAGTTTTATTTTTGGTTCGTGCTGGAAAATCCAGATCTGAGTGCTCTGGGCAAGGAGGGAAGGCTGGAAATCTTTCTGGATCCATTTTTTGGGATAGTAAAGGAGCTCTGCTCAGGTTCAGGGCTGATTTTCTTCTGGTTTTGCTCTTTGCCTGATTAGTTTAGATTAGTTTTTATTTTTCTCTGCCTCTTCATCCACATATTTTCAATTCCTTCTGTTTGTACCACCACCAGGAATTCTGCAGCTGGGGACTGAGTTAATTCCTCAATCATTTCAAAGGGAAGATGTGGATTTTTTTCTGAATATTTTGCTAGAATTTTCCTTTTTTCCCCCCTTTTTTTTTCCCCCAATGATCCCAGCTCAGTCTGTTCCCTCTCCCCAGACCTTTTATCCATAAATCCATCTCTCTTCTGCTTTCCCTCTGATCCCTCTGGTGGATGTGTGCTGCTCCAGTAGCTCTCTTCCTGTTTGAAACTCCAATTTTGAGGTTTTTACGTTTTATTCTTCTGCATTGCTTTGAGTTTGGTGGTTTGTGGGGGTTTTTTGGGGGTTTTTTTTAGGGTTTTTTTTTTGGTCTGGGTTTTTTATAAATTATTTTTTGTTTTAGTTAGTTTGTTTGTTTGTTTTTTTCATTATTACTTATTAATTTTTTTTTCATTATTATTTCCAGAGGCAGAATGAACAAAATCCTTTACTCACACAATTTGAATTCCTTGGGTTGTTTTTTCCCTCCCAGATTCTTGGGGTTTTCACCAGATTCTTGGTTTGGTTTTTTTTTTTCCCAGATTCTTGGGAATTCCAGCTTGGGGAAGGTTTTGGGGAGGGAATTCCAGCTTGGGGAAGGTGCTCAGCTTCAGGAGAGGTTCTGGCACTAAAAAAACCTGCTGAGAGTGAAGTTTGACAAAAATCCCAATTCTTGCTAATCAATATTTGGAGATAATATACAATTTTTACGTTATTATTTCAGAGTCCCTGTGCAGTTTCTCTTTCAGTTTTTTGGTTTTATTTGCTGCTGGGAGTGCAGATGAGGCCCTGCCTGTGTCAGAATTGTCCCTGTCCCCTTCCCTTGCTGACCTGGTGCCTTCTCTGGCAGATGAGGATGAGGATGGCGATCGGATCACGGTCAGGAGCGATGAGGAGATGAAGGCCATGCTGTCCTATGTGAGTACACTGCCACAAATCCTCGTTTTTCCCTGTGTTTATCATTTTTTCTTGGTGTTTTTTTTGTCCCACAGTGTTTGACTGGGCAATATCCCCGTGTTAAATTCCAGTTTTTGATATTCTGCACGGAATGGAGGTGGTTTCACACCAGATCCATGGACAGGCTCCACTTCAAAAAGAAAAAAGACTTGTTCACTTACTGATCATATCATAAACATTAAGAATAATGCATCTTAATGACTTTTGCATTAGGTATAGTGCAGGCTAAATGGACTATCAATTTCTTGTATTTTTTATGCAGTACTTAAAGTAACGGCTCATTAAAAATGAACCCCTGGGCTCTAAAAATTTTTCAAAATCTACTTTCATCTGGAGACTGCCTCACCCCTCCTCACAGAGGAGTTTCATTGTAGCTGCAGGCTCAATATTCATGGAGGATTTAAAGATGTGGTTTGTGTTTTTCAGGGGAGATGGATGTGGCTGTGTGTGCCTTTGTGTAGGTAGGGGTGTGTGAAACCTCTCTGCATCCCCAGAAATAGAAATATAAATAAATATAAATATATCCCATTAATAGAAATCTCCTGCAGGAGGGGAAGGGTGCAACTGATGGCCACAGAATCATCTGGATAAAGGGGGAAAAAAATATCCTTGAACTTCTCTTTTCAAAGGAAATGAGTGAGCGGGAGGGATAAAAATGGGGATTTTCCCTGTGGGCCAGAAGGATCAAAATTCCCATAAATGACCTGGCAGAGCCCAGCCCTGTGTGGGAGCACCCAGAGCTGATTTGGGGGGAATTCAGAGGATCCCAGAGTGGTTTGGGTGGGGAGGGAGCTGAAATCCCAGCCAGGGAACATTCCCAGGCTGCTCCAGGGGTGACCACAGCTGCTCTGGGGATTCCAGCCCGGGAATTCCTTCCCAAAATCCCTCCCAAATTTCCCATTTCCCAGTCTGGATCCATTCCCTGTGTCCTGTCCCTCTGTCCCCTGTCCCTCTCCAGCTCTCCTTTAGGATCTCTGAGCATCTCCTGGTCCTTCCCTTCTCCAGGAGTTTCTCCATTCCCAGCTCTCCCAGCCTGGCTCCTCCCCATGCTCCAGGTGGCTTTTTGGGATTTTTTTTTCTCCCCAGATTCTTGGGAATTCCAGCTTGGAGAAGGTTTTAGGGAGGGAATTCCAGCTTGGGGAAGGTTTTAAGGGGGGAATTCCAGCTTGGGGAAGGTTTTAGGGAAGGAATTCCAGCTTGGGGAAGGTTTTGGGGAGGGAATTCCAGCTTGGGGAAGGTTTTAGGGAGGGAATTCCAGCTTGGGGAAGGTTTTAGGGAAGGAATTCCAGCTTGGGGAAGGTTTTGGGGAGGGAATTCCAGCTTGGGGAAGGTTTTAGGGAGGGAATTCCAGCTTGGGGAAGGTTTTGGGGAGGGAATTCCAGCTTGGGGAAGGTTTTAAGGAGGGAATTCCAGCTTGGGGAAGGTTTTGGGGAGGGAATTCCAGCTTGGGGAAGGTGCTCAGCTTCAGGAGAGGTTCTGGCGCTAAAAACCCTGCTGAGAGTGAAGTTCTGGTCACTTTGTGCCCCTTTCCCTCCCTTTTTGGGTCCAGCAGCTCCCTGGAGTTCCCTCCCCCCAGAATTCTCTCTTTTCCTGGGCAAATCTCAGCCATTTTTTGCCTTCCAAGTGGCAAACTTTGAATTTTCCTCCAGATGAATCACGCCTTGGGAAGGTCATTTTTTTGCTATGCTTCCAAGCTCACTGTTCAAGTTTCAGTACATTAGAGTTCTGATTGCCCAACTCTCTGCTTTCCCTGCAAAATTATGGGATGCCTGGAAATGACTTCTTTCTGCTTCAGCAGCTTCTTCTTCTTCTCTGAAAAATTCTTCTCCTCAGTTTTGAACTAATTTTTTATTTGAGTGTTGCACTGATGGTTGAACTTCCTCACGTGCTATGGGCTCCGTTTTGGGATGTGTTTACCAGGAAACAAATGTTCTGAGCCTTGGAAATGGATTCATTCATAATCTTGGGGAAGAGGAATGCTCGTTCTGAGGCCTGCAACAAATATTTGGAGCATTGGCCAGCTGGGAAAGCATCTCAGGGAATTCTGATGTGGTGCAGGTGTTCTCTAAAATGTAAATAAAGTGGATTTTTTTCAGTTTAAGGAGAAAAAACCAATTCCCTGAGATTGGACTTTGGAACATATTATAACTGGGAAGATATTTGGGGTAACTTTAATATTTGGGGTAATTTTGATGTTTATTTGGGGTAATTTTGATGTTTATTTGGAGTAATTTTGCTATTTATTTGGGATCATTTTGCTACTTATTTGGGATCATTTTGCTACTTATTTGGAGTAATTTCGATATTTATTTGGAATAATTTTGATATTTTGAATAATTTGAAACCTTCCCTTTAGGTTCTTTGCTTTATGAATTTGACAAGACCTTAATTCAGGTCAGGAATTCCCTCAGATGATGCAGAAATGCTTTGGATTAGGCCGATTTTGGGGGGTGTAAATGGGGTTTTTTCAGGGCTGGGCAGTGCAGTTAATTAAGGACAGCCGTGGAGCTGCTCTGGAGCTGTTGTCTTGTATCTGTATAAAAAGGCAGTAATTTTTTTGACAGCCACTGATTGGAAAGTTGCTTGCAGCTCTCTGAAAGCAAGGGCTACACGCTCTGGATCAATAAGTGGCAAATTTCCCATTAAAAAGAATACCTGAACAATGTTCCAAATAGCCACTGGCATCTTAATTTTCCATGGAAACCTCCAGCGCTGGCCTGTGGAGGACAAGTCATTTTCAGACAATTTTTCCAGACTACTTGTTAACAGTTATTGCTGTCCCAAAAGGTTGACAGCTTACATGATTGATATTTCATTTACTTGTCATCACTGGTGAGTAATGGAGAGGCTTTTTCCTCCCTCTCCCTCCCGCTCTGTTGTGTTTTTTGGGGGGCAGGAGCCGCTCTCAGGTGTGGTTATTCCAGTTGGTTATTCCAGGGAGGGATCAGGAATGGTTCTGTCCTGTGTGGGGTCGTGGAATTCTCTTGGTGAAGTGGGAATTCCAAAGTTGAAAGCTCATCCCATGGGCAGGGACAGCTTCCAGCACCCCAGGCTGCTCCAGCCTGGCCTTGGCCATTCCAGGGTAGCCCCAGCTGCTCTGGGAGTTCCAGGAATTGCTTCCCAAAATCCATCTAAATGTCCGCTTTTCCAGTCTGAAGCCATTCCCTGTGTCCTGTCCCTTTGTACCCTGTCCCTTTCCATCTCTCCAGGAGAACATTCTCAGCTCTCCTTTAGGATCTCTGAGCGTTCCCTGATCTTTCCCTTCTCCAGGAGAACATTCCCAGCTCTCCCAACAGAAACATCTTGCTTGGTTTGGATGTTCTCAGCTCTTTCCCAGCCCTTTTTGCCCATTCTGAGGTTTTTTTTAACCAACAAACATCCCTGGATCGCTGCAGCAGCTCGTGCTCAGTGCCTCAGGATTCTGCAGGGAATTTCTGGGGTCTCAGTTTTGGGGTCCTCTGTGCTGATCCTTCATCACTGCCCAGAATTCCAGACCCCTTTGGGGTTCCCTTGGAGTTTTCAAGGTGCCCAGTTTTGGGGTAATTTAGGGGATATTTGGGGTTTATTTGCACCAAGGCTTTGTGGCCGTGTTTGGTTTTCCTGGCTCCTCCAGCTGTGGCATTTGCTGTCAATATTCCATGCTGTAAATGTCTCATTTCCTCACCTGCTGGAGCATTCCTTGCTGAGGCAGCAGCAGATCCCTGTGGCCCCAGAGCTCCCTTTTTTAAAATTCCTTTTTGTGGGAGCACTGCAGATGGACAGGGACCATCTGAAGGCTGATCTGCACCGTGGCAATTGCAGAGAAAATGAAAATACACAGAATTACACAATCCATAAGTGCTTTTACCACTCCTGGCTTACTGACTCATCTCTTTTTTGGGCTTTTTTTGCAGTATTACTCCACTGTGATGGAGCAGCAAGTGAATGGACAATTGATAGAGCCTCTGCAGATCTACCCACGAGGTAACGCTGAGCAAATCCCAGCCCAAGTGACTGCTCTGCAACAGCTCCTGGCACGTTTTGGGGAGGTTTAAATGCACAGAGCGTCGTGTTTACCTCTTAATTTGGAGAGAGGAATTCATTATTGTGGGGAGTGTGGAGAAAAGTGCATTTATTGCATAGAAAGCAGCTAATTTCCTGGAGTAAATTAGACTAACGAGGTTTGCGGAGTACATATTTAAGTACATTTAAAGAACTCGTTGGTGATGGTTCTTTCCAAGCAAAGCAGATGAATAACTGAAGGCTTGGATACTTATGAAAATTGGGCTTTTTAGAGCTGTTTTGATGTCATTAATCAGCCTGCCAGGCCTGGGAGTGTCCCTGTCACCATTGCAGCCACAGCAGCTCCAGCCAGGACAAGATTTTGTGTGAAATTTGGGCATTTAGTGCTGCCCAAATATTCACCAGCACTTCAATAATTCTGAACAGGGACAGATGTAATCAATTCTGTGGACTAAGGCTGTTAAAAAGTAGGTCATCTCCAAGCTGACAGAAATCCACAGGCAGCTCGGGAGGGTTTTTTTGGGAATGCTCTCTCTGAGCTCCAGGAATGGTTGGGAAAAAGCCTCCTTAAAAAGCATTACATAATTCATTCAGCTCTCAGTGGCCAGGCTCTGAGTCTCTGCCTCTTAATTGATGGAACTGAGAAGGCTGAAATTCTCCAAGTAAATCTCCCAGCAATAAATTAATTGAAATAATTAAAAATTAAACTCCCCTCACTTAACAGATATTACACAAATAATCATACTGTGAGGCTCCCAATTAAACATTCCACACTTGCATTACTTACAACTCTCTGAAGTTTGAATTGGGCAATTAACAGGAGCCTCCTCAAGCCCTGCTAACGAGCTCTCCAAAGAGGCTGGGGGGGATTCCTGGGGCTCCCTGCAAAGGGGACAGGAATTTGAGGGGAATGTGGGAAATTGGGGTTTGTGGAAAATTGGCAAAGAGAGGGAGGGGTCTCCTGCCCCTTCCCAGGCATGGATCATGGAATCCTGGAATGGTTTGGGTGGGAAGGACCTGAAATCCCATGGATCCTGTCCAATCCCATCCCATGGATCCTATCCAATCCTATCCCATGGATTTCATGCCATCCCAACCAATATTAATGATTTCATTTCATCCCATCCCATGGATCCCATGGATCCTATCCCATCCCATCCCATCCCATGGATCCTGTCCAATCCCATCCCATGGATCCCATCCAACATTAATGATTCCATTTCATCCCCATGGATCCCATCCCATCCCAACCCATGGATCCCATCCCATGGATCCCATCCAACATTAATGATTCCATTTCATCCCCATGGATCCCATCCCATGGATCCCATCCCATCCAATATTAATGATTCCATTTCATCCCCATTCCCATCCCATGGATCCCATCCCATTCCATCCAATATTAATGATTCCATTTCATTCCCATCCCATGGATCCCATCCCATCCCATGGCAGGGACACCTCCCGCTGTCCCAGGCTGCTCCCAGCCCTGTCCAGCCTGGCCTGGGACATTCCAGGGATCCAGGGGCAGCCCCAGCTGCTCTGGGAGTTCCATCCCAATATCCCAATATCCATCCCTGCCCTATCCCATTTAAGCCATTCCCTGTGTCCTGTCCCTCCATGCTTCGTCCCAGTCCCTCCCAGCTCTCCTGGAGCTCTTTGAGGATCCTGGAAAAGCTCTGAGGATTCCCTGGATCCTCCTCGTGTGGCTCAGAGGAACTGGATGATCCCAGTAGGTTGGAAAATCTTGGAATTTTCCTTTACCTCTTTACATTTCCCTGTAGACACCCAGTCCCAGGAGTGCTGCCAGGAGCTGCTCACCCCTGACCCACCCTGGGGTTTAAAGGACATTTTGGGATTTAAAATTCTCCCTTTGGCTCATTCCTGGAGAACCAGCCCTGGGAACTGCTGTTCCTGCTGCTGTCCCCTGGATGATCTCTGGCTGGACAGAGTTGGGAATTGCCTCAGTTCTGCCCCAGCTTCAAACCCCTCCAGATCCTCAGCCCTGCCTCAGCTCTGGCTCTGCTGCATTTCCTCCTCCCCACTCCCTCCAAACTGCTCCAGAGCTCAGGTTTTGTTTCATCTTCCCAAACCACCCTTAAAACCCCTTTTTTCCTGGGTTAGAACCTTCAAACCCCCCAAGCCACCCCTGAGCTCTGCAGCTGCTCTGAAATATCCCACAAAATCACAAAATCTGCTTTTCTGCTCTTTTTTCTGCTCTCCTGCTCTTTTTTTTCCCTTTTTTTCTGCTTTCTTGCTCATTTTTAAAATTTTTTTCCTTCCTTGTCTCCTCCTCCTGCCTCTCTGATGAACATCCCAAATTTTGGCAGCCCTTTTCTCCTGTGCCCTTTTAGCCCCACTTGAAAGCCCCAGCAGCATCTGCAGCTTTTCTGCCTCTAATTTCCACTTCTTCCCTTTCAAGGGATTCTGTTGCAAATCCTTTGAGTTCTTTTCCTTTTCTGCCTCTCTGACTTCTGAGGAAGCCTCAGTTCCTGCTCCCAAAAACTCCTGTATTCCATAAAAATCCTGTCAGGAGCACATTTCCACGTGCCAACCTGTGTTACTTGGGTTGTACTTTATTTATTCACAATAAAAAGATCTTCAAGGGGAAAAAAAATGGATATTTTCTCTATTTTTAATAGGTTTATTATTGCTGGTTAGGTAGTAAGAGGCAGAGGGGGATTTTATATTAAAAATAAACATCTGTATGTGGTGTACATATAAAAATGTGTGCACACATATATATCTATATACATTTTTATATCTCTCTGTATTTATAGATATCTGTATATATTAATATTTTAGATAGCTGTATATATTTATATATTTAAAAATTAATAAATTTTATATATCTACTTATATTTTTATATGTCTACATTTTTTGTATAGCTACTCATTTTTTAGTAGATATGTGAATTTATAAATGTCTATTTTTATATATTTTTATATTTTAAATACATATGTAGATATAAAAATATATAATTATATATAATATAATATATATGTATATATGTTTTATATGTATATATGTTTTTATATATATGTATATGTATATATATTTATATATATGTATATATGTTTATATATACATAACATATATGTATATATGTTTAATATATCTGCATACATTTCTTATATTTATATGTATTTATAGATATTTATATCTATTTATCTCTTTTTCCCATGTTATTTACATCCTGTTTGTGGAATGCAAGGTGAACACAGCAACCAAATACACACCCTAAAAATCATTATTGATTGAATATCTTGTTCAAAATGTCAATTTTAATCTATTGGCAAACCAGGATGGGCTTATATGTACTTATAATTTATAATTTTGGGCTGGTATTTTTTTAATATGTAGTATTTTCCCTCTTTGGATGCAGTGGTGATTTTGGATGTTGTTGGAAGGCACGTGGCCCCCAGTGCTGTGTTCAGTAACCATCACCTGTGTCCTTGTGCCTCATGAATTGTTCTGCTGCTGCTGGCAGAAACAGGAGAGGGAAAAAAATCAGATTTGTGCCATCCCTCAGCTGTGCCAGCCCCTCAAACAGAGCCTTGCTGGGACAGGCAGCTCTGGGGCTTCCAAAAGCTCATCCCATCCAGTGCCACCTTTGTAGCTCTGTCCCCAAAAAGTGACACTTCAGTGGCATTTATTCAGTATTTACCCTTTATTTATTCAGTATTTACCCTTTATTTATTCAGTATCTGCCAGAGAGGCTCGCTGCTGTTACCCCGCCATAGTTTCCCCCTGAGTTTGGGTTCCCCTCCTGTTTGTGTTTCCTCAATGGGTTTCCCCCCAATTTACCTTTTATTTATTAAATAATTAGCTTTTGGAGGCTCTCTGCTGTTGCCCCAGGTTTGTTTTTCCCCAGGTTTCCCCCGTGGTTTTCCTCTATATTCACCTTTTATTTATTCAATATTTACCTTTTGGAGGTTCTGCTATTGGCCCCTGCCATGGTTTTCCCCCATGTTTTTTTTCCCCCAGGTCTCCCCTATGTTTTTCCTCCATAGTTACCTTTTATTTATTCAGTATTTACCTTTTATTTATTCAGTATTTACCGAATAAATACCGAATAAATTACCTTTTGGAGGCTCTCTGCTGTTGCCCCTGCCGTGGTTTTTCCCCAGGTTTGGGTTTTTCTCCCTGTTTGTTTTCTCTCCAGGTTCCTTCTATGGTTTTCCTCCATATTTGCCTTTTATTTATTCAGTATTTACTTTTTGGAGCCTCTCTGCTGTTGCCCCTGCCAGGTTTTTCCCCAGGTTTGTTTTTCCCATGTTGTTTCCCCCATTTCTTGCCCATTTTCCCCCACATTTCTTCCCTGTTTCTTCCCCATTTTCCCCCAAAGTGCCTCTCCCAAAATGATCAATTCCTGACGCAGCCAATTCCCTAAAAATCCCAGTATTAGATTGCAAATATCCCTGTGAAATTCCAGGGAAAAACACCCCAGTGTGTGAAAACACGGCACCACAAGGTTGCAATCTGAATTACCAAAAAAAAAATCCCTTTTTTGAGGCAAGGGTTCTCTGGGTTGTGCTTTGTTTTGAACAGGAATTAGAATTTCCAAGGGTTCTCTGGGTTGTGCTGTGTTTTGACAGAAATGAGAATTTCCAAGGGTTCTCTGGATTGTGTTTTGAACAGAAATGAGAATTTCCAAGGGTTCTCTAGGCTGTGCTATATTTTGAGCAGGAATTAAAATTTCCAAGGGTTCTCTGGGTTGTGCTGTGTTTTGAGCAGGAATTAGAATTTCCGTGGCACGGTGTGAGGAAGCTCTCAGCATTTATAAATGCTCACTCCTGCAAGTTAAAAATCCTGGGCTGTAATTCCCACTCTGGGTCTCGCCAGGCACTTTTCAATCATTTCTCTCTGCTAATTTTGGTGTCACCCTCATTTCTTTTGAAAAGATTCATTTTGAGCAAATTTGTAAATGGCCCTGATGTGTTCTACAATTTAGTCAATTACTGTTTCAGCCTGCAAACCTCCTGGGAAACGGAACATACATGGCCTCAAGGTACGAATTTCAATAATTGTTTCAGGAAAGTTAGATGGATTTGTAATGCTGTGTTCCACTTATTGAAATGTCAAATAAAACTGCACTTTCTTGAGCTCTGACAAGCAGATTTTTTTTTTTAATTCTTTTTTTTTTTTTTTTTTTTGCTTTGGCGAGGGCGGGAGAAGGATTCATCTGCAAAATGCTGGCTGTGATATCTATATTTATATGTCTGTATTTACAGATGTGGTTTTATTCAAAATGGGTTTGCCTTTTTGTTTTTAACCTCTGCTAATCATGTTCTTAAATTTTAGTAGTTCATTTATCAACTGCTGGCTGCCACTACTTCAAAGCTTTTAAACCCCCACCTCATTCTGAGATTTCAGTCATTTATCCAATTGCGGAAGGCACCACAGTGGGATTATTTTAGATTTTTAATTCCTTATTGCTCCTACAATCACGTGGAGGAGCCTATGAGCGCATTAAGCGATTTTTGAGTGTTTAAAACGAGAACAAATCCTGAATTTCTCCCCCTCCTTGGCGCATCCTTCGCGGAACGGCGCAGCCCGCTAACCTACGTCCCCCCCTCAGCCGGCAGCACGCCCGGCAGCCAGCTCATTAACCTTGCCAGGCTGATGAGGGCTCCGTGGCAAATTACAGGTTAATTAGCAGGGTGTCCCTGAGCAGGGCTGAGCTCAGGCTCCCCCTTCCCTCTCTCCTGCAGGTGAACACGCGCGCCGGGGCCGGCGGCGGCGCCTCCGAGGCCCTGCCCAGCAACAGGTGAGCTCCCTTTCTTTTTTTTCTTTTTCCTCCTTCCCCCCTTAATTCCCTTTCTTTGGGGCCCAGAGCAGAGCCCCACGCCCGGTTGGTTCTGGGGATGCTGGGGTTGGGTGGGGTTCCCATGGGTGGTGTTGGGTTGGCGTTGGTGGGGATGCTCCCCGTGGGTTTGTGCTGGGGAGGTGAGGGGTGGTGGGGAAATGGGGGTTTGGGGGGCGTTTCAGGGAGAAATTGGGGTTTGGCGGTGGAGAAATTGGGGTTTGGTGGGTGTTTCAGGAGGAAATTGGGGTTTGTTGGGGTGTTTCAGGGAGAAATTGGGGTTTGGTGGGTGTTTCAGGGAGAAATTGGGGTTTGATGGGTGTTTCAGGGAGAAATTGGGGTTTGATGGGCGTTTCAGGGAGAAATTGGGGTTTGATGGGCGTTTCAGGGAGAAATTGGGGTTTGATGGTGGAGAAATTGGGGTTTGTTGGGTGTTTCAGGGAGAAATTGGGGTTTGATGGGTGTTTCAGGGAGAAATCGGGGTTTGCTGCTGGAAAAATCAGGGTTTTCTGGGTACTTCAGGGGAAATTGGGGTTTGCTGGTGGAGAAATGGGAGATTGCTGAGAAGTTCAGAAAGAAATTAGGGTTTGTTGGGTGTTTCAGGAGGAAATAAGGGTTAGCTGGTGGGGAAATTGGGGTTTGATGGGTGTTTCAGGGAGAAATTGGGGTTTGATGGGTGTTTCAGGAGGAAATGAGGGTTAGCTGGTGGAGAAATAAGGATTTTATGGGTTTTTCAGCGAGAAATTAGGGTTTGCTGATGGAGAAATTAGGATTTGCTGGGTGTTTCAGGAGGAATGGGGGTTTTCTGGTGGAGAAATGAGGGATTGCTAAGAATTTCAGAGAGAAATTAGTGTTTGCTGCTGGAGAAATGAGGGATTGGTGGGAATTCCTGGAAGAAATTGGGATTTGATGGGTGTTTCAGGAGAAATTAGGTTTTGCTGCTGGTTAAATAAGGGTTTGGTGGGAATTCCAGGGAGAAATTAGGGTTTGCTGCTGGAGAAACGAGGGTTTTATTGATGTTTCAGGAAGAAAGGAGGATTTGCTGGTGTTTCAGGTGGCTCTAACTTCAGAAAGCACTGAGGTGCAATTGGGGCTGAGCTCCTTTGGCTGCCCCAGTGCCAGGTCTGTGCTCAGCTCTTTGTTGCTTGTTCACTCCAGGACTCCTTGATTTGAAAGTTTGATTCCCATTCATAGGTTTGTACCAATAAATAACCCAAATAATAAACTTATGCAGGTTTGTTAGGGTGGGGTAGGATTTCCAAAAAATCCTTTCAGTTTAGGTGCCTGTTCCCTGCAGTTCCAGCCAAGGTTTGGGGTCCATCCCCCTTACCTTGCTTTTTACATTCCAGCCCTAATTTGAAAACTCATATTGAGGTCTTAAAATGCAAGAGAACTCATTCTCTGTTTTTTTTTTTTTTTTTCCTATTTGTTTTTCAAATGCTGGGGGATAAACTCCTTTTTATTACACGAATTGTTACAGGAAGTCATAATACTGATGGTAAAAACCTGCAAAAAAACCTTTCTGTATCCTTAAAAAGAAATAAGGAGGGTCTGGCTCCATCTTCTTCCTACAAGAGCATAACTGAGCCATGGGGATAGGATTCTCTGGGGGCTCCTTTCAGCCTAAATTATTCTATTATTCTAATAAGCACACAATATTCCATTTATCTGCGCATCAGCATCCTGCTCCCTTTTCTCCCTGGGAAAAAGGAAGGAAAAAGGAATGTTTTGGAGATTAAAAGGGTGAATTACCACAGATTAATGTGGTCGGGGGCACTTTTGTGGTGCTTTGGGCACGTTTGGAATTTGGTGAATTTTGGGGGCCTGTCCTGAGGCTGGGGCAGTCCCACAAATCCCATTTTTTGTGGGAGATTCCAGCAGCAGGGCTGGGTTTTTTCCCCACTGGAAACCCCATCCAAACCCAGTAATCCCAGTTTGCTGCTCCCTTTGGTGGCTTTGTAATTGTGGAGATTTTAAAAATCCCCACCCTGGCAAAGTTTTCCCCATGCCTGGGGGAGCATTCGATCCCATTCCAAAACTCTGAAACGGAAAGAGAATAAATCAGAATATCTGTGTGCTCTGCAGTCCCCCAGGCTGAGCTAAATAAAGCTGATTTTTCTGTCACTGCTGCTGCTTCCTTTCAGTTCCTCCTGTACTTTGAGCTTGTTCTTCAAGTGCATTGAAAATGAAGCTTCTAGAAGATTCTTGTCACCTTATCTGGTGGTTAATTGCCATTCCTTTTCCAAAACCCTCTGCACCAGGAGTTTTGTTTTTGAAGTAATTGAAAGTCTCTCTTTGTTTCATGTTCACAAATTGTTAGTCATGAAAGATGACAAGATCAACTTATGTTTCCTTGGAAAACTTAATTTTTCTTTAAAGCAGTCGTGGGAACAAGAGGCCTATTAAAGAACAAAGCCACCAAATATGAAATCTGTGTTTTCACTGTTCCTGTTAATAATGATCTGTGATCAAGACACGTGCACAGCCCTTTCAAGAATATATTATTTTGTACTTTTTTCTTTTTTTTTTTTTAACTTCAGTAATAAGAGCAGAATGTCCCTTTGAGATGAAGTTTTGCAGACGTTGCTGCCCTGGCAGTTTGCTGTGCTGAAGCTCCAGGGAGCAGAGTTTGTCAGGAAAAGAGGGGGAAAAACCAGGATTTTGGGAGTTTTTGGAGGAGTTTGGGTTGTGAGATTTTGGAGGAGTTTGAGGGCATTAAAGGTTTCACCCTTTAACACACCAAGCTGAGAAGTGGGGCTTGGTGAGGTTCTCATGGAGGAAATTAAAGTGAGTTTTGTTTTCTTGATTTGGGGGTGGATTCTCCTGGAAAAGGAAAGGGATTAAATTAATGGGAGTTTTGTTGTATTGGTTTGGGGGTGAATTCTCTTGGAAAAGCCAAGGGAAGAAACTCAAGTGAGTTTTGCTGTATTGGTTTGGGGTGGTTTCTCCTGGAAAAGCCAAGGGATTAAATTAAAGTGAGTTTTCTTTTGTTGGTTTGGGGATGGATTCTCCTGGAAAAGCAGAGGGAAAAAAATAATGTGAGTTTTCTTTTGTTGGTTTGGGGGTAGATTCTCCTGGAAAAGGAAAGGGAAGAAATTAGTATGAGTTTTGTTTTGTTGGTTTGGGGGTGAATTCTCTTGGAAAAGCCAAGGGAAGAAATTCAAGTGAGTTTTGTTGTATTGGTTTTGGGATGGATTCTCCTGCAAAAGCAAAGGGAAGAAATGAGTTTTGTTTTGTTGGTTTGGGGGTGAATTCTCCTGGAAAAACCGAGGGATTACATTAATGTGAGTTTTGTTGTATTGATTTGGGGGTAGATTCTCCTGGAAAAGGAAAGGGAAGACATTAAAGTGAGTTTTGTTGTATTGATTTGGGGGTGAATACTCTTGGAAAAGCCAAGGGATTAATTTGAAGTGAGTTTTGTTTTGTTTTTTGTTTATTTGGGGATGGATTCTCGTGGAAAAGCCAAGGGATTAAATTAAAGTGAGTTTTGTTTTGATTATTTGGGGATGGATTCCCCTGGAAAGCCAAGGGGTTCAGCAGGCTGCCCTGGGATGGGCTCCCCTCAGGGATTTGGGCACGGCCTGAGGTCCCAAATGAGGAATTCTGCCCCAGCCTGGGGTCCCTGGAGGGGGTGACATCCCTGGCAGCAGAGCCTGGAGCTGAGAGCCACAGGAATCCCTGGAATCCTGCCTTGGGGGGCTCCAGAACCACATTGGCCCAGCAAAACTGGGTGCGAGCCACGTGCTTTGAGAGCTGGGGTCAAACGCCCAAATTTAATTCAAATTTCCCTCTTAGAGCTGGTGAGCAATAGCTTGTGTCCCAGCAGGTTGTGCAGTCAGGCGTCTAAGCCAGCTGTAAGGTGGAAAATACATTGGTTTTTTTATTTTTTTAATTTTTTTTTTTAATTGCTCATTGCTCGTTCATGGCTGCTGCCTGCAGTGCTGGCTGCTCTCACCGCACCTTCCCCTTCCTTCAGGTTTAATCTCAGAGTATGAAACCACAAACTGCCCTTGTTCCTCACTTTGTCTGATAGAGTGAAATGTTTAAAATAATTGCTTTATAATAAAATAATTGTTTTAATAATAAAAATAATTGCTTTAATTTGTTTTTTTTTTCCTTTTCCAGCCTGAAGAAGTCCTCTGCAGAGCTGAAGAAGATCCTTGCCAATGGCCAGGTGGGTGCTTTGGCTGAGGCACATCTTGGGTGGAGCTCCCAGCTCCTGCAGCTGAAATGTGATTTTTTTTAACCCAAAATTGGGGGCCATGGGAACATTCAAGGTCCTGATTTGCTTTTATTGGCACAGAAATTTGTGCCAATAAATTCTCAAAATCGGCTTTAGCTGCAGATGGATGGAGGCCCCTCAGTCAGCTTTGGGTAACTGAGTCAGCTGCTCACTTGTCAGCCTCAATCAGAGATGGAGATGGGATTAAATATTTGGTTTTTTGTGTGAAATAGTTGAATTTTTGTTTACTTAGTGTATTGTTAGGACCCTGGTTAGTGGGAATTTTGGACTTTCTGCACTGACAAACACTGGCTCCCAAGAGAACCCTGCATTGCACCTGAGAGCGTGGAGAAAGCTTCCAAAATTATTGATAAAATTAAGATTATAGGTGTGTGGTTTGGTTTAAAGGGTGTAATAAAGAATGAAGTTTATATTTATAGGAATATGTAATAAAGAATGAAGTTTATATTTACAGGAAAATTAGAAGGTACTGTGCATGGATTGATTAACAGTCTGCTGAAATTCATCTCATTGCCAGTGTGTGTGTTTATTAAATGTCTCTATTTCTAGATAGTTTGCATATTTCCATTACAGATTCTTTTGGGATAAAACTCCTGGTTTTGCAGGTTTTTTCACAAGAATAGGTTGTTATGTAAACTGATTTTCACTCTTGGAGTTCATTTCTCATGGGAGCTCCACAGGCTAGCTGTTAGTTTAGTTGGAATAGCAATAAAGCCTGATTTTACAATTTACTGTAAAATAAATTTTATTTTATAAGGTTTTATTTATTTGCAAAAAATGACCTTAGTGGGGTTTAGGGCAGGAGATGCTGAAATATTTGTCAGGTTCTTGCAAGGAACCTCTCTGGAATCACCTCAGGGTTGTGGTTTTGGGCTGGGAGGGATCTCAGAGCCCAGACTGAAAATCCTCTGTCCCAGGGAGCTCCAGGCCCATCCTTGGGCACTCCCAGGGATGGGAAATCCAGAATTCTCAAGCAGCAGCATAAATATATTTGAATATATATTTTATAGATAAATAAATATAAAATATAAAAATAAATCTATTAAAATATGTTATCTGTATTCATTATATATTAATATAAATAAACATAAAAATATAGATTCAAAATATAAAAATAAATAAAATTACCTTGAATTATATAAGATGTGTAATATTAGAAAATATATAAAAATATATATTTTAATATATAAATATATTATATAAATTAATAAAAAATAAAATTATAAAATATTTTTGGTTTATATTAATTTTATATTTATAAAACCAAATATAAAATATATTAAAACCATATACATTATATATCCTATTTATATATTATATGACTATATATTATATATATAAAAATAGAATATATATTATATATATTATATATATTATATATAAAAATATATATTATATATTATATATAATATATAATATATATTTTAATATATAATATTAATACATATTCTATTTATGTATTATATATTATATAATATATTATATATTATATAAATATAATTTATAAATAAAATATAAACCAAAAACATATTAAATATATTTATTTTACATTTATTATATATGTATAAACCCAAATAAATCTACTTTAATATACAGATATATCTGTGCCAGGTTTGGCAGCCTTGGAGGGAGGCACCTGTCCACGGGGCTGCCTGTTAGGCTCTATTGACTGAGACATCTGTGTCACTGCAAATAAAAGGCTCTCATTGATTTTCTCAACTGCTCCTCACTTCCCTCTGCCTTGGCAGCCTGAAATCTTCATTATCTCAGGTGCCCATTCAGGGTCACACCGTGACCTCCCCGGGCCTCGCTGGCATTTCATGAATCAGGGGCCGGGCCTGGCAGCAGGGCGAGGGTTCAGCCTCACCTGGGCTGTTTTCTGGGGGAAAAAAATGAGATTTTTTTTTTTTCCCCTCCAAAAATGAGATTTTTTTTTTTCCCCTCTAAAAGTGAGATTTCTTTTTTTTTCCCTCCAAAAATGAGATTTTTTTTTTCCCCTCCAAAAATGAGATTTTTTCCCCCTCCAAAAATGAGGCTTTTTCCTGCAGAAATGAGGTTTTTCCCCCTCCAAAAAAGAGACTTTTCCCCTTCAAAAATGAGATTTTTTTCCCATCCAAAATGTGAGCCCAGCGCTGCTGAGTCCCTGGATACAGCTGGAAATGGGGATTTTAGGCTGAGATCAGTGTTCTCAAATTCCTGATATTTAAAAAAACCTATTTTTTATGTTGTTTTATGTTAGTTATTATTGTATTCCTGATAATTTTTAAACAGTTTTTTAACATTTCAGCATTCCCAGGTAAATAATGTATTTCCCTTGCTGCCTTGAGATTTGGGAGTAGCAGCAGCAGGTGGCTGAACTTGTAAATCAGGGTGGTGCTTACTGATTTATTTTAAAGTGATTTGTTTTAGAGTAAAACCCCAGAATGTGAGTAAAATCTCTTTGTGGTTGGCTGAATTTGGCATTTTATTTGTTCTAAACTACAGAGAACAAGGGGTTGGTGTGCCCTGCAAGACATTCACAGATTGCTTCCCTGGGGTTTTAAATTTTAAAACCAAACTTTTTCTTGTGATACTAAAATGTTACTTAAACTCACTGAAAAAAAAAAAAAGGAAATAAGGATTAAGTGCCTGGTCTTATGATAGCAAAAATGTTAATTAATCCCACTGAAAAATAGAGGAAAATAAGGATTAAGTGCCTCTTCTTACTATATGAAAAATGTAAGCTAAACTCACTAAAAAATTTTAAAATTAGGTACTTGTTATGATATGGGAATTGCTACTTAAAACCCACTAAAAAGAAAATAAGAATGAAGTTTTATACTTAAACCAAATTTAAAAAAAAATAGGGATTAATAACCTCTTCTTCTGAAATTAAAAATGTTACTGAAACCCACTAAAAATTAATAAATAATTCCGTTTTAATACTACTTTTTAGTCAGCCTGATGGGAGTTGATTTGCTTTTTTTTGAAAGGAAATCATTTCATTTGTGTTCTGCCTAATTTTGGTCACAGATCCACAACTGGTGATGGGTTCCTGGGTGAAACTTTAACTTTTGTTCATTTTGGGGGGATTAAGTCACACTTAACCATTGCTTAAGTCTGGCCTGGGTCATTATTTTTGATTATTTTTTGGCAGTTTGTGCTTTGAGGCATCCCTAATGATATTCCCCCAGTAGTTTCCATTTAGCTTTAATAAGGAATTCATATTAATCATTAAAAGAAGGGGACGTGATTCTTCAAGATAATCAAATATTGACAGGTTAGAAATAGCTTTCTGCCCGGCCTCATTGATAGAGGTGATGTGATATAAATATTTATTTCTTTTCTGTCACTCAGGGTAAATGCCACCAATTGATTCAGCATTGATAGAGTGTCACCAGTTCATAAGGAGCTGCAGTGCCTGTGCTGCCCCATTAGAGCCTCCCTGAAAAGGGGATTTGCTAAAGCTCCTCCCTGGGCTCTTCGTAATTCACAAAACCCACCCTGGTTCCACCAGGATTCATTGGGAATTGAGCTGTTTATTTACAAAAAAAACCGTCCTGATTTCACCAGGATTCATTGGGCATTTGGTTATTTATTTACAAAAATCCTGCCCTGATTTCACCAGGATTCATTGGGAATTTGGATTTTAATAATTCACAAAAAACCCACCCTGATTTCACAAGGATTCATTGGGAATTTGACTATTTATTTACAAAAACCAGCCTGGTTCCACCAGGATTCATTGGGAATTTGGATTTTAATAATTCACAAAAACCACCCTGATTTCATCACTATTAATTGGGAATTTGATTATTTATTTGCAAAAACCCCTCCTTATTTAATCAGGATTAATTGGGAATTTGCTTCTTAATAATTCACAAAAACCCACTCTGATTTCAGCAGGATTAACTTGGCATTTAGATTTTAATAGTAATTTTTAAAATTTACAAAAAGTCCACCCTGATTTCACCAGGATTAATTGCGAATTTGGCTCTTAAAAGTTGACAAAAACCCACCCTAATTTCATCAGGATTGATTGGAAATTTTGCTCTTAATAATCTACAAAAAATTGTACTAATTATTCACAATTCTGATTTCACCAGGATTAACTGGGCATTTATCTTTTAATAATTTCCAAAAAGCCCACTCTGATTTCACCATGACTAATTTGGAACTTGGCATTTATTTCCAAAAAACCCACCCTGGTTTCACTGGGATTAATTTGGAATTTGACATTTATTTCCAATAACCCACCCTGGTTCCACCAGCATTAATTGGGAATTTGGCATTTATTTCCAATAACCCACCCTGGTTTCACTGGGATTAATTTGGAATTTGGCATTTATTTCCAATAACCCACCCTGGTTCCACCAGCATTAATTGGGAATTTGGCATTTATTTCCAATAACCCACCCTGGTTTCATCCCCAGCCAGTGGAAGGGAGGGATGCTTTGTTTGCCGCTCCCTGCTTGGTTTTCCATGGATTCCTGAATTTTCCAGCCCATCCAAGTTGGGGTTGCAGCTTTAACACCCCCTGCTACAAGGAGAACCTTTTATGATGGAGAATCCAGTTTTCCCAGTGGGATAAATAAATCACCCCCTGCTTTTGGCACCTTTATTCGAGCCAGTAAATCCCATTTTATCTCCCATCAGCTGCAGCTCCTGCCTCCAGCCCAGCATTCCTGCTTTTCCCTGGAATTCTGGGTGCCCCAGGGGATGGAGCTGCTCCTGTCCCTGTCCTTCAGGGAGAGATGTGGAGAAAAATTCCCTTTTTCCACTGGGAAACAAGCAGGGAATGTGCTGGGTGTCTCCAGTTCTGCTCAATTCAGTGTTCATGACTTGAGGAACCTCCAAAAAAATCTTCTCTTTTCCCCCACCAGGATCCAAAAATACAAATTTATTGTTGGTTTTGTGGGTTCATTGGATTTCCTTCGGGGTGATTGGGAATTGCATGCATCTCCTGCATTTTTGGGAATTCATGCATCTCCTGCACTTTTGGGAGTGCAGGACGTGTTTCCTCCAAGGCTGGAGGATTCAGGTGCTCCAGCTTGGAAGAGCAAAACTCCTTAAAATTCCCAAATCTGCAGCCTGAGAGAAATTATTTTTATTTTAGGGATCCACTGTAGATTCTTTGTATATTTTAAATCCTATTTATGAGCGATTGTTCCTCGTGAGGAACAACTCCCCCCTTACTGTTTGCATTTCTGATGAATGCAGTAAGCCAAGGAGCTTTCAGAAATGAAATAAATGTTAATTTTCGTCTCAAAACTTGATGTTGGAATGGGCCCTCCTAAGGAACCTGGCCCAGGTTTAATTACAAATAAATAACAAAATCATCACCTTCCGTTTTGAGTTGTCTCAACTCAGGATTTCCCATCCCTGTGTAGCAATTCCAGTGAGAAACCACAATTTTTGCTCAGGTAGTGAAAGGAAAAACCATCAATTTTGGATTTATCATTTCTGTCCTTGCAACTTCTTTTAAATCAATAAAATATTTCATTTTCTGGTCATTAGAAATGCTGAGTATTGACTCTTTGGGACATTTGAGCTTGTTATCATCACTTGTGTTAATACACAGAAATGACATCTTTAAGCAGCCAGGCCAAGTCATGTGAAATATTTAACTTGGTGTCCCATAAAATACAAGTAATTACTGAAAATGAGTTCATGTTTCCTAGAAAAATATCTTTTCAAAGCAGGATTTGCTCAAGCATTTTCTACTTAAAATGATCAGGCAACGGGGGAATCTTTCTGGAAAATTGCTTTTAACCCAGAATTAATTCTGTTCAAAATAGTTATTTTAAAGTATAACTGTGCATTGCAAAAACGTCTTTAATGGGATTTTTAAATTTGTGTCAAATCAGAGTAACTCTGCTTGTCCAGGAGAAGGTGGAACTGTGGTTTTACATCCCAGTTGCTTCTCAGGCAATATGTTAAGCTGCTGTAAAATCCATGTAAAATAAGGTGCCAAATTCAGGGATTTCTGCAGTGCTTTTATCTGCTTTTATCAGCTGAGGATCTGAGCAGAAAAAACAGAGGGAAGGAATTTGCTGTGTGTTTCAAGGAAAATCACTTGGATTGGGGTTCCAGGCTGATTTTTCTTCAGATACAAAAAATTTGCTTTAGATTTTTTTAAAAATTTTAATTTAAATACGAGATTTTGCTGTGTGTTTCAAGGAAAATCACTGGAAAAATCCAGACTAATTTTTCTTTAGACAAAAAGTGTCCAAACTGAGCTGTGCCAGAGCTGCCTCTCGCTGAGGCTCAGCTGTGGGATTCCAGAATAAATCCCAAACTTTTCCAGCTGCCAGGGTTGTTCCCATTCACCTCCAACTTTGGCTCTGCTGATGTGCTGCTCTGGAGCCCCTTTTCCTCTCAGCAGCACTGCCCTGACCCTCCTGAGCTATATTATATCATTCCATTTTGACACCTTTTATCAAACTTTAATGAAATGACCCAGGCAAACAAATTGTCATTAAACTTTCCATCACTTTGTCCCTTGGTATCGTCTTTTATAAATTGGACA
This sequence comes from Melozone crissalis, assembly GCF_028551555.1. Taxonomy (NCBI): domain Eukaryota; kingdom Metazoa; phylum Chordata; class Aves; order Passeriformes; family Passerellidae; genus Melozone; species Melozone crissalis. The sequence goes on along the minus strand of NW_026535792.1, from coordinate 1,394,184 downwards.
GCAAATGTTGTATTGATCTTCTCGTTCTTGCAGCTGAACTTGAAATGACCCAGACTGCTTGTTGTTTATGGCCTGGAGTTGCTTTTCCTTGACATTTCCATCCCCAGCATGACATCTCTTTTGTTTTTCTTTCTTTCTTGTGGAGATGAATGAACAAGACATTCGATACCGAGACATCCTCGGCCACGGCAACGGAGGCACCGTCTACAAGTGAGTGGGGGTTTCACCTCTAACCTGCCCCAAAATTCAAATTTCACGGCGTTTTTACTTCTTACATTTTGCGGTGTAGACAGGCCCTTTGCTGCTCTGCAGGAGAAAAATCTTGGTGTAAAGTTTTAAACCGTTCTGGGGTGTTTAATTCTGGTTTTAACGCGGCTGTGGATCTTTTCTGGGAGCACGTTGAGGGTTCACAGTGGGATTTGGGATGTCCTGGGTTGGAATCCAGGATTTGGGATTCCTGCTGGCTCACCCGGGGGTGACAGCAGTGGGATGTGGTGGCGCCATCAGGATCCCGCATCCCTTTTGCTGCTCTCCCTCCCTCCCAGCCTGACCAACTCCCCCGAATTTCGGTGCAGAAGCTCCAGCCCTGCAGCCAGGATTAATTTTAATACTGTAAAAAAATTAAAACAGCACAGATAGGACTCTCCTGTTGAGAAAGGTCCTGCTTATGCATCGTGCAAAGTTTAAACTACAGAATGTCATATCTGGGACTTAATAGTCTGCAGTGGGGTATGAAAAATATTCCTGTGGGAATTAAGAAATCCATACTTTGTCAGAAAGCCCTGAGGGAGCAATAAAGGTTTCCTCCAGAGAGCTGTTTACCATATACAGTAACCCGGCATCCCATTAGGGTTTTGTTTATACCTTAGACATTTTAACTTTGATATTAACATTTTCCCCCCCCGCACTAAAATGTTTTAAAAGCCACGGTGCATTTAGTTTGGTTTCTAATTGGCTGCCAGCATTGCAAAACAGCTCCTGGCAGAAGGTTGGATGGAAATGGAATTCCAGAGCCTCCAAGGGGGAAATGCAGCCTTGGGATGGACTCTTGAAATCAGGTTGGCCCTGGGGGTGGAAGGTGCTTCAGAAATCTTTTCCTGGGGAAGGATGTTCCTAGGACTTGAGGAAATGGTGCTATTTTCTGGTTTTATGGGAGATATGAATGTTGAACTTTAGAGCTCAGGCTGTTGGTGTTGGGTGGAGAGGCAGAGAAGGGAATTGGGGTAAAAGCTGGATGTTCCTGTGTGACACCATCGTGTGCTTCTGATGGTGTGGAATTGGGATAAAAGCCCTGTGTGACACTGTCCTGTGCTTCTGAGGGTGTGGAATTGGGATAAAAGCCCTGTGTGACACCGTCCTGTGTTTCTGAGGGTGTGGAATTGGGATAAAAGCCCTGTGTGACACCGTCCTGTGTTTCTGATGGTCTGGAATTGGGATAAAAGCCCTGTGTGACACCGTCCTGTGTTTCTGAGGGTGTGGAATTGGGATAAAAGCCCTGTGTGACACCGTCCTGTGTTTCTGAGGGTGTGGAATTGGGATAAAAGCCCTGTGTGACACCGTCCTGTGTTTCTGCAGGTGCCTGGAGCGGGGCTGGGACAATTCCCTGCCCTCTGGGGAGGGACAGTCTCACCTGGAGAGGCAGGAGCCCCTCCTGTGTCAGGGAAGTGTTTCTGTGGCTCCTGCTCCTTTTCATCCCATTGTTATAAATCAGTGAGCATTTGTCAGGTGCAATGAATTGCAGAGGTTGGGCACTTTCTGGCTGGGGCTCCTGGAGAGCCCGTGTGGGGATCGATGTGCAGCTCCCTGTCTGCGCCCTCCCTTTCATCTTTTTGTTATCCTTACCTTGTATTTTTTATGTTATTTTAATCCCCCCTCTCTTCCCTGAGCTCTTTATCCTGCTTCATATCCATTATGGCAGTGAAATATTCCCGGTGTTCCAGGGACGCAGGAGGCTGAGCAGAAACCTCCCAGCCTCTCTTTTTTCCATGGACAAACTCTTCTATTGGAATAGTTTATTGAGATTGAGGTATTGATCAGCCCTCCTGCTCCCCCCTGGCTGGAGGTGGGCTGCTTCCCTTTGGAAGCCTGTGTTTAGTTAGGAAACATGGGGTTTTTTTAGTTAGAAAATGGATTTCATTTATTTGGGTTCTTTACAGCTGCGAGTGGTTTATGGCTTGGAGAAGAGGTATCTTAGCTTTATTTTTATGACAGTATAATTATACTTTAGAAATACACTTGATTACTGTGTGGAGCAAAATTGTTCCACTATATTGGCTCGGCCAATATTGCTATACAAACAACTTTTCAGTCAATTGAGCCTGGTGAAAAATCAATACTTTATAGCAATATTTCTAGGGAGAACTTGCTGAATCTAAATGTTTTTCCTGTTCTAAAAAGAAGGGATTTTATAGTTCTTTGACATCCTGTTCTGCCCCTACCTTTTGATCCGCTGTTTGCTTAATTAAGGAACGATAAAAATTCTCGTGTTAGATATGGCAAAACCAGTTAATTAGCTTTGCTTTTTGGTTGCTTGCATGCTCAAAAATATGTGAGAAAATAGAAAACAAGCCCAAAGAGTCTATTGAACATTGCAGCAGAAAGCAGGAATTCTTCATGAGCTGCTGAGGGGGCAGAGTGAGCCCTGTTTTGGGTAAAGATTGTTAAAAAAAGGGGAAAATCTGCTGCAGCAACGCTCCTGGGTGTGCTGCTCTCCTGTTTGCCAGGTGCTGTAGGTACTTGTGTCATCTGCTCTGATTGCCACTGCCCGTGGAGTATTTAATTCCAATTTTATGCATTTTTTGAACCTGAGCTGCCCATGTGGCGGGACATCTCTGGATTTGCTTAAATTGCCTTTTTTTTTTTTTTTTTTTGGAACAAATAATTCAGTGGTCAGCCCAAAAGGCATTTAGAGGATCTGCTTTGTGCTGCATCTTTGGGCTCCATCAGTGCCTGCAGAGACCTCTCTGAGGAGATCTTTCCTTAGGTGAAGGATTTCCTTTGGAATGTCTGGATGTGCCAGCCTCAAATCCTTACCTCAAATCCTTAATTTTGTATATTTTGAACCTAAATATTACAAAGTACAGCTGTTTATCTCTGGCAAATAATTCCTCTGCCAGGTCTTCCTCACACAGTGTGTCTAAAGCATCACTATTTCCTTTATACAGGAACAAAATGAAGGGTTTGTGCTAATTTTGTGTTCTTTAGATTTTGTTTTTCAAGGAGAAAGGAGAAGTGAGATGTCCTGAACTCTGTTTAGGGCAGGGCACATCCTCCTGGGATTTATTTTACAGTGAGGTTTTGTAGCTCTGTGGGTTCTGTTGGAGTCTCCAGCAGCAGGAGCATAAAGGAAAAATAACCATAAAGCCCCAATGATGCCCTAATTAATTTGGGAGTTACCAGGATCTGGGAGAGAGGGAAGGAATGGGAACATCAGTTCCCATCTCAGCAAAGTGCTGTGAGAGCAGAAGGCTTCACTTGGAAGTTGAGTAATTGGGAGAGAAGTGGCTGTGGCTGATGTCCCAGGCTGAAAGATTGGATGGCCTGGAAAGCAGGGAGAAATGAGGGAGTTAATTTGTCTGAGCAATTTCCTGAGCAATTCTGCAGCGTGGTGGAACATTCCAGCATCTGCCCTTCCCCTCATCCCTCCTCTGCCAGCCTTGGGGTGCCCCAGCAGCACATGAAATGGAAAAGTGTGGGAAGCAGCTGCTCCACAGCCTGGAATCCATCCTGGGGCAGAGCTGGGCATCCTCTGGCACTGCTGGGGCAGCCCTGGAGCAGGTGATGGATGCCTCAGGTTTGGGGTTTATGTTTCTCAGGTTCTGTGCTGCTTTAGTGGGTGGGTTCACATTCAGGGATGGTGAGCTGTGTGCACAGAGCAGGGACACAAAACAATTCCTGCTCCAGCTGGGCACCAAGCACAAATGACCCAAATCTCAGCCCAGGAGCACAAACCCCGTGGGCTGCAGAGAGAAAAACAAGCAGGGTGGGACTGCCTGGGCTAAAGCTGCAATGGGACAATGAACTGGTGGGTGAGTCCCAGGAAAGGCTCTCCCAACCTTTTCCCACAGTTCTTGTCCCAGCCTGGTGCTCAGGGAAGGATCTCAGGAATGGGTTCTGCCCTGCAGTGGGATTCAGGTTCAGTGACTTGTTTGGCATCAAAACTCATCTTTGACCCTTGGAAGTCTTCAAATTGCATCTCCCTTAATTCCTGTGTAGGCATTTCCCTTGCTCTCCTTTCCTGTGCATTCATTTTCTGCTCCTCTCGTTTGGGTTTTAGTCCCACTGAGGGTGTTGGGGCAGCCCTGCCTGGCTGAGTTAGAGGTGTCCCCCTGGATTTTGTCTGATTGCAGTGGGGTTTGGAGAAGGCTGACCAGTGCCTGCTGGTCACTCACTGCAGACAGACTGACCAGTGCCTGCTGGTCACTCTCTGCCTGTGACCCCGGTGGGCACTCAGCCCCCCCCATAAAATCAGTTCTGCACAAAAGTGCATAAAATGAAGATAAAGTACCTCCTTGGAGCCTGACAAAAGCCATTCCTCTGCAGAATGGGAGCTGCAGTGAAAGTAAATAAATGAATGGACAGCAATCACAGCCTAGTTGATGAAACTGTTCAATTAAAGCACAGGCATTTACATGGTGTAATTTCCCTAAATTGCCAATGAGCCCCTTTAGACACAACCAGTGTTCAAATTGATTTCAGCATTGATTTTGGCTGAAGCTGATAAATTTCTGCTTGTTAGTTAAAGTAATTTTGCAGAAGACTTTGTAGTGCAGTATTGAAGTGTTCATTTAGCTGATGGTTAAAAGAGGAGTTATTTACAGAGGGTTCTACTGTTGGGCTGAGATGGGACAATTCCCCGGTCATCTTTTTACTTTTAATTTTTAAGCTTCAGTATCCAATCAATACGTTATTGAAACTGATTAAAATGTATCCAGCCAGCTGCCTATGGCTGTTTAATTAGAAACTGGATGATTCTTAAATTAAAGTTGTTTTGTTTGTGGCGGATGTCCGTAGCTGGGAAGATGGAGCGAGTGGGAAATGGGAGTTTGTGCTGGTTAGCAGGGAGTGAGCTGGGGTGAGAGCCCAGGGCTGCCCACCCTCCCAGGGAGCAATTCCTGATTCCCAATATCCATTCCCAGGGTCCTGTCCCTCCATCCCTTGTCCCAGTCCCTCTCCAGCTCTCCTGTAGCTCCTTTAGGGGTTGGAAGGGCTCTGAGCTTTCCCTGATCCTTCCTTTTTCCAGGAGAACATCCCTCATGATGGCATCTTAATTCCTGCCTCCAGAGAAGGCGATGCAGATGTTGGCTCACACTTTTGCTTCATCTTTCTTTCCTAAAGTTGTGATGTGTTCACTCCAGGCTTTCTGCCACGTGGGATAACCCACATCAGTCAGAGCTCAGGGCTGCTCTGCTGCCTCTTGTCCTTGCACCAGATGAAATCCAGCAGGTGAATCCATCCCTGTGCCTGGAGCTGCTCTGGGTGCAGATTAAACCCAGATTAAATCCAGCAGGTGAATTTATTCCCATATCTGGAGGTACGCTGGGTGATGTGGTGGCACTGTGTGACCTGGTGTGGGTGACGTGGTGTGGGTGCTGGTGGCACCTGACTCTGCTCGAGCTCAGTCTCCATTGCAGGTGTCTCTCTCAGGAATTGTTCTGCCCTGCAGTGGGATGGGCACAGATCCCATTTCTGGAGCTGCCCTGAATGTCTGGCTGCAGGAGGGAGGGAGGAGTCCCTGAGTGGTCGCAGGTGGGATGAGGAGCAGTCACAGCACAGAGGGATCCTCGCTCCCTGTGATTCCAGCACTGAGCTGGGTTAAGTGTGACTTTGCTGCTCCTTTCTGCAGCCTCTGCTGCCAGCTGTGCCCTTTTCCCCAAGTCTGAGCATTCACGCACCGCTATTTGCTGTTTGTTTGCCACTTCCCCAGCAAATCATTTTGCAATCAGCACTGGAGCATCTGCGGCGGCGTTTCGGAGGAGGGGAGGTTGTGCTGTGAACCAGCACAGCCCCATAAAAGCTCCTTTCTCCAACTGCTGTGCACTTTGGCTTCCCTGATTTAACAGCCACAGTCAGGCAAATGTGTTTGCTATTGCAGGAGGCAGCAACTGGCAAAGTGGTTATTTCCTAGGAGCAATTTGAATTTCTTTCTTTGGATGGCCGTGGAGTACGTGACACTGCTGTCACTGCCCTGCCACAGGCAGGGGCAGCACCAGGCCAAAAAAAAGGGGGAAAAAGGAAAAAATGAACGAATGTTGGGTGGTTTGCTGCGTGGGGCTTGCAGCTGGGGCTGGGTTCCTTTTGCCTGGCTCTGGCACAGCTTTGTGCTCCTGGTTGTTTCTCATCAATGCCCAGTTTGGCTCCTCCTGTGCCCTCACGTCTGGAGGTGCTGCTTGCTGCAGCTTTTCCTGGCCACTTCTGAGCTCAAATGAGAAGCTTCAAGCTTTTATTTCTGTTTGGGGCCATGGCAGAGGGTTTCCAGAGAGCTTTGGGGTGTGGAGATCTTCCTCTGCAGTCCTCAGTGCTGAGAGGAAACCGTGGGGAATGGGACAGAATTTCCCAGCCTTGGGAGGGAAATGATGCCTTGCTGTTTTTAACAGATGTGGGTGATGATTTCATCCCAAGGTGTGAGGGAAACAAGGCCGAGAGTGGAACCAAAACATTCAGTTGTGGTTTTACTCTGTGGCCTGGGAAGTTCAGGTGGCAGGAAAGGAGGAGCTGCAGAGCTGCAGCACTGGGACAGGCCCTGGGAGAGGCAGGGATCTCCATCCTGGGGAGGAATTTCCCCCCAGCATCCATCCCTGTGGCAGTGGGAAGCCATTCCCAGGGTGCTGTCCCTCCGTCCCCCGTGGCACCAGCCTGAGGTGGGGCTGGAGCATCCCTGGCTCCTGCAGCCCCATCGCTGCCGCCTCCCTGGCACTCCATCACTGTGTCATATCTGCTGATGTTGGTGATATTTCTGACTGACTCATTGGCATAGCAGACAGGTCATGGCTTTCCCTTGAATCCTTCAGGCTTGCCAAGGAATATCTTATTGATTAGAAATTGTTTCCCTGGTTATTGTGGGGGGAGAATGAAGGGATTTATCCTGGTGGCCGGAGGAGGCAGATCCTGTGCTGCTCCAGGCTCCTGCAGTTGTGTCCTTACGACAAAATAAATGTGATGAATTTCGGCTTCTAGGTGGAGATTACATTTATTTTGAGATTTAACATAAGACTAAACTCAGTTTCTGGTGAAGAGTTGCTGTGTTTGATGGGAAAAGCTGCTGGAAAAAGCTCAGGGGTCTTTGCAAACTCAGCCCCTGCTTGTGATGTGACCATTGTTGTCACTCACACCTGGGCAAGGGGTTTGCAATTAAAAAATTAGGAGAAAATTGAGAATTGTTGTTTGCCTTGAGTTGCCTGCAGGTTGCAGCCTGTAGTTGGGTCTTTGCTTGCTCTGGAAGGAATTATCCCACAACCACAGATCCTACAACCATCCTGCAGCTCCCTCTGGGCTTTAGGGAAAATTCCTCACAGGGAAGAGAGAAAATTGTTGGTTTGAGCAAATTTGAGAGAGAAGTGTTTTGTTTGCCATCTAAGCTATTTATTAGCTCTTGATTAAGAATCTGCTGCATTTTCTCTCAAGTTTGTTTTTCTTCTATGTTGAGTAGAAATTCATCATATTCAGTGTACAAAGTTTTTAGCATTAAATATTAGCAGTGGTTTATTCCGTGAGGAGCCCAGGGCACTGACATTCCTCCTTGCTTTTCTGTACCTCAGGAGGAACAAATCAGGTAATGTGGATTTCATTTCAAAAATTCCCCTTTTTTTTCCTTAAAGCACAAACCAGCTGCTTCTGATGCTCCCAGTTGTTAATTTGCTTTGCTGTGCAGCCACAGTTCCTGTCTGGGCTTGGGGGGAGATGCTGAGGAGCTGGCAGATCCCCCAGAGCCCCATTGCAGTTTTCCCTGGTATTGATTTTGATTTTCTGGGACACCAGGGATGCTCTCTGCAGTCCATCACCAGTTTGGCTCAGCTGCAGGGCTTTGCTCAAGCACAGTGCTTGCTCTCACACCACCTCTCTCATTTATTGCCCAAAATAACCCAGATTTCGGCCACAGCACCCCTGAGGGATGAGATTGGAGGGGACAAAGTCCTGCTGAAGGACTTGGCTTGTGTGGGGCCCTTCAGATCTCTGGGGATGGGGTTTTTATAGTTTAAGGTGATGAAATATTTGACAAAACTGTGTCTGGGAGCTGCTGGGATGGGTGCAGGGGCTTGGGATGGTGAATTCTGGTGGGAATGTGGAGGGAGGGATGGAAATTGCTGTTCCCCAGTGGGGATTTTGCAGGCAGGCAGTGTTGGAGTGTCTGTCCTTGCCTTGGACAGGGCAGGCTCTGTGTCCCCACCAGGAGATGCTCCCTGGAATGTGGGAGGTGTCCCTGCCCATGGAAAAAGGGGAATGGGATGGGATTTGAGGCCCCTTCCCACCCAAACTATTCCAGGAGAGTGCTTGGGGAGGGAGATCCCCCAAAACCCAGCTTGGTGCTGAGCATCCCCCTGTAGGGCACTGCTGAAACCCACCCCTGGTTTTGGGGTTTTTAGGAGTGGAACAGCTGGTTTTAGCTGGTTTTTAGGAATTTTCATGCCATCCTGGAAGATTTAGAGTGCATTCCCTGAAAGGTTCCCAAGTTGCTGAAGGAACCTTTGGGGTTTTGCTGCTTTTCTCTGCCTGGTTCTACAATGATGGGTTTGGCTGCTGCGCTTCTGGAGGTGGCACCAAAACCTGGGAGATGAGGCTTTGAGTGGGAATTTTGGTTTAATCCCCTCACAGACATCCATGGATTGACTAAAAGTCTGGTTTTCCTCATGCTGTGCTCGTTGTCCTGCAGGATTTTTGTGGTTCATCCCTCAGAACCTGCATTAAGCTGCTAAATTCAGGATTTTGCAGTGCTGCCTGCAACCAAAATGATCTGTGGGACTGGAAGGTGGAATTGAACATCCCATAAAATCCCTTTTTCCTCGCAAGGGGTAATTACTGCAGCAGCTCCAGCCTAATTTGAAGCGTTGGCTGTTAATTAAAGCACCACAGAGGTGTAGGGTTGTCTTTTGGTGTAACCAAAGCTCCCAGGCCAGCTCCATTAATCACTTTACAGTTATTGTGCAGGGGAAGGCCAGGACAACTGAGATGCTGGATCAGCCTGGAGTAAACAGATTCCTGCCCTGCTGGCACGGCCCAGCCCCAGCCCAGGGCTGCTGCTGCTCTTTGTGATCAATTCCCAGCCATAATTAAATGTTCAGGTGGGGCTGTCGGTGCTCTGTAAACCAAACCAGGTAGCTGCCCTCTGCTGGAACCTGAGCCCGGCCTGCCACGGATGAACTGGCGTGCATCATAATTAAATCATCAGCTCCTCCCTCCCACCCGCTCCCAAACTGGAGATCTCTCCCGTGGAAAATGGATCAGCTTTCCTCAGCAGCTAATTAGGCTGTCCAGTGGGCTCCCGATTAACCCAACAGATGTGGAGCATCCCTTCACAAGCCCTCCATCCCTATTCCTGCTTGTCCCGAACCCAGGGTGTTTCCCCACTGCTGGATTCATGGATTCAGCTCCTGCCCTGTCGAAGTTCCCATGGAAAATCTCATTTTTTCCCCATGGAAAATCTCATTTTTGTGCTAATTTTTTTCCTCTCTGCCTTGCTAAATCCCTTTTTTCCTCCCTTGAAATCTGGAAAATCATCCTAAGTCCAGGATGTTTTCGCACTGTTGGTTCATCCCCGGAGCTCGTGGATTCATGGATTCAGCTCTATCAAAGTTCCCATGGAAAATCTCATTTTTTACACTGATTTTTCCCCTCTGTCTTGCTAAATCCCTTTATTCCTCCCTTGAAATCTGGAAAATCATCCTAAATCCAGCATGTTTTCCCAGTGTTGGTTCATCCCCGGAGCTCATGGATTCAGCTCCATCAAAATTCCCATGGATAATCTCATTTTCTACACTGATTTTTCCCCTCTGTCATGTTAAACTGTTTCCCCCCCCCCGCCTAAAATCTGGTGCCACTCCGCTGCATAAATGTTCACCCAGGAGTTATTAAATTAAGGTGAAGTTTTTAGGAATTTCCAAGCCATTACCAGAAAGTAGGGGAGCGCTCATGGTTATAAATAAGATTAAATTACATTTTTGCCCTGTCTGAGGGTGATTTTACACGCAGAAAACCCCAACTATTAAAGCTTTTCTTCTCCAGCAATAATTGCTGGAGGTACAGAGAGGTGAAATATTGGAATTCTTTAAAGTTAGTGCCACGTCTCTGCCAATGCTGCCATAAATCAGAGGGAGGCAGTAAAACCAGTGAAGAGGAAAGCCTTTAATGGTTTTGTTTTTATGCAAAATTACATTGGATTTTGAGGTGTTTTTATTTTTAACTTCCTTTATTTTCTCACGTTATCATGGTTAGAAATATTCAAGTCATTGTTAAATGGCCAATTTTGGGTGTTGCTCCTCAGAAATTAAGACGAACTGCTGTTGAAATACTCTGGAAAATTATTTGGGGTGCATGGGAACATCACCAATAATTCTTTCTATCTTTATATGCACCCTCTGATCCTCAAATAAATGCAGAAATTGAATTTTGCTGAGATTTTCTGTGGGTCCTTAAGCTCTCATATAGGATTTGCCATAATCTGTTTTAATTCAATTTATTTGGTGAAGCTGCTTGTCTCTGAAAATACCCATGGGACTGAGATAATCCTGATTTTCCATGAAAATTCTGAATAATGCTGATAATCTCAATTAATTCCATTGAAGGAAAGTGGGTAAATTCAAGGTTGGACTCAAAGATTTAAAGTTGGACCTAATTTTGGAAGTCTTTTCCAACCTAAATGATTCTGTTAAATTCCCATTTATAATTTATTTTTCTGCTGTATCAAGATACAAACCCCTATGAATGGTTGCCTTGTAAATATATTTTTGATCCCTTGTTTTCCTCGGTTTTCCTTTAGAAATGCTGGATAAAATTGAATTTACAGAAAATCCATGAGGTAAAATTCATTTTTCTGTGAAATGAGTGTATTTTTATGGCACATCCTCGCAGAGGCAATTTTATATAATCTCAAATTATTGAATTTTTTTCCTCACCCAGGGCTTACCATGTCCGCAGTGGAAAAATCCTGGCAGTGAAGGTAAGAAATTCCAGACATTTCATTTTTTCCCAGTTTTTCCTTCCCTTCCCTTCCCTCTGATTTTTGGCTCTCAATTTGATTTATTGCATTAATTAATTTATTTACAATAAATTTATTTATTTATTACTTATTTACTGTAGATGTAGTCATTCCCAGTAAACTCAGATTCCCAAAATTCAGGATTTTCCCCCAGGGAATTGCCTGAAAATCCCACATTTTGGTACCTCCAAGGATGTTTCCAAGGGCAGTTGGGCTCCGTGATTAAATCTGGAATTTGTAGAATTCTGTGGTCAGGAAAAATCCCAATTTTCTCTGAAATTCACTTAAAACTGGGATAAAATAATAGCAACAGTGGGGCAGACCTTGGATGCAATTTGTGAATTAAATTAAATAATTTCATTAATAAATGAAATTATTAAATATGTTATGAATGAAATTTTAAATTATATATTAATTAATAATTATATTATTATTAGTTCATCTGCACAAAAATAAGCCGAAAAAATGTCATTTTGTGGGGCTTTTTAATGATGAAATCCAGATTTAATTGCACAAGATAACCACAAACCTGTTGACTAAAACACTTCCAGCTGGTAAATAATGAACCCAGTGCTAATAATCCCTAATATAATCCCTCAGTGATGCACCAAATTCCATATTTTGCATAACTTTAAGTTCCAGGGAACTTAATCCCTTTTTCCAAGTCACTTTTTCCTATTTAAAGGGGAAAATCCCAGCAAGTCTGCACTGCTTTTTGCCATTCTCCCACTGCTTTTAGCTGCAATTCCAGTGCAGCATTTGATTATCGTTATTACCTTTATTATTTATTACTCCTGCCCACAACGCCCCGAATTTCCTCCGAGCTGTGCACACTGTAAGAGACAAGGATGTCTTAATTAAATTAAAGCAGAATCTCCGAGTCTGACCTGTGATTTTTGCTCTGCTTCCCTTTAGAGGAGGCAGCAAATGGAGGGAGGCAGCGCTGACAGCCCGTGATGAATTGCTGTGTTTATTCTGGATATTTTAATGGCCTCTCCCTAATTCAAATTGAGCAGGGAGTGAATTATAATTCAGTCACTCAGCTGCTGGGGCTCACCTGACAGCTCAGCCTGGGATTGCTGGGGAGCACGGCCTCAGGTGATTCCTCTCTGCAAAATTCACCCTGGCCACGAGTGGGGCTCCAAAATCAATGAATTTTGGGCAAAAAAATTCATTAGGAAGCTGCAGCTTGGTCAGGATGATCAGAGACTTTCCCAGAGGGTTTGCATGTTGTTTAAATTCATTTTTAAAAAGTTCTTCTGGTCCAACATCCGTCCCCAGCTCTACTCCAAAGTTCTCCCTTTTCCCTGGGCCTGAGGGCTCCAAAATCACTGAATTTTGGGCAAAAAAATTCATTAAGAAGTTCCAGCTTGGTCAGGAAGATCAGTGACCTTCCCAGAGGGTTTGCATGTTGTTTAAATTCATTTTTAAAAAGTTCTTCTGGTCCAACATCCGTCCCCAGCTCTACTCCAAAGTTCTCCCTTTTCCCTGGGCCTGAGGGCTCCAAAATCGCTGAATTTTAGGCAGAAACTTCATTAGGAAGATCAGAGGACTTCCCAGAGGATTTGCAGGTCATTTAAAATAATTTTTAAAAAGTTATTCTGGTCCAAGGAGGCTTTGGAGCCCATTCATTCATCCCCAGCTCTACTCCGAAGTTCCCCCTTTTCCCTGGGCCTGAGGGTTCCAAAATCACTGAATTTTGGGCAAAAAATTCGTTAGGAAGATGCAGCTTGGTCAGGAAGATCAGTGACCTTCCCAGAGGGTTTGCATGTTGTTTAAATTCATTTTCAAAAAGTTCTTCTGGTCCAGCATCCGTCCCCAGCTCCACTCCAAAGTTCCCGCTTTTCCCTGGGCCTGAGGGCTCCAAAATCACTGAAATTTGGGCAGAAACTTCATTAGGAAAATCAGAGGACTTCCCAGAGGGTTTGCATGTTGTTTAAATTCATTTTTGAAAAGTTCTTCTGGTCCAACATCCATCCCCAGCTCAACCATCTCACCCAGGTGTGACCCTGGGCACGCTCAGGGGATCCCAGGGAAATAATGATTGGTGCTGCAAAGTTCTTGGTTTAGGGGAAAAAAGCACAAAAAATGTTCAATTATTGGATGTTCCCAGGGAGATTTTGGATTCCCCATCCCTGGAGTGTCCAAGCCCAGAGCTTGGAGCACCCTGGGATGGGGAAGGGGGAATGAGATCCCTTTCCCACCCAAACCAGGAATTTGCATCCAAATCTTTATTTCCAGCTTCATCCTCAGCAACAATGACTCTGAGGAGATTTTTTTGGTTGTTTTGGTTTTGGTGGTTTGTTTTGTTTTGTTTTGTTTTTTTGTTTTTGCTTTAACACATTTCCAGCCCATGCTGGAAACTGTCACCTCATCAATCCCTGGAAAGTTTTTTGCCTCTACAAAATAGGCTTGGAAATTTCATACAAAAGGAGATGATAAATGCAGGTTAAGGTGCGATATAAATATTTTTTTCCTCTTTTTGTAATGCAAATAAAGAAATTTCCTCCAGCCTTGACATGAGGTGGGGTCACACAGGCCACACATTTCCAGCTGGAAGGAAGCATAAAATAATTCTGCAGAGAAAGGGAGGCTGATCTCCCCTAACTAATTTTGGGGTGAAATAATCTTGTAATTGCTCTGTCTGTGCCCTTCCCTTGGTGTCCTGACCAGTGGAAATGGGCAAACTCTGCTTTCCCAGGTTATCCTCATTATTGGGGTGTTTGTAATTAGGGTTGATGCAAATGAGCCCCAGACTTTTCCTCATTCTGGGCCTGGCTTTGGGATCCCAGGGATGTTTTTGCTCCTGGGGTCAGAGAAATTCCTCACTGGGATTTGAAGGGAGTGAGATAAAACTTTGATTTGACACCCCTGACAAGATGGAATTTGGTGAAATTCAGAGAACACCACTGGTGGGATCCCAGCAGATGAATTTCTGAGGTTTCCACGCTGGAAAAAATGTAAGTGAATATTGTTGGCAAATGATTATTGATCTGGACAAGCGTGTTAAATGTTTCTTGGCAGCCCTGTACTCCACTTACAATTTAGTTTAGTGGCAGCTTTTATAAATAACCCCGGAGCAGCTCGGGAAGAGGCAGGTTATTGGTTTTTCCTGGAGACAGATTTTGGTGCTGGGCTGGAAATGGGCTCCCCGTGTTGTGTTCTGTTCTGTCAGCATTATTCCTGGAATGTTTATTCTGCTGATCCTGAAAACTGACTGAGTTCTGCTTCCCTTCAGCCTAAAGTATTGAATAGTGAAGGGTTGGCTGGGGGCACACTGAGCCTGGCTCCAAGCACTCAGTCCGGTTTGGTTTGTAAAGCAGAGCTTAATAATTGAGTTTTCAGGCCTTCAAAGAACTTCTGTGTTCAGTTCGACTTTCAGTGCCTTGTTCAGAGGGTCTGCCCTGAAAAATCTTGGGAATTTAGAATTCCAGGAGGTGCAGCCCACTTTGGCTGCTTTGGTCCTGCTGGGCACTTGGGATGGTGAGAAAATTCCCTTCCTGTTAAAATATTCTTTCCGCCTATTCCTCTCCTTCTTTTTATCCCTCAATGATCATAATTCCACAGATCTTCAGGATTTTTATTCTGAATAATTCCCTTCCCTTTTACATGAATTCTGTGTATTTCTGTCTTTCAGGTCATACCCTTGGATATAACACTGGAGCTCCAGAAGCAGATCATGTCAGAGTTAGAAATTCTTTACAAGGTACGTGTAATAATTCCAATTTTACCATTGGAATTATTTTTAATTCAGTTTTCTTACAGCAGATTCTAAAACAGCCTCGTGGCTTTTTTCTCTCTTTTCCCAGTGTGACTCCTCGTATATCATAGGATTTTATGGTGCTTTTTTTGTAGAAAACAGGATTTCATTGTGCACAGAGTTCATGGATGGTGAGTAGTGGATCCAGTTTGCTTTTGATTGCTAAGTAATTAAATGAGAAAGGATTTTTTTGGTAGAATGAAATGCAACAGTAAGGCTCGAAAATGTGGAGTATTAATAATATTGCAGGTAGTTAAAAAACCAGAGCAGGTTGGAATTGGGATTGGGGGGACATTCTGCATTTTCCCTGCGTGGAACTTCGCCTACTTTTATGGAAAATGTAAATAGAAGAGGAATAAAGGCAGCCTTAATTTGTGGTTTGATATTTGAGCCTCCCGTGCAATCTGTCCTCGCTGACAAAACAGCTGTTCCTCACTTGTAGTGTTTTGATAGCCAAAACAGCTTTTCCTTTCAAGAAATCTATTAACCCAATGTCCTGGGTGTTTGCAGTGGAAATGGTCTCTTAATTACCAGGCAAGGAGTTATTTTCCAGCCCAGCTGTTTCCCAGCTCGCTGCCGAGCTCCTTCTGGAGTCCCCTCGTTCCTCCCCACGAGAATCCTCACCCCAAACCCATCCCTGACCCCACAGCCTGGAATTCCAGAATTCCCCTTGCCTGGAGAATTTGGGATATTCCTGAGGAAAGGCAGGGACAGTGCCCTGGGGCAGCAGTTTGTCAGATTTTTAATTCTCAGTTTTAAAATTCTTTCCTTAAGAATTTGTAAATTTCTTTCCTTAAAGAATTTGTATTTCAGCCCAGGGACGTTTTGGATTCTGCTTTGATCACAAGTTCTTTTTTTGCAGAAGAGAAGGGAGGTTTCCCAATCCCTTGGGAATGTCTGTAGGGATTTAGAGGGAATCCCATGTCCCCATCAATGGGGGATGCTCACAGGGCTGTGCCAGGTTCTTTCCCATTCTGGATTTACTGGGAAAACTTCAACTGCTTCCCACCAGGAATTTTATTTCAGGCATCAGTGTGGACATGGCCAAACCTTCCCTGGTGTGATGTCAGGAGGAGATGGCTTTAATCATGGATATAAAATGAGTATTTATATGCATTTCAATGGCTATTTATGTCCATTTAATTGAATATTTATATCCATTTCAATGGCTATTTATATCCATTTAATTGGATATTTATATCTGTTGAATCATGGATATAAATATTGGATACCACAGAATGGTAGCAGCAGGTTTTGGGGACAAGAGTTGGGATACTTTGGACCTTGAAATCTGCTTTTTGGGATGGTTTTCTTATCCCCAAGACATTTTTCCACACAGTTTGGAGTTCCTTAATGTTGATATTTATGACTGGAAGATTTTCTAACATTTTGTCACTGCTGTTTCCTGAGTATCAATGCTACAAGCAGAAACGTGGTAAGAAGCTCCCTGAGTGCTGTTTTGTGTGTTTCTGCAGCGTTTGGGAGGTTTTTAAGGACAGTTATTTCTGCCACAGCTATTGCTCTGTCACTGATGGTGTTTTTATTAATAACCAAGGCCTAGAAAACCCTTGGGGCTTCAAATCTGGGGCACTGTTTCATCTGGCACCACCTGAGCTCGCGCTGTTTGTCCCTGCAGGGGGGTCTCTGGATGTTTATAGAAAAATTCCAGAACACGTTCTCGGAAGGATAGCGGTGGCTGTGAGTAATTTATCGCTTTTTATCTCTCTCTTTTTGCTGTGGGAGTGGAAAATCTGGGTTTGGGTGGTCACTGGGAGGCTGGGGAAGCTCCAGGGCCTGTGTGAAAGGAGGGTTCTTTCCTCTCTCTGCTCCTCCAAACCATCCCCTGTGCTCAGGGGCTCTGGGGTGAGGGAAAACTGCCTTGGGAATGACCAACACAGCCTGTGGGACTGTGGAATGGCCATCCCCTCGTGGGGTCTGGGGGGGATGGGAGTGCTGTGAGGGAAAGGTGGGAGCTGGGATGGTCCGGCCTGCAGAGGAGAGGGCTCCAGGAGAGCTGGGGACAGGGGATGGAGGGACAGCACACAGGGAGTGGGTTCAGAGTGGAAAAATGGAGATTTAGATGGATTTTGGGAGGGAATTCCTGGCTGGGCTGGCATTCCCAGAGCAGCTGGGGCTGTCCCTGCATCCCTGGCAGTGCCCCAGGCCAGGCTGGATGGGTTTAGCGCAGCTGGGATAGGGGAAGGTGTCCCTGCCATGGCAGGGCTGGCACTGGATGGGATTTAAGGTCCCTCCCAACCCCAACCATTCCAGGATTCTGTTTCTCAAATCTCTGTGACAGGATGGGGTGAATGGAGTGGGATGAGGAAACAAAAGAATTTGCTGGAAGTCTGTGTGGTCACATCCCTTCCTGCCGGCATTTCTTCCCATCAGGATGGAGAAGTGTTTTTAATCACCTTGATTTATTAAATTATTTCTTTAATCAGCCCCTTAAGCCCCTCTGCTCTCTGTGGTGCCCTCAGGAGGTGGCTCAGGAGCCCTGTGGGGACCCTTTGTCTCTGAGTGTGTGATTTCCATCCTGGCTGCCCCTATTGTGGCCAGAGGGTCTCCCTTGGTTTTCCAGCCCTCTATCTTTGGTAGTTTTGTGGGTTTTCCTTGAGGGCTTGGAGGGTTGGGTTGGTTCCTGCCACCCAAATGCAGAGGCAGAACAGATTTTCTGCGTTCTGCTCAAGGAGGATGGAGTTTTTCCCTTGGCACAAGCCAGAGCTGCCACGGGCGGGTCTCTCAGCCCTTGCACACCTGAGCAGCCCCAGGGAAGGGTTAATTGGGGTCAGTTTTGGGGTGGTGAGGCTGTGCTGACAGAAGAACCCTCACATCTCCTGGGCTTGGTCATGAGGTGCTGACAGTGGGAGCCTTAAAGCCCCTGGCAGCTCATCCTTGGGGCTCTGCAGCCTTCAGCTGCTGAAAATCCACTGGCCACGGTTGAAAACTCAAATTACAGACCACCAGAAAATTCAGAAGTTCAAAAAACCCATCCTTCCCCACAGCTGAGCAGAGGGTAATGACCAGTGTCTCAGTGGATCTCACCGGGGAGGGAGACACTGCAAAACAATTGCCAAATATAAGGAATACTTTGATAACTTAAGCAGTTTAAAGCATAACAAAGTTATTCTATCATGTGCCATTTAATTAAGTGCTGGCTTTTCACATTCATTATACATCAAGCTGACAATTTAAATCCTTTAATCCAACACAGGCAGCTATTTAGTCTCTGTTCATTGTAATTCACAGCTCTCCTTTCCTCTTAATTTGTGTGGCCTGCCCAGGGTGATGAACATCCCTCTCTGATGCTGCTTCCTCTGAGCAGCTTCAAATCTGCTCATTATGTACCTGGCAGTTCCTTGTGCAGTTTGAGAGCTTTTCACCTCAGCTCACAGGGAGAATCTTTCATCTCCATCCCTCTGCAGCAGTGAGTGGGAAGCTGCTCACAAAATCCCCATTTTCCAGATGAGGATGATGAGGATGGTTTGATGATCTGGGATGGGCTTCCAGCATTCCCTCAGCTGCTCATTCCTTCTCCTGTTCCTGGTTTTGGTGTGGGTTTGATCCATCACACGTTGGTTTTATCTCTCCCCCATCCTCCCCTTCCCATCCCACAGGTGTTCCCCTCCAATTTTCCTCTCACCCCTAATGCTGCTGTCCAGCCCCACCTTTGGTGTCTCCATTGCTGGATTTTTTTCATTCTCCTTGGGGTCATTTTGTCCCTGATCAGTCAGCCTGGGAGCCTCACTCCCTGACATGAATATTTCACTTTTCCTGGTTATTTCATTTCCCATTTCCTGCTTGGGAGCCTGACTCTCTGACATGGATATTTCACTTTTCCCAGTTATTTTATATCCTATTTCCTGCCTGTGAGCCTGACTCCCTGACATGGATATTTCACTTTTCCCAGTTATTTTATTTCCTATTTCCTGCTTGGGAGCCTGACTCCCTGAGGTGGATATTTCACTTTTCCCAGTTTTTATTTCCTGCTTCCTGTTCCCAGTGCAGAGCAGGGGCTGAGGAAGCAGGGGAACAAAGGAGCTCAGAGCAGGGTAGCTTCCCCCTTGTCTGCTGCTCTGGGAGCAGAAGGTGAGCGCTGAGGCTGAACCAGCCCTGGCAGCTCCTGGCTCTGGTGCCGGTTTTGGCACGGTGCAGGTGCTGCAAGGAGGCAGCAGGAGCCTTTTGTTTCCCTGGAATTTCTCTCTGGCTCCTCTGAGCCTCCCCAGGCTGTGTCTGAGCCTTTTAGGGGGCTGGGGCACCTTTGTGCTGAGTCCTTGTAATCCCCTGAGCGCCTTGGGATTACCCAGATCCTGGCCTTGCTGAGGGGGGAGAGACAAAAGCTGCAGCTCCATGGGTGGATTTTGTGGACAAAACCTTCAGCTTCCATCATTTCTTTCCCCAGTCTGGTTTATTTTCCCATCCCCACAGTAATTTTTTTATTCTCCCAAGACATGTCCAGTGCATGAATCCATGGAAGCTGCTCGATGGCATGTGTGACCTGCACATCTGCTAATTGCAGTTTGGGGAAGTTTTTAAGGGAAGCCATTTCCAGGGGAAAAGGATGCAGCACAAGCAGGCATCCCCTGCATCCCAGCTCTCCTCTGGCTCCAGCTTTGGGATTTCTGGGCTTGGACTCAGATCTGGGAGGGCTTTTCCAGCTTAAGTGATTCTAAATGGGCACCACTGGGTTTGTCTTTTTAGTTTTCTGCCCTCCCAACCAGACTTGGCGTGGATGTGGGGCAATTCCAGAGAGGCCCCAGGGGCTGGAGGGAGATGAGAATGTTCCCCTGGAGAAGGGAAGGATCCAGGGAGAGCTCAGAGCCCCTCCAGGGCCTGAAGGGGCTCCAGGAGAGCTGGAGAGGGACAGGGAAAAGGTATGGAGGGACAGGGCACAGGGAATGGCTCCCTGTCCAGTGTGGCATTCCATGGATCCAGGGGCAGTCCCAGCTGCTCTGGGCACCTGTGCCAGGGCCTGCCCACCCTCACAGGGAACAATTCCTCATTGCCAATGTCCCATCCATCGCTGCCCTCTGGCAGTGGGAGCCATTCCCCTTTCCTGTCCCTCCATCCCTTGGGAATTGTCTCTCTCCATCTCTGGTTTTGGTTCCTGTGGCCCTGCAAGGCCCCACTGGGGTCACCCTGGAGCTCCTCTCTTTTCTCCAGGCTGGACAATCCCAATCCCTCAGGAGATGTGCAGGGATCTCTGCCCTAACCCTAAAACCCATCCCTGTTCCCTTTGTGAGTCCCCAGCAGTGAGAAGGGGAAATCTCCCTCCATCCCTCTCCTTCCTGCTGTTTTATTTCCATGGAGGCCTGGAGTGTTTTCTGAAGGAAAAGCAGATTTGGGGAGCCCCAGGGTGAGGCTGTGGCCATTCTTGGGGTGGTGCTGCTCCCTGTGAGCTGGGCTGGGGCTGTCAGAGCCCTTGTGCCTCTCCACACATTTGTTTTCCCTCCCTTCTGGAGCAGTGACATTGTGCTCTGTGCTGTTGATTGAAGTTCTCCCTGAAAGGATGTGCACTTGAACTGTCAGCAGAGTGAGAGATTGACAGCAGGTGGAAGCACTTTTTGTGTCAAGGCTTTGTCAAGGCATTGTTGTAAAACCTCCTTTACTGAATACCAATAATTCCTGCTCCAGCTTCAATCAAAAGATTCTCCCCTCCAGTTTTAGAATAATATTTAATGCTTGAGAGTCCTTCCCTAATAGGCAAATGTAAGGGGAGTGAATAACGAGCTGAGTCCATTTGGGGGGCTCCTGTGGGCAGATTTACAGCCCAAGATAAAGGGAAAAACTCCTTTTTTATTCCTTTGTACACCCAGGGAGTCTGAAGGGAGAGTTTGGTAATTCCATGGCTTCCCTCACTGCTCACCCAGCACATGTTCCATAATAAAGATGTGTAGTAACTCACAGCTGTTGATTTGTTTCCTGAGAAATGTTTCCCTTTTTTTTTTTAATGGATGCTTGCTTTAAACTAAATAATTTCCTATGGTTTTAAAGATTTTCAGTAGTCTAAATACATTTTTAGTAATCAAAAGTTACTGGTCTGAAAATCCCTTTGGCCGTTGGAGGAGGTTTGAAATGTTGCATCTCCTTGATTTATTTTTGCATTGGTAGATTATAATTTGGATTTATACTTGTATGTATGTTTATATTTATAATTTATATATTTATATTTATTTTGTTCTATTTGTTATTAATAATTATTGTTTTAATGTTATTGCTGGTGTAATTATGTCAAAATGCTGTAGATAAAATTTCCATTTGCTTTTCATAAGCCATGGAATCGTGGAAAGATTAAGGTTAGGAAAAACCGTTTAATATCATTAAATCCAAGCTCTTCGAAAGACATGAGGTGAACAAGCCACACCTCTGGGCAGGCAGAATTTGACCAAAGCTTTTGTTAAAAGTAAAAAGCATCTGCAGGCAGGAGATGTTTGGGTTTGGAGTGAGTTTAAGGGAGGAATTATCTCCTGGAACAATTTCTTTGGGGTCCACCATCGTTATTTGCCTTACAAAAAGATTCTGATTCCACCAACATCATTTTTCTTACAGAATAAATTTTAAATTTTGAAAGAGTTTCTAATGCAAGAGGAAGGCAGAAAATGACTGTGCTCTCTGCTTTCACTCTGTGTCATTTTTAGCACTTCTGCTCGATCACTGCAACACAAATAATTTCATTTTGGGCTACTCAGAGCACAAAAAATGAATTATCTTGACTGCAGAACTCAGGCAACTTTAACATTGTCAGAAATGCTGCATTGTTCTGGAGATCTGTGGGGAAAACCTCTTGGAAATGGAATTAAATTTCACCTCAGAGATGGGGAGTGCTGAAAAGCCAGCAGGGATGGGCTGGGGAGCTCAGCACTGCTTGGAATTTTGTGGTTGGAATTTTGTGCTGGTTGAGTTTTGTGCTGCAGTAACTGAGTTTGGAGTTTGGCTTTAGCAGCTTTGGTGGCGGAAGGAGCAAGTTTTGAAACCTGCCCAGGTTTAGGAGCTGTATTTCCTTTTAGGAATTTCCTTTTAGGAATTGTATTTGGTTTTAGGAGTTGTATTTCCTTCTAGGAGTTGTGTTTTAGGAACTGTATTTATTTTTAGGAGTTGTATTTCCTTTCAGGAATTGTATTTTAGGAATTGTATTTTGTTTTAGGAGCTGTATTACCTTCTAGGAGTTGTATTTTAGGAGCTGTAATTTCTCTGCTGTGAGATGCAGCAGGATTTCTGTTTGGTCCATCATGAGAGGTGAATGAGGGAATTTTCACAGCTCAAGAAGAAAAGTTCCATATTTGCATTAAAGTAAATTTAAAAAAAAGCAAAGGAAAAGGCACAGGGTGCAGCAAATGGAAAAGGAGGAAGGGAGGATGAGGTGGAAGAGGTTATTATGAGGTTTTCTTGGTTCCTGGCCTTTTTCAGGAGGACAGATCATTCCATCCTTTGGCCTTCATGGTTTCTAACACCCCACAAGGGCAGGCGAATTAAAGATCCACTGAGATGCCTGGAGGGTTTCAGTGTGAGCTCAGCTGAGTTCTTACAGCTCTTGGCAAGAAATTAATGTGTGTGTTATTAATTAGTGCATTAATAAAGGACCTGCTGCAGGTTTTTAGCAGGGCTCACCTGGGAGGGAGGTGGGGTCTCCCCTTTTCCTGCCTTCGTTCTCCCACCCCAGCTGAAATATGGAATTTTTCCTATCAGGAATCCCTAAAATGTGATTTTTTTTTTTTCTTTCTTTTACCTAAAGGTTGTGAAAGGCCTGACCTATTTATGGAGCCTGAAGATTTTACACAGAGGTGAGTGGCAGATGTTTTCTGTTTTCCAGTGAAATTTTAACATCCCTTTCTCCACAGACCAAGCAAACATCTGCTTGGAGTCCAGTGGGGTGGTGCAGAATGAATCTCACTCATTAACCTTGCACACTTTCTTGTAAAACATTTTTATTGCTCTTTTATTGCCCTCCCTCCTCCCCTGAAAGGAAAAGCACTGAGGAGAGGAATGGATTTTACAGGGATTTAGGAGCTTAGGGTTGCAAACTAGGTGTCCAGTGGAGAAAATCAGCAAGAAATGAGATGTTTGATGGTAGTGGAAACAGAAAATAGGCAATGAATTGTCTTTGGTGCTTCAGAAATCTCAGGTGACACCACAAGTGTTGCTGGTGGCTGAGATCTGTAAAATCATGTCCCCTACCATGGTCAGGGACAGGGAAAGGCTTTAAACCTGCTTGGACATCCAGTCAGTTTGGGGGTTTTGCTGTTTATTCTCTTTCCTGCAGCTAATTTGGGATGTTTTTTTAAAACTTCTTATTTATTCCTTGCTTTTTGCTGTTAAATTTTGCTTATAGTGTGTCTGTTTGGAAAAATTAATTCAGATCCACCAAAAGTTCAAAATCAATGTGGGAAATGCTGTTTAAAGAACAGAGAAGCCCATTCCCCCTACACCAAACTTCCAAAAAAAAAAGGAAAAAAATACAAACTCATTCAATATTTAATGTTTCCAAGGAGTCAGAGGTGGCTGCTGTGGTCCCTGGTGTTGCTGTGTGTTCCCACATCTGTTCCCTCATCCTTGGAGCAGTACCCAGGTCCCTCCTGAGGAAAGAGCATCTCAGAGGATCTTTAATTCACCTGCCCTTGTGGGGTGTTAGAAACCATGAGGGCCAAAGGACGGAATGATTTGTCCTCTTGCAAAAGGCCAGAAACCAAGGAAATCTCTTAACATCTTCCATTTCTCCCTTCCCTTTTTTCCATTTGCTGCATCCTGTGCCTGCTCCAGGTGATTTCTGCTCTTTTCATCCTGCCATTTTTGGGCTACAGAAAACGTGAATTTCTGTCTCCTCAGAGCAAGGACAGAGGGATGGAATGGCAGAAATAATGGTGATTATTTCTGCAGGTGATGTCCTGCAGTGACAGGTTCAGGATTGTATTATTTTACCCATTTTTGGGCTACAGAAAATGGGAATTTCTGTCTCCTCAAAGCAGGGACAGAGGGATGGAATGGCAGGCAGGTGAATATTTCTGCAGGTTATGTCCTTCAGCTGTCTCCTGATGCTCAGAGGTGAAAGGAGGAATTTTGGCTCCTGATTTTCCTGCAGTGTCACCCAGGGCAGAGCAGGAATGAGGAATTTCCAAGGAAGGGCTGCAGCAGTCCCAGGGCAGGGAATTGGAGAGCAGGAAGCAAACAATGAGCAAGGCTTTTATTGCAGATCAGACATCTCAGCAAATATTCCAGCTCCACTTCAAAACAAAGCTCACAACTAATGAGGTGATAGCCGTGCATATTAATAAACCCGAGCTGGAGTCATCACACCCACATCAAACATAAACATAAGATTAACACCTCCACCACTTCCTTGGAAGATGTGAGAATGTCCCAATGATAAGTGTGCTCTTTTCCCCAGAGCATAAGAAGTAGAAATGGAAGGGTAATGAGAAATTAACTTAGATTTAAAACAGAATTAGCAATTAAACAAGTCTAATCATGTACAAAGTCAAAGTTTGTCTAAAGACAAACCAGAATCTGTTAAGTTCAAGAATAAGTATAGACCGTGTGCATTTTATCTGCTGTGTTTTGCTGTGTTCACACCTGCCTCTTAAAGGGATTGCAGGAAATCAATGTTACCCACTTGTGTTTAATTGTACTGAGCTGGATTGGTGACTTGGCTCTCTGAGTACTGGGGCTGTTTATATATAAATTACAAATATTTATTTATTTTGTGGTTTGGGCGCCTCAGTTCCTGGTTAGGTTTTAAATGGAGGTTGTGGAAGTGTTGCTGGTTTGAAAAGAGGGAGAATTGAGGATCTGAGATGTGCTGTGTGCAGGAGGAGGTTGTGCATCACTCAGACCATCTCCTTTTCCCCCAGAACATCAGAAATCCAAGGATGTTCCACTCCTCTTTGTTCTGGCTGGCAGGGACAGGCACTGCAGGAGCATTCCCATCTTCTCACCATTACTATTATTATTAATAATTATAATGTTACTGCTGTTGTTATTATGTCAAAATGCTGTAGATGGAATTTCCATTTGCTTTTCATAAGCCATGGAATTATGGAAAGATTAAGGTGGGTAAAAAACCTTTAAGATCATTAAATCCAAGCTTTTTGAAAGGCTTGAGGTGAGCAAGCCACACCTCTGGGCAGGCAGAATTTGGCCAAAGCTTCTGTTAAAGGTAAAATCCCACCTGATTGATTGCTGAGGATTCCACCAGAGATGTCCAGAGCTGCATGTTTGCATCTTCCCCCCTTTCCTCTTTTATTTCTGGGGGAAATAATCAGCATTAGGGCCACCCAGTGGAGCACAGACACAAACCCAGGGGTGTTTGGGGATTTACCAGCCTGGGATAGTTGGAGATGTCCCTGCCCATGGCAGGGGGGACAGGATGAGCTTTAAGGTCCCCTCCCACCCCAGCCATCCCAGGATTCTGGGTTTCCATGCAATTATTTATGCCTGTATGTAAAGCTGAGCACACATTCTGTGTTTCCATGCAATTATTTATGCCTGTATGTAAAGCTGAGCACACACTCTGTGTTTCTATGCATTTATTTATGTGTGTATGTAAAGCTGAGCACACATCCTGTGTTTCCATGCATTTATTTATATGTCTATATGTAAACATTGCCCACTCATGGACCACTTAAGGCTTATTTTAAAAAAAAATTAATCCTGGCCTCTGCCAAACCACGCTGCTGCCTTCCTTGAACCCGGCCTTTTGCTGTTTGCTGTTTTTAAAAGCCAGCAGAAGTCAAGAGACAGCTTTTAAAGCAGCTCAGGGCTTTGTTTTTTTTTCCTTTTTTTCCCCTCACACAATCATGAATCTGTTTGCTTTTCAATGCCACCAAGGAGTGAAATGTTTGGTGTTCAAAAAGCTGAACCTCTGATGGTTCTATTTACTGGTGAGTGAGAGCTTGGAGGTCCTGTTTGTTTGCAGAGAGGTGAAACTACTCAGGCAGCTCCAGCACCAGGAGAACTTGTTCATCCTCCATAATGATGCTTCATGGAAATCGTTTGTATTAAGCAAGCCCTGGTAATGGGAGCATAATGACCCCTTTTGGCTCTTGTTTAAATTCTTTCACTTCCCAACACTAATATTAATCACAAGCAGATGGTGCAGAACATTATTTATGCACACTTGTTTCCCAAACCCAAAAAATATTTAACCCATTAACTGAAGTGGGTGATGAGACCAAGGGGCTGATTTGCTGATGAGCTGATTGTCTCCCTGCTCTCAGCAGCAGATTATTTTGTGCAGGGCTCTCCCTTCCTTTCCTTTTGGAGGAAGTGAGCACAGCCACTGAAAAGCACAGCAAATATTCGAGTGAATTCCCTGATTTTGTGGTGTTTGGTCCTGCAGGGTTTGTGTGGCTGCCCCTTGCTCTGCAGGGTCCCCAGCCTCCCCTGCCCATCCTTGAGAGGCCAATTTCCCCAGTGCTTTCTCATTTTAGGATTTTCTCATGCTTTCAGCTTTGTTTGTGGGGGGATTTCAGGGTCTTTTTTGTTGCAGCTAAAAGCAGAACTGGTCAGGCTCAATTTTCCCCTCAAAGTTGGGAGCAGCTGGACATGCTGGGGTGTAGACATCAGCATTCCCTGTGTGCTCCTGGGGCTCATTCCAGCCCAGCCAAGCCCAGCTCCATCTTTTTAGGAAGAAGGTGAGGCAGGATCATTCTGCACCTTGTTCAGGATTCAGGGGAGAGCCTCTGCTGCGCTCAGCACGTCTGCTTGGATTTAGCAAAGTCACTCAGCTCCAGAGCAGGCAAAACTCCATCAAAAGTGCAGCACGTGGGTGGAATTCCTAAAGATGGAGATGAGCAAACACAAACTGAGCCTCTGCATGCCCAGGACTGGGGTTTTTTGAGGGAAAATTGCAGGATTTGCAGGAATTACAGTGCCAGCAGTGTTGGTACCTCACTTCCAAAGTACTGATCCACCTGGGGTCTGCAGGAACTGTTGGGTGCTCCCGTTTTTAATCTGGATTTTTAGCTCAAACAGAGGCGAGCTTTAATCAGCTTCTTAATTGAGGTTCTGCATTTCTCCATCGCAGAGACAAATTAAGGCAGCTCCTGTGGTACCAGCAAACAGCTGCTAAAGCAAGGCAAACCTAATGATAAACAAAATTAGGTTCTTTTCTAGTTGGGTTTCATCCATCTGCCCCCAACCAGTGCTCACTTTGAGGGGAGGCGCTGATTCAAGCTGCTGCCTTTAATCCATTTTGACAGAAGAAGGCAGTGATTAGGCAGAGCCAGGCTCTAATCTTCCCATGTTTGAGCCAGGCTGCAGCGTGCACGTTCTGCTCCCCCACTGGCATCCCTGGAACTGCAGAGATGTTCAGTGTTTCCTGCACCAGAGCCAGGCTGGATGCTGAGTTTGTTCCCAGTTGAGTTTATTTTACAGCATCAGTACGCCAACTTCCTGTGGCAGCAGGAGCAGTCAGCACCAGGAATCAGGAAAAAAAGATGGAATTCCATAAATAAACCATCAATGTCCATTCCAAAACCAGATTATCTGGTTTTGGAATGGACATTGATGGCTTATTTATGGAATTCCATCTGTTTTTTCAGGCTGATTTTCCAGTTTGTCGAAATCCCTGTGAGTTGTTTTCCTGTCCATCGGTGCACTTGGTTCCAGATTCCAGATTAGTGTCACCTGCAGGTTTAATAATGTGGATTTTTGGTATTGTGTAAAGTCATCTGTGTAAATACCATCTCATATCTGTGTGGAGATGATGTGTTTTATGTATTTTTTATATATATGGAATTTTATCTGTGCTGCTGGCTTACAAACCACTGCAATTGAAATAGGTATTTGTAACATTTCCTATCAAAAGCCACCGTGCCAATGCTCCCTGGATATTTGGGGTTGTCCTGTGCAAGGCCAGGAGCTGGATTTGGATGTGGCTCCCTTCCAATGGAGGCTATTCTGTATAAATGGTGCATTTATTACCCAGGACAATGTGGATAATGCAATTTTTCCCCCAAACAGATGTGAAGCCCTCCAACATGCTGGTGAACACCCGGGGCCAGGTGAAGCTCTGTGACTTTGGGGTCAGCACCCAGGTAAATCCCCCCTCTGCATGTCCCCCCATTCCCCTCCTGTGTCCAGATCACCTGGCAGCCCCTCAGCAATGCCCTCTCTGCTGGGACAGCCCTTTTCATTTCTAATCTCTGGGCGACTTTTCCTCCATCTGAATATGATTGTTCATTGTTTAATGACAGTAAAAACTGCTGATATTGTAATTACTACTTACGAATGGCAAACTTCATTGAAATGCAGCTTTGATCTGGGAGCCTTTTGCCCAGACAAAAGGGAGGGCAGAGCAAGAGACGTGTCTGGGGAGCCCAACTGGCCCACAATAAAAATTAATATTGGGAGCAACAATAGTGGTGGGCTTTGACAATGTGCAGCACAAATTTTAATTAATTTCCATTTTGGGCCTCCCTGGAGGACTTCTCTGCTAGTGACCCATGAGCTCGCTGTGCTGTTGATTTGAATTTCAGCACCTTTTCCTCTCAGCCAAACACGAGGCCCAAAGAGAAGGTCAGCCTTGTATTATGGGCTGGCAGGCTCTGTTGTCCCTCCAGTGTTTCAGGGATGAATTGGGGCTTTATTCACATCTGACTGAAAAATGAGCGTGCTCAATCCTGCTTCCTCCTAATTCACTTTTTATATCAGACTGGTGTGGGGTACTAAAACGAGCAGCATCCTGTTTAACACAATTGTTTAAGGTTATCTGCCATAAACTGTAATGCAGTGCTTGCTTAAATTGGAATCCTCATTCCCCAACCCAGGCGAGATTTAATCATTTTTAACGCCTTGGCGGATAAATCCCTTCCCTTTTTTACATAATTTTTGGTTGATTTATAGGGATGATGATTGTAGGTTAAATGAGGAATAATTGCCCATTTTATTTCCACATTATCTTTATATTGTTCTAACAGCCTGTTTTGTCTGATAGCTGGTGAATTCCATAGCCAAGACGTATGTTGGAACAAATGCTTATATGGCGGTAAGTGATGCAGGAATAACATTTCCATGGAATCATTTGTCCTCACTCTTGTTCTGTTCAGTGCAGGAGATTCCCTAAATCAATCCTCAAATCTCCATCTCTTCTTCATTCTGTAGGACAATTCTCCTCCTTGCTGAGAGGGAGGAGGAATAGTGGAAAAGTGTTTTTTTAAAATATATTTTCTGTTGGTTTTGCTCCTTGTGACAACTGGGAACAAAGAGAGCCAGTTGGACATTGAAAAAAAAACAGTTTTTTATTCTCTGCAGATCACTGACAGCCCCCAAACCATCCAGGTTTTGGGAATGCTGGAGTTTAGGGAAGCATTGTGCAGAGGTTGATGGGCATTCCTAAAAATCCCATGGAAATCTGAACCTAAAAACATTAGGATTAATAACATCAGGGCATTAAAGTGCAAGTTTTTTAGCTCAAGAAAGTCATCAGTACTTCCACTTCTCTGTACAAATTGTGGTCAGTCTTTGTTAACACGAGACCACTTTTGTCCTGTTCATTAAAGCCCCTACATTCCCTTTTTTTTAGATTTTTTTTTTTAGCACATTGTTAGGGATTCATCATCTGGGGCTGGGTTTGGGTTCAGAGCTGCCAAGTGCCAGCCTGAGCAAACCAGAGTGGATTTTCTGCACAAAATTTCTCTGCAGAAACCAGAGCGGATTTTCTGCCCAAATTTCCCTGCACAAATCAGAATGGATTTTCCATCAGATCCATTGGATCCTTTTCAATTCCCCATTTCAGATGTGAAAACTCCACAGCCTCAGTTTTTAAAGCACTTTCTGAACTCTTGTTTTGGCCATTAAAATCCTTTGAGCAAACTGCTCCTGATATTGCTGAGAAAAGAAGTGCTCTGCTGGGTTAAAATAAAAATATAAACAGCACAAAGTGGTTGGTGCTCATGTTTTTCAAACCTCAGGGAAGGGGAGGGAGAAATCCATGACCTTTAATCGCTTTCAGGTATTTTTTTCTGATTTTCTTGTCAGGGTTCCCATTTATTTGCTAAGTGCTTTTCCACTCGAGCTCATTGTGTGGCTTCTGAAAGGCTCAAGTCACCATCCTAGAAAGACTTGGGCTGTCCTGTGTCATCAGAACACTCAGAAACAGCATAAAATAAATACTTCAGAATAGCAGAAAAATGGGGGTTTTTAAATAAAAAATAGAGATTAAAAAAAAGAGCTGGAACACAGTGATCCACACAAAGAAACAGCTTCAAATTAATCAACTTTTCCAGCTCAGCTGTTGCTTCAAACTGGTCTTAAGCAGGGCTGAGAATTAAATTGTATTATGCTTTTAGTGCCCAAACTAGGATTACAGTTCTCTTTCCCAGGTGTGCATTAAATAAATTGCTTTTTCTGCCTTTCTGGATGGGTGTGATGCCGCCATCTCTTGATTGTGAAACAGAAGTTTAAGCTCAAAATGTGCTCGATCTGATTTTCTGTGTTAAAATCACTTTGCTTCCTGATTGAGTCGTTTGTCTGTCATCAAATTTCCAGGCAAGCCCTCAAAAAATAATGAAGGTCATCAGCTTTGCTTCACCCACTTGTCAGGCTGGCAGTGAATTTGAAACTCTTGAAAAAATTGAGGTTTTCTTTGAAAAAAAGAAAAGGCTTTTTGAATTTCTCAGGTTTTTTTGAAAACAAAAAGGCTTTTTGATTGAGAAATTAAAATTTCCAACCAAAACACATTTTCTTAAAATCATTTCAGCTGCATTTTATATAGAAAAAAAATAGATGAAAAAATAATCAGTTCTAGAAATTTTTAAGAGAAAATACCTTGGGCTGTGTATTTAGTGATCCATGTGTTGCAACCTTGATGCATCTGCTATTCCTATTTTCCTCTTCCTTTCTGTACTTTTAAATCCATCTTTTCTTTAAAAAGCTGATTTCTTGGCCCTTATCTTTTGTGAACCCACAGTTCCTCACTGGAACTTGCTGTTTAGAGCTTGAACTTTAAGAATGAACAATTTAATATTGCATAATATGACTTATAAATCTCATTTGGTGGCTTGGGAAGGGTATAAAAAATGGGGTTGGCACCTTGCTTGGGCCAGGTTAGCACATCCCATATCCCATTATAAAGTTACTCTTGGCTGCACATCTGCACCTTTGTGAGGATATTTATTAGTATAAAAATATGCCAATATAAAAATACTTCACTATAAAAAGATGTCAGTATAAAACTTTATCAGCTGAAAAAATCACATGCAACATTTCTAAATGTGCTGACCTAGGTTAATTATACTCAACGAATTAAAAACCAATAAAATAAGATTTTGGGGTCGTTCACAAGTGAGATTTGGTCAATTTGTTGAAATTGTGGGGATTTTGGGGGGTTTTGGGTGGTTGTTTTTAGAGGGAATTGGGCAGCACTGTGGTTTTTATTTAACATTCACGCTGCGATAAAAGCTCCTGACCTGGGAGTAGCAGCACAGGGTAAACATCCAAAAACACATTGGAGTGGCACTAATTTGGGAGTTTGTTTTCTAACAAAGGTCTCTGGATTATTAATGAGTGAAAATCCTTTGTAGGTGGCTGGCCCAGACAGGTGCATTAACAGCACAGTGGGGAGAGGAGTCTCAGGGAGCCTTTTATTGTTGCATTTCATGCTGTACTTGACCTTGGAAATGCTTAAATTGTAGCTTTCAAGTAAAAACCAGCAGATATTTTTTACAGCACTCCATTTCATGAAGCATTAAACCTGCTATTAATAGTTTGGAGCAGGGGCTTTTTTTTTCCTTTTTTTTTTTTTTTTCCTCCCCTACAGGTCAAAAAGCCCAAAATTAAGAAGTATATAAAATAAAGTTGCCACCGTGTGGTGATTCTTTTGGCTTCAGCAGCTTGGCTTTTTAACTGTGGTTATTCCCCAACCTCTGGACTCCACACTGGGAATTTTTTTCCTTGCTGTGGTGCTTGGAACTGGGGAGGGAAGTGGAAAATTGGATTCTCTCAACTTGACCTTGTGCTTTGCTCATGTGCACGAGCCCTTGGATTAAACAACCCCGACACAAATCCAAGGCCAACCTTGCAAGGACCCAGCTTTTCCTGAAGAATTCCTGAGTTTTCCTGGATTTGCTCCCTGCCAGGGAAGCTTTGAAGCATCTTGGTGGTTTTTGGTGCCTCCAGGTCCCACGGGGCAGCTCCAGTCTCTGCGCTGGGGTGGGTGACAGAGCCTGGGGAAGGGCTGGAGCTGGGCCAGGGCAGCTTTAATTGGATTTTAGACAAAGTTTCCTATCCCAGAGGGTGTTGGGGCACAGCCCAGACTCCCCAGGGAATGGGGGAGCTCCGGAGTGTTTGGACAAAGCTCCCAGGGTGGGATTTTGGGATTCCTGTGCAGAGCCAGGAGCTGGAATTTGATCCCTCCCAAGTCAGAGCATTCCAGGATCCTGTGATTTTTCCCGTCCCTTGCCCTGGATTTTTCCCATCCCGTGGTTTTTCCCATCCCTTGCCCTTGGAGCAGGATCCCTGTGTGCCTGCAAGGCTCAGGAGTTGTTGCTCTGCTTTTCTCCACAGCCTGAGAGGATTTCGGGGGAGCAGTACGGGATTCACTCGGACGTCTGGAGCCTGGGGATCTCCTTCATGGAGGTATGCAGAGAGCTCTCGCGTTAGCTCTCACATCAAAAATAGCAGCACAGTATTTCAATTTAACCTTGGTTTGTTCTTTGAGTTCCCTGTATATTCACCTGTTGCTAATTTGGGCTGTATTTAGAATGGGTTTGTTCATTTGAGGTCTTAAATGAAACTCTGTGTTGGGGTAGGAAGTAGAGCCTGGTGTGTGGGGGCCCTCTTTTTTCCTTTTCCTCCCTTTCCTCATTTTTTCTTCTTTTTTTCCTCTTTTTTTCCTCCTTTTTTTCCTCCTTTTTTTCCTCCTTTTTTTCCTCCTTTTTTTCCTCCTTTTTTTCCTCTTTTTTTTCCTCTTTTTTTCCTCTTTTTTTCCTTTTTTTTCTGGTTTTCTTTTTCTTTCCCTTCTCTTTCCCCTCTTCTTCCTCATTTTCAGGTGAGGCTGTACATACCTTTAAGTGAACTGTAACCAATATTTTTAGCACAAGGTGAAGTTGAGCAGTCTCACTGCTGGCCCTTCTGCATCTTGGCACATCTCCCATTTTGCACCCCGAAATTGAACCAATTTTACATTTTCACACAGTGAATTCCTTGCCAAAATCCTTTTAACCAAAATGTAGATGGTGGGTGCTGAATCAGTTCTTGCAGATGACACAATTGGATGTGTCCCAGGGCAAAGAGGGAGGGTTCTTCATTTGTTTCAGTGCACATTTCAATGGTTTCTGGTGCCGGAGAGCCCTCCCTCAGGATTTTGGGAGAGATGCAGACCAAATTCATACGCTCTGTAAATAACTCTAGCCAGAAAAGGGCTGAGGTTGTACTCCAGGAAGGCTTTGTGGTGGCGTGGGTGATAAAAAGAGCGATGTAAACAACACAGGACTTTACAAATAAAGCATTTCCCAGTTCCTTTGCTGAATTAAAAGCTGGGCCCCAGCAGCTCGGTGATCACCACAAGGTATTTGGAGTTTATTTTAGGGTTGTTAGTGGCCAGCTTGGCTGCTCATCAATTCCACGTGCAGGCTGGATTTTATGGGTAAAACTCCTTTCATTTGCATTCCCTCCTCTGGTTTTACACCTTCCCAGCCTTCCTCTCCCTCCCTCCCAGGGGTTTCTCCTGAGCCAGATGTGCAGGATGCAGTGTGGGTCTGGGTGCTTTGTTAATTGGTTTGTCAGCTGCTCCTCAGAGACCTCTCCCACCAGCAGCAGCTTGATTGAAGTGCTCTGAGTGATGTTAAATGATGAAAACAAGGACAGTGCCTTAGAAAAACGCCTCCAGAAAGGTGAGGAAGGTGCTCCAAGAGGCGCACAAGGTCACTGTCATTAAAGTAACACCCTATTGACGTGGGGATTGGGAGTGGAGACGCTCTTGTTGCTGGTAAAATGGGGAGTTTTGCTGGTGTTTGCTGCAGGATTTAAAACCATCTGCACTCAGTGAAGCTGTGCTCCAGCCCCACACCTGGCTGTTGGCAGCACGGTGATTTTAGAGAAATATCAGGTGGGATCGAGGCAGCAAGGGCTGTGCTGGCAGGTGAGGATGTAAATTGTCAGTAAATCTTCTCATTTTCCTTAATGCTCTCCTGAGCCCTTAAAAGCTCTGGAATTTCTTTGCTGCAAAGCTGTGTGTGATGAGGAGTAGTGGGAGTGTTATTTGGGAGGTTGAGGAAACTGCCCCAAAAAAGTTGGGAGGAGAGAGGGGAAAGTTTGGGATAGGAGTCCTGCCTGAGCTTTGAGAAATGGGGAGTGTTTGTGTCCCCTCTGAGGCAAGAGGGGCCTGAGGGTGCTCAGTCATCCCCTCAGAAATTAAAAAATAAATTAAAAATTAAATTAAAATATAATGAGACTAGATATGCAGCTATATCATCATCATTATTATAGATTATTACTATAATCATTATTATTATCATTATCATCTTATTTTCGTTACTTTATTTTTTTTAAGTTTGCCTTTCTTCCTTCAGGATTTTCCTGAAGGGAATGAGATTTAATCCCTAACCCAGAAAAACTGTTCAGAAGTGTTCCACCACAAATAGTTTGTGTGTTTCCATGAGGTTTCCCCGTGTTTTATTTAAGTGCTCTTGGCTTGACAAAGCAAGTTCAATTTAAACCCGTGCCACTGCTGTCACTACACTGACCACTGTGTCAGCATTTTCATTTCTAAAAGCTGTTTTTCAGGGTTTATAACTCAGCCATAAAACACATCCAGGCTGGGCTGGGGCTGGCTGAGCTCTGGAACCCATTCCCTCTCTCCAAGAGCCGTGTCCTGCACGGGAGGAGAAATTAAATTGCCCAATATTTCTTGTTACTCTCCAATATGACTCTGGTCCTAGCTGTAATCCACAAGTGAACTTTAAAACATCCAAGGGAGGATGAAATCCATCTGCCTGGGGTTTAATAGCAGCAGCAAGGCTGGCTTGGGTGGCTCTGGAAGGTTCCCTGCCCTTGGGAAATGAACTTTGAGGTCCTTCCCAAGCCACCTCATCCTGGGATTCTGTGATATTTACCATTTTATCTCCAGATAGAGTTGGTGTTACATTTAAATTCAGGAAGTGAAAGCGATTTGCTAATGCCCAAAACCAAGTAAATTTTGGAGGTAGAAGCTCCTGGGCTTGGCTTTTTGCTCCTCCTTCTGTATCATGTCCTGGTCTCTGCTTTCCACTGCCCTCTGTGTTCCAGGTCTCCTTTGAAAATTAGAGAGAAAATTCTCTGTTGTCTCCCCCAGAAAAAAGGAGTTTGTGCATCAGTTTTAATATATATTAGTTCTTAATGTTAGTTCTTTAATATTAGTTCTTAAAACTCCCAGACTGAGGGTTTTAAGTGTTTGGTGACCAGAGTTCTCAGTAGCTGTGTATTTACAGGAGCTTTCAAGGGTTCTTAGCAATCTCTTAAGAAGCCATCAGGCGTTTTCAGTGGTGGTGTGCATTCCCAGGCACAGGAAAATCAGGAATTACCCAACAAATGTGCCTTCCTTGGTACTTGAGGCAGAGCTGAGCGCTGTCGGAGTGCTGAGCCCAGACCCTTCATCCCACTCGGGCTGGGGGCACACAGGGAGCTGCACAAGAGCTCACTCAGCCCACAGGGAGGAGGAGGAGGGTGCTGCCAGAGGATGCTCCAAGGAAAGCAGCTGTGCTCGGAGCTGGTTCTCTAAAAGCTCTTCAGTCTCGAGGATGTTTGGCTGCATAAAATTGGAGTCAAGACTCTTGTCAAGGAGGGGAGGTTTCAGATCTCCTCCTGAGGCGTGGGATCAGTTACATCCCAGCAGCCTGGCAGTGAGAGTGGCCCCAGGTCAGCACTGTGAGCCCACCTGAGGGGGCTCTGCAGGGTTTCAGTGCTCTGGGGGTGCTCTCTGCTCAGGGCACCCCTCGCCTGAGCCAGGGCTGCAGCTGTGCTGCTCAGGGACAGGGGCTGGTGGTGCCAGTAACTGCACTTGGTGCTCTTCAAGGTCTTCTCCAGCATAAAGGATTCTGTGGTTGGAGGTGGTGAAGGAAGAATCTGAACCCCAAATCTTGGTGGTACAGCCTAATTCTTGTGTAGGTGTGGGAGAAACAGCCTCGAGGTGGGGAAAGGTAACACCTTCCCTTTAGGATTAAGGAAAACAAGGATGTAAAAAATGCTTTTTGTTGTTGATGTTATTGCAGGGAGCCTCACCTGGCTGCTGTCAGGTTTTAGGGACCCTAGTGCTGTGATGTTGGTGACTTGGTGACAACTCCTCGTGCTCAGCCAGGCACAGGGATCTTCCCCACTCAGCAGCCCGAATCCTCCTTATTGAGGAATATTTATGGAGTCTCAGCCATTCCACGTGGAATGATGCACTTCACAAACTCCTTCTCGGGCAAAAAAGCTGCCCTATATTTTGATTATTTCACTGCCTGGAGCTGTTTGGGGTGATTTCTCCAAGCAGAGCCCGTTCCCTGTGGTTCCTCTCCCACCTCCATCACGCACCGGGGTGGGGACAGACAAAAAGAGTGATGTAAACACAGGACTTTACAAATAAAGCATTTCCCAGTTCCTTTGCTGAATTAAAAGCTGTGCCCCAGCAGCTCAGTGATCACCACGAGGTATTTGGAGTTTATTTTAGGTTTGCTAGTGGCCAGCTTGGCTGCTCATCAATTCCACGTGCAGGCTGGATTTTATGGGTAAAACTCCTTTCATTTGCATTCCCTCCTCTGGTTTTACACCTTCCCAGCTTTGCTCTCCCTCCCTTCCCAGGGGTTTCTCCTGAGCCAGAAGTGCAGGATCTTCTCTTCTTCCTCTCTTTCTTTTAACTCTTTCTTTGAATTCTCTCTTTTCCCCTCTCTTTTCCCCTCTCTTTCCCCTCTCTTTCCCCCCTCTTTCCCCCCTCTTCTTCCTCTCTTCTTCCCTTCTTCCTCTCTTCTTCCTCTCTTCCTCCTCTCTTCCTCCTCTCTTCTTCCTCTCTTCTTCCTCTCTTCTTCCTCTCTTCCTCCTCTCTTCCTCCTCTCTTCTTCCTCTCTTCTTCCTCTCTTCTTCCTCTCTTCTTCCTCTCTTCTTCCTCTCTTCTTCCTCTCTTCTTCCTCTCTTCTTCCTCTCTTCTTCCTCTCCTTTTCCTCTCCTTTTCCTCTCCTCTCTTCTTCCTCTCTCTCCTCTCTCTTCTTCCTCTCTCTTCTTCCTCCCTTTTTCCCTGCCTGTCCAGCGTGCTGCTGGTGGGGCTGGGAGTGGAGGGAGCAGTGCCCGAGGGTTGGGCCATGAATTAATAATTGCAGTGTGCTGGGGGAGGCCCCTCACACGGGCTGCAGCCGGGGAAGTTGCCTGGCAGAGCGCTATCAATCACCCAGTGACCAGAACTTCCAGTAATTAGTGTATTTTATGGGCCTGTGCTTCAGTGACTCGGAAGCACATATGCTCCACTCCCAGCTAAACTTAGCCAGAGTAATATTCCAGGATGATTTATCCGCCTGCTGCTCTGGGATGTAACCCTATATTAGGTGAAGATTGTGAACTAAGCTGCAATAAAGTGGAAGTTTAGGTACAGTTTGCGCGGGTTGAGACCTCGATGGATCGTTGTTGCTCAGCAATTGCTCCTAGGCCGCTGTGGGCAGGGAAATAAATAATCCAGTTCTCCACCCCGGCTGAGGGGTGAGGGCAC
Organism: Melozone crissalis; assembly: GCF_028551555.1. NCBI lineage: Eukaryota > Metazoa > Chordata > Aves > Passeriformes > Passerellidae > Melozone > Melozone crissalis. The sequence continues at coordinate 1,356,585 of NW_026535792.1, read as the reverse complement.
AATTAAGGCATGGCATCAGCTGTGGGTGTTCGGAATGTGGGTTTTATATGTAAGGTTATTTAATGAATAGAACAGAATATGTTATATATATTTTTATGTGTAAGTGAGGGCCTGGCACAGCAGCTGTGGCTGCCCCTGGATCCCTGGAGTGTCCCAGGCCAGGTTGGACAGGGCTTGGAGCAGCCTGGGATGGTGGAAGGTGTCCCTGCCCATGGTAGGATGGATTAGAGGATCTTTAGAGTCCCACCCACCAAACCATTCCAGGATTCTATCACTCTATGTATTGCTTCCTATTCTTGCTCTGTACTTGTTTCTACTTTTAAAGAGTCAAAAAATGAGGTCTTTTCCCATGATTTAATGGCCTGTCCTGGCAGGTGAGCCCTCACTCCAGCCGAGCTGGGGGAGAGCAGAAGCTGAGCTGCATTCCCACCAGCGCAGCCACATTGAACCCATTTCTCCCTTTTTGTACCGAATTTAAACCCAGCAAACAGCCAAGCAGGAGGCCTCTCTGCTGGAACAAGGAATCAAATTAACCCTCCTGGAGCACTTGTGGGGATTTTGCTCCTGCCAATTTTCCTGGAAAGCCCTGGCCCACCTTTGTCCCTTCGGAAGAGGCGCTGCCATTCCCGGTGTCACCTTTGAAGATGCAGCAGTAAAAGGCTGCTAATATCCAGGATTTGTGGCCAGGCAGAAATGTGCAATTTAACCCTGATTGTCTGCACAGCCTTGAGCTGGCAGTGCATTTGCTGTAGTTCATATTTAAAAGAAATCAAAGTGAAACTAATTATCTTTAATTAAGGCGAATTAAGCTTTGATTTTTAATATTTTTTTTTTTTTTTACTCCGAGACGGAGCTGGAACTCATCTGCTCAAGCCAAGGAATGTCCCAAAGGTTATTAGGGCATTTTTCTGGTGCTGGTAATAACCTTCCCCCCTCGCAGCCCTGGCCACCAACAACAAATCTGTCACTTCATCCGTCTCCCCTGCCCCTCCGCAGGGGTCGCAGATTCCACAAGTTATCAGCTAATGGCCTTATACATTAAAAATTGAAGCTTTCCTCACTCCCAGGCCTTGCAAGGCTTTGTTCTTAAGCCCCAGACACTTTGGAGTGCAGCTGCAAACTATAGGCAGAAGATTAAATTAATTTGTAACTCTTTTTTTTTTTTCTTTTTTTTTTTTTGTCGGGGCCCTGCATTACTAAATCCTGCACATTTAATTGAAACCCTACTTCAAGATGCTTTGTGTTTCTGTTCCTCTTTGTTGTCAGTTTAACCTCAGAAGCACTTTAACTCTGCTAAATTGCTGTTATATCCTTTTAGATTTATTTTTTTTCTTTTAAAAAACCCTCTGCAATAAGAGGACAGCAGAATTGATATGAGGAGGGGAAGAAAAATCTTGGAGGAGTTTTTTGAGGTATTTAATATTTATTAGGGTCCGTACCCTGCAGAGTTTCAGGTGATTTGAAGCCCATCTATCCAGGAATGCATAAATTGGTCTTGGAGTGGAATTTCACCTGGGGAATTTTGTGTTATCCAGTAGTTAAGTCTGCTTTTGAAAGTTTGAGTGCAGGAGAGTGGCGGCTGCTTTTCCAGAAAATGAGGGTTTAACTGCAGTGCACAATCTAAATGCAAAATCCTGGGATGGAAATTTAATTGTGTAAAATGTGCACGAGGTAATTAAGAACAAATTTTAGAACATTTCAGACTATAAAGTCCTCCTTCAGCTCCATCACTGGCGATATTGCCAGCGCTTATTTTCAATTTGCAGTTATGCTGAGAAACATGGAATGTGCCTAAATTAAGAATAAAAGCATCCCCTGCTCTCCAGTGTAACTGTAAATTAAAAAACAACTTGCACAACATCGACAATAATCTAAGTGGGAAACTTTATTGCCTGAGTGTCCTAAAAATATGTTTTGAACTTCCTTCCCTCAGCCACTTTGCAGGCAGGATCCAGACAGAGCTGCTGCTGTAATTTTATTCCCCATGTGCAGCAGGCAAGGAAGAAGTGAGCTGGAGGAAGTGATGTGTAAGGGGGGGATTTCCCTGATGTCCCTTTTCAGTTCTACAGTGGGAAATTGCATTATTTCAACAAGTGATTTGAATTTTGGGTTCATTATCTGCACCTTAAGAGTGTTTGAGAGCAGGTTTTAGTTGCTTTCCACCCCTGCTTCTGGTGCTCATTCCTGAGGTTCTTCCTGAATCAACACTTAATCACTTGAAATTTTGATTTTTTTAAATCAAAAATTTTTGATAGTTTGGTAAAAGTCAGTACACACACGCCCACTGCACCTCTGCTATTCCATAATCTGGGATTATTTCTCAGTTTAGCAAGTTCTGGTTTGAAATCTGCTGCTGCATCCCACCCATCCATCCCCTGGCCAAACTCTTTCTCAGGACAGAACCTCCCTGAGCTGCTTTAATTGCTCTCCTGAGCTGCCTCTGTGTTTGAAAAAGTAATTGTTCTAAAAACACACACCCCAAAAATCTCCTCCATGGAGCTACTCTGGGGTGAAATGGGGTGAGAAAGTGTTTTCCTGGCATAATTGTGGGTGATTGATCCCCCTCTCATTTCTTTCCTTACCAATCTGCCACTGCAGGTCACTGGGCTTTTGAAAATGAAGGTTTCTTACACTTTTTGTGCTGGAAAAGAGCTGAAGTTCATCAAATCCAACCACTGGGAAGGGATCCATGGGGAAATGGGAAGCAGCTCCCTGAATTTCAGGCATTCCCTCCTCAATATCCAGACGTAAAACCCTGATCAGTTCCCAAACCCACCTAATTTAAGTTGAAACGTTGTATTTTTGTTAAAATGCCTTAAAGAGTTGCAGGTTCTGGAGTTTCGTCCTTTAAATGCAGAGAAGTTTTGGACAGTGTGTTCATTTGGTAGGTTTTGGTTTTTCCCTCCTGCACTGGGTTTGTTCCTCGTGTTCCTGTGACTTCCTTGAGACAAATGATAATTTGAAAATCCCTTTAGTGAATCTCTCATCTGTTTGTTGTTTGGTTTGTCGTTTTGGTTTTTTTTAATCTTATTTTAACTGTGACACTTTTTATAAATCTAAATCTACACCCAGAGGTCACTGGTTGGCTGAACTTAAACCGTTTTACTTAGTAAATTTAATTAAGAAAATACAGTGCAACTCATAAGCAAATGAGTTTTTCCTAGTTTTAAACCAAACCACCCTCTCGAGTGCTGATTGCCTCGCTCGACCCCTGGTGATACAGAAACAGGCAAAATTAAAAAGGACATTAAAGCTTCATTAAATCTGAAACACATTTAGTACAGTGACATATCTGCAGGCTATTTCGGGGAAGATTACAGACTCTTTGCTAAGTTTCTTAATTTATAATACCTTGACAATGTTGCAGGGAGGAATTGTGAGCAGATGGATGCAGTGGTGGTGCAGGGGATGCAGAAGTGGCACAGGAGCTGGCCCTGTGTGTTCCAGCTCTCAGCTTCACTGAGAAATGTTTATTTTTTAACACCCCCCAAAGAACTTGTTGCTGGTGCTTTTTGGGGCCCTTCAGTGCTCATTTATTCACCCTGTATTTGTGTCTGGCTCTTTTCCCCAGTTTTTCTGCTGCCTGGGGTGGTCAGTGGGAATGGAAATGCTTTGTTTGGAGTCATCTTCAAGGCAGGGATTGTTTTTCTTAAATAACACCTGCAGAAAGATGCTCTGTGCACAGAACCATCATTATCTGCTTGTTCTATCTGGAGTGTTTCACTGTTCTTCAGTGAAAAATCAGAACTTGCTCTGCTTCTGTTGGGCCTTGATGGGTTTATTTCTGTCCCAGCAGCACAGCTGCTCAGGATCTCAGATTTCTGCTTGGGGCAGGAGTGTGGAGCTCCCAAAAGAGGAGAAGGTGGTAAAGGATGGGTTTTGGTAGCCCCACAACAGAAAATAAAGGGTCTTTATTCAACTCTGTAGCAGCATTTTTCAGGGCCTACCATGAGAGTGACCCAAGTGGCTTTGCTGAGATGGGAATGATCAGGGAATTCCAAAGTGCTTTGGGATCAAAGGGATCTTCAGGATCATCTGGGCAGGGACACCCCCCACTGTCCCAGGCTGCTCCAAGCCCCAGTGTCCAACCTGGCCTTGCACATCCCAGGGATCCAGGGGCAGCCACAGCTTCTCTGGGCACCTGTGCCAGGGCCTGCCCAGCCTCACAGCCAGGAATTCCTTCCCAATATCCATCTCAATCTCTGCTTTCCCACTCTGAAGCCATTCCCTGTGTCCTGTCCCCCCATCCCTTGTCCCCAGTCCCTCTCCAGCTCTCCTTTAGGGGCTCTGAGCTCTCCCTGGATCCTTCTCCTCTCCAGGTGAACATTCCCAGCTCTCCCAGCCTGGCTCCAGCCCTGCAGCAGCTCTGAGGCCTCCCCTGGACAAGAGTTTTGAATTCTCAATCTTGTGAAAGCTTCATTTAGCAGTAGCCCCCAGTAAATGGTTTCATCTGTCTCACCCAGAGGCCCTGGGCCCCACTCTGGGTTTGTGATGTCTCCCCCTGACAGGAATTTGGTGTTGTTGCTGAGGCTCCCAGGCCAAAGGCTGAGCTCTCCTGGGGCTGGAGAGTGGGAGAACCTGCCCAGTACAAGGAATTTCTCTTGGAATGTTTATTAGTTACGGCCAGTAAAATATTTTTAGACAATATCCATAAAAACGTTGATTTTGGGACTGCACTCTAATGTCTGAATTAATTTATAAAGCAGCAGGGGCAGCAAATGGGGTTGATATCCTGGAAAGGTGGATGTGGAGGAAGGATGAGGTTTCTTCGTGGGCTCTCCCCACATCCCACTCAGGTTTGTCACCAACAGGGACACCAAGCTCAGCTCTGTAACCCAGATTTTACCCTGAGCCAGTTAAGGGAGGACTTTGGGAGTTGAGAGCTGCCTGCTCATCACAGATAATTATCAGCAAAGGGCAGCGCCTCGGCCTCCCTGCTGAGGCTGAACTGGTTTCATTTCCACTCCTGGGGAACCTCGGCATCCTTGTGAGGGAGACACAAGGCTGGAGAAACCCAGAAATCCTGGGGAAAATGAGGGGTGAGGGTTGTGAGGGACCCATTCTAAATACAGTTCCTTGTGCCTGCAGAATCCCTATTTTGCCATTTCATTTTCTGCCATCGTGAGAGCTGAGAACTTGTCTCTCTAGAAGAAAATGTGCCTGAATGTGGTTGGCACTGAGGGAAATAAAAGGGCTGGAGAAACCCAAAAATCCTGAGGGGTGCTGGTTGTCAGGGGCCTATTCTAAATGCAGCTCTTTGTGTCTGCAGAATCCTTTATTGCCATTTCAATTTCTATCATTGTGAGAGTTGAGAACTTTTCTCTCCTGAAGGAAATGTGCCTTAATTTGTCATCAAAGGGTGGCACTGAGGGAAGTAAAAGGGCTGGAGAAACCCAGAAAACCTGGGGGGTGCTGCTTGTGAGGGACCCATTCTAAATACAGCTCTTTGTGCCTGCAGAATCCCTATTTTGCCTTTTCCATTTCTACCATTGTGAAAGTTGAGAATTTTTCTGTCTAGAAGGAAACATGCCAGAATTTGGGCATCAAAGGGTGGCACTGAGGGAAATCCCCAGAAAAAATGAGGGGTGATGGTTGTGAGGGACCCATTCTAAATACAGCTCTTTGTGTCTGCAGAATCCCTTTTTTTGCCATTTCCCCAATTCCTACCATCGTGAGAGTTGAGTACTTTTCTCACTTGAAGGAAATGTGCCCTCCATGCAAATCTCTATAACTAGACAAATATTATTTCCTTTCCCAGCTTGCTCTTGGGAGGTTTCCATATCCTCAGGTAAGATTGTTCATTACTGCTGTTTGCCACTGTGACATTCATTCCTATGTATGAAGGTGCAGAGAGCAATTGTGAACATTTGAGCCACATACAAATAAATCTGTCCTGTTAAATTGAAAAGTGGGAGCTGGAAGGAGTCATTTAGAAGTCTCTATTGATTTTATTTTTTTTCTTTTGCCCCCCTCTTTTTCCCTTCTCCAAACTCTGTTTCCTTTCCCTGGAGACAATGAAAATTATGATGATGTTAATCTTGTTGATTTTGTCGGGAGATTAAAAAATAATCCAGTCTTTACAACATTATTTTTTTTGAAGCAGGAAGGTGTATCTGCTCCTTTCCTTATAATTTAATTTTTAATTCCAATTTTGAATAATGGTATGATGGTCTAAAATCTCCTCAAAAATAGAATGTGAATGGAATACTTAAGGGAGCTTCAGATTCTTCCTTTGAAGGGGACCTAATATTAGTATTTGATGTAAATACTGGTATTTTCTGAAGCTGCTGGTACAACTCTTTCCATCTCTGTGGCAGTGGTTGGGTGGATGCTGAGCTCTGCATCACCACAGAATATTTCACTTTTTACACTAAAAAACCCCATCAAACTCTGAACAAAACAAACCCAGAACTGGCTTTGGCGATTACTTGAAATTCTCATCTCGAGATGGATGTTAGAATTCACAGGAACAAACTGTTCAGCAGTTCCTCCAATTATTCTTTCCGGGGAGAGAGGGGGAAAAAGTGAAGTGTCCAGGGACAAAAATGAATTATTTGAATGTGGTTTTTTATGTTTTCATATGTTTTATGAAGACTGTTCTCTGCATCTTGGTCTCTACAGCTCGCAGTGCCTGGAGGCATGTCTGATTTAAAGGTGGTGTTGGTCTGTGCTCTTTAAGCATCTATTAACTTGCTATTATTATGCAAATAACTGTTGTAATACACATACTAATTTATGCATGGTTAGATTATGCAGATGCCTCACAAACATGGTTATTGAATAATAGGCTGGGACTCATTCCCTCTCCCATTTTTAGAAGCTGTTTTAAGCAAATTCTCCTGACACTTTTACAGACTTGGGAAGGTTTTTAAGGTTTTGCCTGGGTGGAAATATTCTGATTTTTCACTTTTTTTTTTTTTTTGTTTCCTCTGCAAAATGTTCACTGGCACCGTTAAGAGAATAGACTTGGAATATTTTATCTGGATTTTAAATGTGTTTTTGGAGGGGAGGATTGGAAAAGAAACTTGTGTTGAAGAGCCCTCCATGCATGGGGAGCTCTCTGAGGGTCTCCGTGGTGGTGTTTAAGTGTTTTATAACCCAAAGTGGTGAGGAGATAATTCAAAATAAACCTGATGGACGTGTCAGAGCCCAGGGAAGGAGGTTGGAACGGGGACATTCCGTGTGGTTCCAGGCAAAAATGTCTCCCTGAACTGGGAGCAAACCATGATTGCCAAGTTTAAAGATGCTTTTTGCTGTTCTAATTAAAAAGCAGATCGGGTTTGTGAAAGAATATTTGGCAAGGCAGCAGTCCATGAAATTGTATATATTTTTTAATGCAAAACAGTCGAGGAGGTGAAACTTTTAAAATGTGGCTATTAAGCTTTTCAAGCAACTGCTTTTCAGAAGGGATTTTATGTGAATTTCTGTATTTTAGGCATGTGCTGGGCAGGAGAACCCTTGGAAACCTTCTTTGGTTAGGGGGATAATTAATAGGGGGGTTTTAATCTCATTATTTTCCTAGTAAGGGCCTGATTCTGCTCATTCCTTGAGTAATTCCTCCTCACTTCAGTGGGATTATTCAGGGAATGAAGTTAATCAGTGTCTGGTTCCAGATTTGTCCCTAAAAACCTCCAAGTGGCTTCCCTGTGAGAATGGAGAGTGTGGCCACGTGGGTGAGAACACCTGAAATTTCCTGCAAATGGATGTTTGTCTCCAGCTGCAGCTGCAAAAAATGTCTTTTTTTTTTTTCCTTTTTTCTTTATTTTGACGACACAGACAAATGGTGTGTGTAAATTCAGTTTAAATGAAGAAGATTTATAGGGGGAAATCACTGCAGTGTGGAAATTCAGGACATCCTGCAATCTGCCTGTAAAACTAAAGGATGATTATTTCATTTTCTGGCCTTCAGTAGAATATTTTCATGGCAGGACTTCCCACATCTTTATTTTATAAGTATTTATTTTGCTGATTTATTAATATTTATTTAATCTTTACAGTTAAGTCTTATCTTGAAAGCACTTAGAGCAACTGCTGTGTCAGTGAAGTTCCTTACAGGTGTGTTTAGAGTCAATATATAATTAACTCTAATTATATTTTTTTGTCTCAATATACAGAATATAATCTTCATAATCTCAATATTGTCTCACTATACAGAATATAATCTTCATAATCAGCATCTAACAGCAAAAGGGAACAATCTGAGCAGGGAAATAGAAAAAGTGATGCTCAGAAGTGACTTTTCTGCTCTAAAAACTTTGCACAGGGAACTCTTAAGCCCTAAAATGGAGTAAATATCTGAATTTTTGCTGCGTTTCATTGTTTTGGTGTTGGCTTTCCTGTCGTGGTCATGGAATGTGCTGTTGTAAAATGTAAAAGTCCCTTTGGAAGTGGGAGGGAATGATGCTTGTAGGATTTTCTATGGGTACAAAATGAAGTTTTTAAGGGTAAATTCATTCTGGATTTATTTGTACCACTCAATTAATAAGAATGGTGCATGTGCTCACAAATACTCTTGAATCAAGTTATTTGCTACATAAACATTAAAAAAAAAGAAAGGAAACCTCTTTTCCAAGGGTGCTGGTCCATTACCCATCCAGCTTTTTAGGGACGGCACACAAGGAAAATAAGTTTTAAATTTTCCTTTAAAAGTTTCACCTTAATTTACATTATTTTGAAACTGGAAGGAAAAGCAGATACCCCAAAAAGCCACAGCACCTTGAATATTTAATTAAATTTGATGTTGGAACCCCCAAAGATCTGAACAAAAATTCCACGAATAAAACCACGGTGGGGGCAATGACTTGTGTAATGATAATGCAATTTAGGAGAAATGAAAGGAATTGCCCACTAAATATTCTCAGCTTGTAGTGAAACTTTGTAGAAAGCAGGGTGTGAAAAGGAGGGCTCATCCAATGGGGAATATTCCAAAGGAGCAGGCAGCACTCAGCTCTGCCGAGGATTCAGCAGCTGCAGGACCACCACCACTATTAAGAGACTTTTACATTTAGAAAAACACAATCCCGGCCTTCTCTTAATAAATTAGATTAAAACGACCTGGATTTTTTTATTTTTTTAAAAGAAAAAAAGCACCAAAAATATTCCCATCCCTCATTCCACCCCCTCCCATCCCGTGCTCCCCCTTCCCGCCCTGCTGCTCCCCCCCAAATCTGAGCAAATACTGCCCCTGGTATTGTAAAGCTTTGAATGTTTTCACACCCCATTAATTTATTACTTCTCTTGCCTCATCTTTAAAATTTTTTTTCCCCTCTTTTTTTATTTTTTTTTTCCTCCTTTCCTTTTTTTTCTTTCCCTTTTTTTTTTTTTTTTTTTTTTGTTAAATTCCGACTCCCCGCTGCTACAGCGATTTTCATCTTGTTGTTAATTTTCCCTGCTCCATATGGAGCTCCAGACATTTCACCTGGAGGCTGTACTAGATTTTGCTGTAGCGATCGCACTTCCGGAGGCCAAAACTGTCATTTAAGGTTCCCGGTGCATCTGTCTACGCCAGGCTTTTTTTTTTTTTTCCCTTTTCTTTTTTTTTCCCTTTTTTTTTCCTTTTTTTTTTCCTGGCACCGGGAGAGTGTGAATAACAAATTGGATGCACCTGAGATTCGGATGATTAGTGTGTTTTGTGGAGCTGGGGCGACTTGTAAGCAGATCGCTGTAGGGATGGGGAGGGCTAAAGAGGCACCCCGGGTGAATCCCCCTTTTCCACGCGGGGGGAAAAAAAAATAATAATAATAAAATAAAAAAAAAATAAAAAAAAAACAAAACAGGAGCATCCCGGCACCAAATATTTCATCCTGCCTTGTCATTGATTAGAAAAGAGCCTTTAATTTCATTTCACCCCATGTTGTGATTAATTTGCATTCTTTGTCAGAAGTTAATGGAGTTTTTTATGGTTTGCTCTGAAATCCTTGAAGACGTCGGAGTTGATCTGATGTTTATACAACCGCCAGCGGAATTTTTGCTGTTTGATTGATGGAGAGCTTGATGTTATTCCAAACGGCTTTTTAAGCTGTTTTTAAGAATTATTTGAATAAAATGCGAGCAAGATATTGTTATAACGGCGGAGATTATCTGTTAAAAATCTGTTTCAAATAAAGAACATGATAAGTAGGAAAAAGGAGATCAAAAAGACAGGAGGAGTGATGGACGCGGGAGATGATATTTGTTAAAATAGATCAGCCAGGGATTCAAATAACTTATTTCAAAATGCAGTGGGAGCAAGAGACCTTAATTTAAGGCTCTTTTTTATATACAGAGTTTATTTTTGCAGCAGGAGAAATAAGAGGAATAAATTAGGGAAGAATTTAGTCGTAGTTGGATTTTCCCCTTGATTTTTTTTTTTTTTTCCCCTCTCAGCTTTTTCCCCTTTCCTTTTCCCAGCACTGTGAGCACAAACTGGGAGAGACAAGGCTGTCAGAGGTGGTAGTCCAACAAAATGATGACATATCCCTGCTCTCAAGGAGGAGGCACCCTTAAATCCCACAGCAAAGGAAGCAGGAGTGGATAATGGGGAATTTTACAGCCCAGGAAAGCGCTCGCTGTGGACCTGCCGTGGCTTTGCTTCCTGAGAAAACATAACAGGGAGGAAAAAAAAACAAACCACAGACCAGTGGAAGCAAACAGCTTTGTGCTGCTCCTGGTAGGGAAAGGTTTGTGCTTTTCCCAGATCCCGGGGTTGGAAAAGCCTGGCAGGGACAATGCAGAGCGTTGGGATGCTCAGCTGGGTCCTGCTGCTCCGGGGCTGGGGACAATGAGCATCCCCGGCCCTGGGACACGGCTCCTTCCTCCTGCAGGACACCTTGCCCTTTTTAAATTATCATCATCCTTATTATCCCTGTTATTCCTTTATTTCTGGCCCCAGAGCTGAGGGGTTTCACAGGATTTCATGTTTCCCCCTTTGGTTTCTCTCCCCTCCTCAGCCAGCTCTGCCCTCGCCGCGCTCTCTGCCGTGAGATTTCATTCCGGCTCGGAAGCTCCCGTGCAGCTTTGCCGTGGAAAGCGTGGATTTATTTGCTGTATCTTAGTTTGCTAAATAATTGCCTGCCTTGAAATGAAGTTGCTGCTTTCTGATCCCTGCATTAGCACGGTCCAAGGTTCTTTTTGTTCTCTGCAATCCATACTATTGACCAAATTCGGCCTGGCTTCATTTAAATGGAAGCAGCTTGTCAGGGGAAAAAATATTTAGTTAAAGTTGGGATGCGAAATAACCATTTTAGTGTTGTTTTTTCCATTGGCAGACGCATCCTTTAAGCATTCATTTCTTTGGGGAGGATAAATTGAGGGTTGTTTACAGCATGTTTCCTGGTAAGAAAGAAATGTTTTGTCTTCCAGATCTATCATTACATCGAACCATTTAAAAGACATTAAACACTGTTCAAATGCTAATGCCAAAATAGTGAATGAAATTGTTGGGTAATATCTTAAATATGATAGATTTCTGCAAATCTTTTTGCTTTTATAATATATTCCAGAAATCACTGGCAATATTTGAAGTCGTCTGCTATTGTTTTAAACTCCTCCTAATTTCTTAGCATAGGTTTCACATTGATCATTTCTGATAATTTACTTCAGATACTTTTTGCTTTATTATTTTTTTTTCTCCATAGCCAGAAATTAGTTTGGACTTGAATTTGATTTGCCTGTTAGAAACTTGCTGTGAAATTTGAATTTAGTTTATTTTTCCAGAGGTGCTTTCATGTTTGGAAAATGGAGAGATTTTAGAAAAATTTTAAAAAGATCTTTTAGGAATCTGAAATGTAAGGAGAAAAATTTTATTTATTTATCTTAATCTTCCTGATATTTTTAAATGTAAATTTAATGTTTAAATAATATGGTCAAGTGCAGAAATGGAGGTAACCAGTAAAATTTTATAATAAGGCTTAATGTAATGATTTTATGGGAAGTTTTATTCTGATCTTAGTATGTTTGAACAGTGGATTATGGGCTTGAGATATTGAAATGCTGATGTGTACTTTTTAATTCTAATCCTAAGAATTCCAGCCAGTCTGAGGGAGCAGATTTGTTCCAGGATTTCTTCTGTCTTGTGTGGAACAAGGTGGGCTTTAAGGTCCCTTCCCACCCAGACCATTCCAGCTTTCCAAGAAATGCTGAAATTCCTGCAGAGGTGTTTTTGCAGATCTGGAAGGGTCTCCTGCATGAGCTGGTGGAATGGGAGATGTCCCTGGAGGGCTTGGAAGGAAACTCCTCTCCCAGTTCCCATTCCTGCTGCGATGCCCATGAAGGAGTTGCCTGAATGGGACCTTGGGCCTGGGATTGGAGTTTCCCTGAGGCAGGAAGGCTGCAGGGGGATTTGTGTGCTTGGGGTGGCTCAGGTGGCCCCTGCAGAGCCACCAGGAAATTCTGGATTTACTGGAATTTTACCATCATTGGAGACTGGTCTGGGTTGGAAGGGACCTTTCATTGCATCCCCTGCCATGGGCAGGGACATCTTCACTGTCCCAGGGTGCTGCAGCCTGGCCTAGGACACTCAGGGGTCCAGGGGCAGCCCCAGCAGCACTCAGCACAGGCCCTGGTGGCCTGGATGAGGAGCAGGTCCCTCCCAGGAGATCACCAGGGACAACCCCAGTGCTCCTTTGGCCGTTCCCTGGGCAGGGCTGCAGCTGTGGGAGCTCCGAGTGGAGCTGTTCTTCTCAATCCTCAGCAATTGCTGCTCCTCAGGGCTGAGGAGGCACTCATGGCAATCCCAGGGTTCGGGCTGTGCCAGAGGCTCAGGAATGTGTTCCCACAGAAGTGGGATCATCATCTCCTCCTCTGCTGGGTGGTGGTTGCTCAGCACAGTGAGGAGCACCAGCCCCAGATGAGGAGTGAATAATTTTGAGGTCTGGGCAGGTGTTTCCTCATGTCCAGAGCGTCCATTCTTCTGCCAATCCCATGGAAATTTGGGATTCATTCCTGAGAGTGCAGCACAACCCAGTGACACAGGAGAGGATGGTGATGAACCCGAATTTTTATTGCTCTAGGTTACTGCCCTTCAGCTGTCCCTGGAATTGTGACATCTGCAGTGATCACAGCTGATTTTGCAGCTCCTCAGAGGAAGATCTGAATTTTTTTAGATGGCTCAAAAAGTGAGAGACTTCAGCAGTCACCATTTTTACCTGTTCATTTCCAAGCCAGAAGGGACCTGCAGGGGTGTCCTCAGGAGCAGGGACAATCCTGGTGGAAATTCATCTGCTGCTCTTCACCCCTGCTGCTGCTGCTGGAGGCTCTCAGCTCCTCAGATGGTTCCTCTGCTTTGTTCCTGGAGAGGTTTTCCGTGCTGCAGGATTTGAGGGCAGCTGTGGGTGGAATGAGCATGGATGGGGTGGTGGTTGTGGTGTCCTTGCTCTGTTTCCAGGTTCTTTGGGTCTCCCTGGGTTTCTGGCTGATGGGGTTCTCCTCTGAACAGCTCCCTTTGGGGGTGTCCAGGCTGAGGCACAGGGAAGCAGGAGGGATCACCTGGGGTGGTCCAGCCTGTCCTTCCTGGACATCCCACCATGGCGTTTGTGGATTTTTGGGGATTTGGACTTTGTTGGATCCCTCAGAGAATTCCGTGATTTTCTTCCCGCTCAGTTGTGCTCATTTTCCCTCTCCCATGGTGTCCAAGAAGTTCTCCTGCTGTTCCTCTCTGTTGTTATTTGGGTGGCACAAAGCAAGATCTGTGTGGAACAAACCCCAGTTCTTTGCCTGGTGTCTGTTGGACCATTCTTTGTTCTCCTCACCCACTTTTTGTGGTGCTGGGAACAAGGCCTGCAGCCACATTTGGGATGATGGTTGACTCTGTCATCTTGGGGACCTTTTCCAACTTTGATAATTCCAAAATTTTCAACAGCAATTTGCTAAATTTGGGTTTTTTTCCTTGTCCCTACTCCTGCTGACCAAGGGGTTTGTGGTCAGGGTGTTCTGGTCCTACTCTGGTGTAGAAATTATTGCTGGGAGGAGTTGCTGTCACCACAGTCCCTCCAACAGTGTGGAGCTTTCCGTGCCCACTTTGTTGAATTGTGTTTCTAAACTCTGGTAAAGAGATTTCTCTGAGAAGTGGCTGCAGTTCAATGGTGGATGAAATAATCTCTTTATATAAATTTGTTTGGAGACCTCGGGGAAAAGCAGCGTAATATAATTGTAAGAATATATTTAATATTAAGGTTGTTGTGAATTGTCTTTTTTATTGTGAAATAATTTTCTTCTTTTTTTTTTTAATGTTTTGTGACAGTGATTGAAATTTGCCATTTGCAAAATCCCAGACGGGGATGGGGAAGGGTGTTTAGAATATCAGGAACAAATTAGGGAGGCCATTCTCATTGGTTTGGTGCTTTGGCTTCTTGCAGAAGTATCAGAAATTGCAATTTTGCAAGAAATTGTGAAATATATCTGAAGATCATCCCTTAATGCCATAGGAATTGTGGAATGGTGGTGAAGCCCCTGTGGAAACCAGAATATTTAGATAACCCTTTACCTTTTATATCAGGGCAGAGATAAAGCTTTTGTCAGTAGGACACAATGTTACTTTTTGCTCTTTTGCTCATTTGTGCAATTGACAAATAACTTCTGTCTGCTTTTAAAATCCACAGGAAAATAAATGTTGTTGCGTGAAGCCTCCCTTAAAAATCATAACTGTATGATTTGTTGGTAGATGGGTTTTTCTATTAAAAAAGCCACTAAAAGGAGCTTGAAAAGCAGTATATATGTAAAGAGAAAATTTGCTAACTGCTATGGGAAGATCTAACCCTAGGTCACCTGCAAATCTCTCAAACAAGAGCTCCAGGGCAAGTCCTAATTCCAGGGAGTAAAAGCGAAAATTAAAGCTGTAGCTGGCGCCTCCTCCGAGTTACCCGGGGTGGATTCATTTGAGTTTCCTTGATTGTGCTGGTGCCTGCAATGGGAGAGGGATGGGAGAGGGATGGGAGAGGTCTTCTCAGCCACCTTCCGGCCCAGGATCTCCATGGAGACAGAAAAATAACCTGATGGTCTGTCAGAAGTTGCCTTTCATAACCAGAGGCATTCATTAAATAGGAGATGAAGCAGGAGACAAACTTTGGCATTTTTAACCAACCTTGGGGGGGAAAAAGAAGTGCGTTTTGGAGATTGTGCTTTCTGGAGTGGATTGTCCAGGTTCCACTGGTGTTCCGTGGCCTGAGGAGTGCTCTGGTCATGGGACAGATCTATTGATCATTTCCCTGTTCCTGCAAATCATGAACTGTCACATGCAGTAGGTAAATCCTCTGAAAATACAAGGCAGGTTCAAAAATACCAAATAGTGGAGCTATTTCTGCAAGTTCAGACTGTTTCAGTGGCTTTTGGAAAAGCTGGAGAAGCTTCTGGGCAGGAGGTGCTGGTGATGAGCAGGGCAGGGCTCAGAGATGGCTGAGGGGGAGTCTTGGTGCTGAGAGCCTGAAAGTGACTTTTCTGAGGGGGAATGATCGTGGAATCTTGGAATGCTTTAGTTGGGAAAGGATCTTGAAGTTCAGCTGGCTCCTCCCCTGCCATGGCAGGGACCCCTTCCACCATCCCTGGGTGCTCCAGCCCTGTCCAGCCTCACCTGGAACATTCCAGGGGTGCAGGGGCAACCACAGCTGCTCTGGGAGTTCCAGCCCAGGCAGAAATTCCCAATATCCCATCCATCCCTGCCCTGTGGCAGTGGGAGTCATTCCCTGTGTCCTGTCCCTCCATCCTTGTCCCCAGTCCCTCTCCAGCTCTCCTGGAGCCCCTTCAGACCCTGCAAGGGCTCTGAGCTCTCCCTGGAGCCTTCCCTTCTCCAGGGGAACATTCCCAGCTCTCCCAGCCTGGCTCCAGAGGAGCTCCGCCCTTGGAGCATCTCCATGGCCTCCTCTGGAACTGCTCCAGCAGCTCCAGGTCCTTCTGGAGCTGGGTGATCCCAGAGCTGGACACTGGATGTTCTCACAAGGACACCAAATCGTTCCTTGATGCTCTCAAAACATGTCCCGCTTTTTTTCTGCCTTCCTTTCACTCTGGGTTTTTTGCATCACTGCTACCATTTCCCTATTTTAAATTCTTCATGGAGAACATGAAAGACACAACAATCTCCTCAATCCCCAAGTTTTTTGGCTGTCATGTGGGGTAGGAGCACGCCAAATTTTCCAGCTTTTGAGCTGCAGCCACTGCACTGGGATCCCTCAAGGTGAACCTGCCTCCAAAACCCCTCATCTCCCAGTAATGCACAAAATCCTGGGGCTTAGGGGAGGAGACAAAACCAGGACATTTTCTGAGCCCTTTTAAAGCAGCTGTTAGTGCTCAGGAAAGCTGCTGCTCCCCTTTTCCCTGAACTGTGGGCAAGAGGAGAAGCCCCGGCCGTAAAGTTGTCGACGCTCGGCTTTGGTTTATGGTGGCTGAAGCTGCCCCGTAATGGGAGCTGGGAAAAAGGTAAACAACGTGGTTTGAGCAGTGCTTGAAGCTGCCCTGTGATGGGAGCTGGGAAAAAGGTAAACAACGTGGTTTGAGCAGTGAAAAATCTGCCTAATATAAACACAGCAAAGTTCAGCCCCGCTCCCGAGTTGAAAAATACGGCTGCAGCTTTGCGGAGGGAAGGGAGGAGCAGAGCGTGGCCTCGCCAGCCATTTATCCAAGGCAGGGAGAAGAGGTAATCCATCTAGCCAGGGAGTCTCGGTGGCATTGCAGAGAGGAGAGCACAGGAGCTTTATTTAATTGAGAAAATGAATCAATTACAATGATGTTGCATCATCAGATGCGAGGGAAGCGGCGGCGATGTCGTTACAGCGGGTAACAGTGTTAAAAAGTAATTGAGTGTCTTAAGCGTTTTGAATCAATTCCAGGTAGTGGCACAGCCACCTCAATGCAAAATTTATGAAGATGATCTCCAAATAATTTGTTGCCATCAGAATTGTGTAATAAAGGCTGGTAACGACGTGTGTGGGAGCTGGGCCGGGCTCCGCCGGTGTCACGGGGAGAATTCCCTAACACTTGGATTTGTGTTGCTTGATTTTTCATTAGGAGGGCCGAGTGCTTTTATTAGAAATGATATTTTAAATCTTGCTCTGAAATTGGATGTAATCATCCCCGTGTTGGGGCCGCTCCGTGTGACCCCACCTCGATTCCTTTCCGTGACAAGAGCTATTTTTCCAGGAAGGAAATGTGAGTGATGATCTGTTTGGCTAAAAACTGTTCCTGTGCTCTAATGTAAAGAAGCTCCAAATCATCCCTATTGAATAAGCTCAGTCTATTTTGTCATTTAACATCTGGAAGTGAAGTAGGGGGGAAAAAAAAAGGGTTTTTATAGCCACAGAATATTTCACTTATTAGCAAAACCAGCAGATTTATTCTGTTGAATTGTAATAGATGGAGATTAACGATTAAAAAATATAATGGGCTGCTTCTGCCTATTTATTATTATATTTTCTCCTTGGAAAAAACAGAATTATACCTAGGAACTTCATGTCTGTGTGCTGCTGATACAGTAATAAGAGACTTGAGGTGTGTAACAGCAGCTATTTCCTTGGTGCTGGTCTTCACCTTCCTCTCTATCCTATTTACTGCTGGAAAAGTGTTCCTGGGGGATCCTGAAAGGGGAAAGAGCTCCCAAAGCTGCTGGGAGCCCGAACAATCGTCATCCTGGCAGCAGGGAGGGAGAGGATGGAGTGGAAGGGGCGAGGCAGAGGAAGGGGGTTAGACAAGAACATTTTCACTGAGGATCCTGTTCTGTTTGCATCAGGATTGCGTTGGGTTGCCAACAACTTTGTGTGTGTTGGGGAAAAACAGGTGATTGATTACCCCAGCCATGAGAAATGGGGTGTGTTGGGAGAGCAGTCCCCCAAAATTCAGTGTTTTACACAAACTCCCTGCTCTGCGCTTTGTGTTTCATTCTTTGTGTTGGGATCCTGCCTTTGTTTCTTTTTTCCATTGAGGGGAATGTGGGTCAGGAGATTTTGCAGCTCTTGCAGCAGTGGGAGGGTCTGTTACTGCAAACTCTCCCCCCAGTTGTCCAGAAATTCAGAAAGGCTCAGAGATAAATCTTCCTTTTCAGCTTAAAACAACACAAAGTTCACCAAACTTCCCCATCTCGTAGATGGTGGTGCTCTGCTCAGAGTCCAGGGAAAACTGGATAAAAAACTTGGGGAAAAGTGGAGTGTTAGAGGCTTTCCTGAGCAGCAGTAGATACTTCAACCACATAATTAAAGTTTTCTTCACAAAAAAGGGATTGTGAGCAGAGCCTGGCAGTAATCCAAAATTCTAATTTCTGACTATGATTTAATTTCAATTTTAAATAAATCGGTTTTTAATTTAAAAAGAGTGAGCTTCATAACATTAGCAATGATTGCAACATTAAGCCCAGTGTTCACAATCTAGCAATATAAAACATTATTTATATCTGAATCGTAAACAGCCTTTTGAAATGGATTATGGTTTTTCTTCCTATTCTAATACAACCTGGAGGGTACTAAAAAGTGTTGTGTGAAATTAACATTCTGCTGACTTTCGCCTATAAATGAGAAGCGAGCTATTAACATTTGTGTATTTTCATTATGTAAATTGTGTTAACACATGCCCACAAATTGCCACCAGCGATGCAATAATTTTCTCTCAGTGATCATAATGTGTCCAAGTGAGTCATTTTGATTATGACATGCTAATTACATATTGTCTTTTTTCAGATTCAGAAAAACCAGGGATCTTTAATGGTAAGCTTTATGAGTTCAGAAAAAAATTCACTTTTCTTTTTCCTGATGGCTGCTCCCTCTGCATGCTTGAATGCCTTGTTTTAAACTTAGCAAATTGCATTTTGAAGAAAATGCAAACCTTTAACTGCCTGTATTAGATTAGGTACCATTAGAAATAATAGAACATCCTGAGCATCAATGTTTTGATAAGAGTTTGCTGCCGTTGATTAATCTTGCTATATTTTATTGCATTAATGATTTTTTCTTTCCACTCCACTGTAAAGATATTGCATATAGTCTAATACTTTTTTCCCCCCTCTCTCCTTGCCATTGCAGCCTCTCCAGTTATTGCAGTGCATTGTTGATGAGGTGAGTCGTCGTCTTATGTGCTTTCACTCCTAAAGTCATTCCTAATGGAGTGGAAAGCTTATATTTTGTTTCCTAATGAAGCACAATGCCCAACATCCTCCCCAGCACAAGTTGCAGCTCGGAGCTCTCACACATGAACTGGCCTGGTCCCGCTCTCTGCTGGTTTTCTGCTCTAAATATTGAGTTTATCCAAGATTTGGGTGTCTCACAGGGCAGGGCTCGGAGCTGCCACAGTCCTGGAGCCTCAGCCCGGGGCTGGGAGCTGTTCCTGTGGTGAGCTGGGACAGGGACAACCAAATCTTCCGTGTGGACGTGTTAAAGGAGGTTTTGATGGGCAAAAAGGGCATTTTAACAAGGAGGGAAAATAAGCAGGAGAGCACCTGGATGTCATCCAAACATTTTTATTCAACCAGAAGGCCACAGTAAAATACTGGGATGCAGGAGATGCAGGTGTGAGCAGGAGACTGGATTTCAGTGGCAAAACATCACATTTCTGGAGAGGAACACTCCTTGCATCTCCCACATCCCTCCCCAGCTGAGCTGTAGCTGGAGCCCAACTCTGAACAATGGGGAGATAACTGAGGGCAGACCTGTCCTCTAAACACTTGAAAAATATTCCAGAATCCTTGAAAAGTGGGATTGTTTCCTCCCTGAGAAAAGCAGCTCCAAGCCAAGAGACTGAAATCTCTTTAATAACTGTATCACCACTTGGGTCCTTTATAAAAGGCTGCAAATGGTGTGCTGTCAGAAAACAGGAGTTGGCTTCATTTTTGAAGTTTATAAGGTGGTACTGCTGGTTAGGGAGTTCCACCAGGAGAAAAGGAGACACCACTCTCTGAAGAGCTGCCTCAGCCTCTAGCAGGAGGCATTTCCATCTCCTCAGGCTGAGTTCTGGGTGCTGATGTGTCCAAAACCTGTGTGAATCCATCCAGCTGCCTCCAGCCTGTCCCTGTAACTTCTGTTGGGCTTGGGGTGAGCCAAGTCCTCCTTTCTGTGTCTCCACCTGCCTGGGCTCACCTCAGTGAGCGCTTCTGTCCTTCTGGTGAGAATGATTTGGTGGCTGAGCTGAATTTCTTCCTGAAGTGCCATTTGGGCCCTGAGGGGTGCAATTACATGAAAATGAGCAAAGATCTCTGTGTCAAGAGAAGTTTTCCCAGTCTCTCTTTGCCCTGGCTCTTGGTGCAGATCTGGTTCTTTGAGTGCTTTTGGGGGAATTCTGTTTCTTTAACCTCTTCCATCCGTTATTATTCCTCTTACACACACCTTTGGTTGAGGTGTGGATATTGCAGAGCACCAGAGGTGCCATTGCCACCAGCAAAAGGCCCTCTCCATCCCCAAGGAGCTCAGGTAAAGACAATCATGTGCTCTGCTGCTGCACAGATCTCTTTTAAATGGGTGCTGCTGCCTGAACCTGAGCTCACTGTTCTAAAGCACAGCCCTGAGGAGCTCAGGTTGGGGAGAT
Source organism: Melozone crissalis (assembly GCF_028551555.1). Classification (NCBI taxonomy): domain Eukaryota; kingdom Metazoa; phylum Chordata; class Aves; order Passeriformes; family Passerellidae; genus Melozone; species Melozone crissalis. The sequence continues at coordinate 1,336,116 of NW_026535792.1, read as the reverse complement.
TATTGGATTTAATGATCTTAGAGATCTTTTCCAACCTGAAGGATTCTGTGACCTTCTGGCAGCTTTCATATCTCCTCAGGATCACAACTGCTCCAGTCTTCTCACAAAAGCTTCAGCCAGAGAACTTTAGGTGGGCTGTAAACATCTGAGTACCTTCACCAGTGGCATTTTGGTATTTTGGCATTTTTTAGATTATTTTTATGTTCCACAGCAAGTGAAGTCATCATCCAGCATTAATGCTCCTGGTGACAGAGCACAGCTCAGCTGAAAGTTCTTTAAGCTCCACTTGCTTTGGTTTGAACAGACTCAATGTCAGAATGGGAATTTTCAGAATTAGAAATCCTGATTTTGTAAGACTGGTTATTCCGGGTCAGATTTTCCCCTTGGCTCCAAGGAGGTCTTAAAATTCCCTCAGTCCTTCCCCTGGAGCCAGCTAAAACTTCAGAGCCTGATCCAGGAGAACCTAGAGATGTTTTAAAGTGATGAAATGGAGACCTTGGTTCTTTCTGGTTTTATTTCTGGCTTATTGTATTGGTAGTGGTGGGATTTGGTAGAACTTCCACCAAAACTCAGCAGGAATCCAAGCTAATATTAATTCATAGGATTAATTATTTCAGCTGCCCAGAGCAGCTGTGGCTACCCCATCCCTGGGAGTGTCCAAGGCCAGGTTGGATGGCGCTTGGGGCAGCCTGAGATAATGGACACTGTGGAATAAAAATTCCTTGGGGATTTTTAGGTTTTCTGCAGTAGTCAGATTTTTGGAGCTGGTTTTAAACTCTTAGTGAAATACATGAAACACAGTGGGTCGCTTTGGCAGTTTGGGAAGTGTATTTGTTGGTTTTCTAGGACTTCAGCTGACTCACAGAAAGGATGAATAAGCCATTTGAGAAGCAGGAGAACTGAACCAAACCAGGCAGGCACGGTGGCTCCTCTGAAATCCCAGCAAACCGTGCCTGATGGCTTGTGTTGAGAAATGATCTTCTGGGGCTGCTAATGGCATCGGGGCTGGGATTATTTTTTAATGGCAGAATTAGTGAGGAGCATTGTGTGGATGGGATCAATGTGCCTGCCAGAACCTTTATTTTTTACCATGTGGTGCCTCAGAGTGAGCTCTGATCCAGCTCCAAATGAGCCACGCTCGTTTGAGCGCCAATCCTAATTGGAGCAGCGTCTCCACTGTGACAGGATCCCTGCTCCTGGCCCAGAGGTGGGATGGACTGGCTGTTCTTGGAGTTCCTCCTGCCACAGCCAGCAGTAAAGGCAGGCTGCTGGTGTTTGGGATGCTGGATATCCCAGCACTGGGCTGAGTTTGTCTCCAGCTCCAGGAAATGTGACATGGATGATTCCCATTGGGAAGGACACTCTTTGCTGGCTGTGTGAGCCTTTCCAGAATGCTCCCACATGAGGGACAGAGAGGGGCTGGAAGCAGGAGCCTGCCTGGGAAGGTGTCCTGGATGTGGCCCTGTTGTTCATGGTGGCACAGCCAAAAATCCTGCCATGGAAGGGGATTGTGCTTCCAGAGCAATAGCTGCAGTTTCAAACCATTCCTGAAAGTTTTTGTTGTCAGAATCTGTTCCAGATATGCAAAAAGAGCAGAACTGGGAATTAGAAATGCAAACCCCAGAGGCCCAGGAGCAGCTGAGGGAGCCTGGAGAGAAGGAGGCTCAGGGGGGCCCTTGTGGCTCTGCACAAGTCCCTGACAGGAGGGGACAGGGAACAGGGACCGGAGGAGAGGGAACGGCCTCAGGCTGGGCCAGGAGAGGTTTTGTTTGGATATCGGGAAAATTTTCTTTGTGGAAAAGGTTGTGAAGCATTGGAGCACGCTGCCCAGGGCAGTGGTGGTGTCACCATCCCTGGAAATGTTCAAAAAGTGTGGATGTGGCACCTGGGGACAAGGTTCAGTGCTGAGCATGGGGGTGCTGGGTTGGCAGCTGGACTCAGTGACCCTGAAGGTCTTTTCCAACTTTGAAATTCCATGATTCTGGTTGCAGATTGGGTACAAAGGTCCCAAAAGCCCAAACCCAGGAGCTTTGTGGTTTTCAGCATTTCAGCTTCCCATCCTTTGGATCCCAAGGCTTTAGAGGTATCTGCTCTGCATGTGGAGAAGGTTGGACCGGCAGAAAGCTGGAAAACATCCTGTAGGGTGCTTTAAATATTCCTTAAGCTCTGCAGGGCTGTTTTGTTTAACCTTTATGTAGCTGGAGTGTCCCTTCTAGGAAAGCAATTCCTGCCAGCCCCTGGAGCACTTTGGGCTCCAGCTCTGTAGTTAAACATCAGTTCTGCTTCCTAACCTTTTCTTCTTCCTCACCTGAGAGAAATTAATGTTGGTTTCAAAGGTGCCGTGGTTTGTCTCGCTGTAATTGTGATTTAAGTGTTGCTTTTGCTTTATTTGTTTTTAATTGTATTGGATGAGGGAGGAAAAAAACTGGATTTTGGCAGTTTTAAGTGATTTTGTTATTCCAATTCCATCAGAAGCTCGGGGAGGGGAGACTTCCAAGAGCAAATCCTGGTTTGTACACACAGGAGGCAGCATTGCAAAGCCTGCCTGGTTGAACAAGCCAGGCAGAAATTGAGAAGAAAAATTAATTAGTTGTCCTCATGAATCCTTAGCCTGATAGCTTCACGAGTAAGCAGAGAGAAGATTTCCATGAGTTTCTTGAGCATTTCTGTGAAGTGCCCCCACAGAGATACTTGGTCTCACAAGACTGCAGTTTAATCTAGCTCAAGGACTTTCCAAACTCTGCAAATCAAAGATCTCTTTTTTTTTCTTCCTTTTTTTTTTGTCTCTTTTTAAATCCTTACTCCAGAAACATTTAAGAGCTGGTGGGGTGTTAACGCTGAGCTGTGAAGCATTTCAGTGTCAATATGTTTTCAGATTTTCCTGTGGAAAAAAATGCACTTGCACTTAATCCATGTTTTCTGTATAGTTGTTCCTATTATCTTTTTTACACATACCCCTGTATTTATTGGAATAGCCTTAAAAATTCCCAGGATGTTCAGCTTGATCAAATAACATGAGGAGGGTTCCTGAATTCCTTCACCTTAATGAATCCATGCTGCATTTGCTCTTGCTGTAAATGCAGTAAAAAACCTCCACAAGGCTCAGAATTAATCAAGATTTAATTTCTTTTGTTTGGGAATTTTTCTTTAGATTCTCAGGTATTTATTTAAATGTAGGAAAACTGGAAATTCCTGGTGTTTTGGAGATTTCCATAGGTTATACACGTGTGTGTGTTTACCCAAAGCTACAGTAATTTGTTTTGTGGATAAGCTGGTTTAAGGAATAGTTTTATGGAGACAGAAAGTGTGACCTTACCAGTGTCTGAGATCCAGAGACTTCTACAGGAACAAGGTAAAACCACAGGTAGGAATTGCTGAATAATTACCTTTAGACCAACCTGAGCAAGAACCTTCCCAGGAGAACAAGCTCATTTAATGGTTCCTAAAACTCAATCTTGTGGATGTCAATGGTCATGCTTGATTATTTGCAGCGGTGTTTTATGAAAAAGCAATAAAAATGCGTGGGGAGGGTGCAGGGGAGGAGAGGGAACAACAAATGGGTTGAGTTTTTTGCCAGGTCCCCTCGGTGGGGCTCTGTGTGTGTCTGGCTGCCCAAACCTGCCGTGCTCTGCTGCCTGATGGGCGACAGGAGAGGGAGGAATTCTTGGCTTGTTGGAGGGAAAAAAGCAATTACACTTGTGGTGGAAGGGAGGATTAGCCTGTTTGTGCAGGCCCTGCAGAGGCACAGAGCCTGGCTGATGCATTTTTGGGACTACCTAAAAACAGAGGTCAGGCGAAAGTGAGGCAATAAAAATCAGTGATGTTTGTTGAAGGGCTTTCAGGTACATTTAGGACATTCTTACACCCAAAAATGGACTACAGGTTTTCACACTTTTATAAGTTTGGTCCATTTGCATATTGGGGCTAATCTCCCAATTACAGCTTTGGGTAATGAAGGAATTTGCCCCAAGTTTGCTCCCCCCAACTCACTTTTGTTTCCATCTCTGGGGTCTGAGGCAGTGAGGTGTCCTTGATTGCCAGGCCTGGAGAGGAATTGTTGTGTCTGCCCAAAATAGGACAGCAGCAGCTCACACTGTACATGGAGTTTAGAGTTATACACTAAAGAATTCCAGGATTATAAATACATGAAAAATATAAAAGCTAAAATCCTAAAATTTTAAAATATAAAAAGCTAAAATTCTTTAAAATATACATATAAAAAGCTAAAGTTCTAAGCCATCATGGCAAGGGGAGAAAGTGCTAAGTGCCATGTCCCACACTCTGAGTTATTCCTGCTCTCAGTCACTTTTTTCCTCCCTTTTTCTGTGCTCTGAAAAATATCCCCCAGTAGCTACAACCCAACAACCCCAATATCCAGTGGGTTATTTAACCAGGAGCATTCCACGTTCCCAACAGAGGAATTCTGCTGTTCCCAGGAATTGGGGGAGCAGCTGGCTGGAAGAGGAGCTGGTCCTCAGGAGGGCTGAGGTTTTGAGGGAGGAAGAGGAGCTGATCCTCAGGAGGGCTGAGTGTTTGAGGGAGGAAGAGGAGCTGATCCTCAGGAGGGCTGAGGTTTTGAGGGAGGAAGAGGAGCTGATCCTCAGGAGGGCTGAGTGTTTGAGGGAGGAAGAGGAGCTCGGGAGGGCTGAGGTTTTGAGGGAGGAAGAGGAGCTCGGGAGGGCTGAGGTTTTGAGGGAGGAAGAGGAGCTCGGGAGGGCTGAGGTTTTGAGGGAGGAAGAGGAGCTCGGGAGGGCTGAGGTTTTGAGGGAGGCTGTGTTTTGGGGATGAAACATTGGCCTTTGAGCCTGGCCTCTGCCCAGCTCCAGCTCTGCAGATAAACGAGTTTCCTGTGCGCGCACAGCCTCGCACCGAGGCGCCCCCGCGGATCATTTGTCACTTTGGGCACCTGCTACTGAGAGAGGAGCAGGAGGTGCAGAGATGTAATCATCCTTCACCTTCCTGCCCGGGGTGGAACCATCCAGGAATTCTTTGAAGTCCGGGCCTCGGAGCCACCTCCAGCCGCCGCTGCTGCTGCCAACTTGTTACTTGTCAGAAATCCCCTGCATTAGGGCTGCTCAGGCCTTTTGAAGTAGATTGGCTGGAAAGGCAGAAATGGATTTTTTTGTTGTTGTTTTATATAGAGATATTGTTTTAGGAATGCTGTGGAAGAAAGTTGTAAGTGTAAATCAAAAGTCAAGCTTTGATTTTTGTTTTTTATATAGACAGTGGGGTTTTTTTAGGGTTGTTGTGGAAGAAAGTTGGTCTGGAAGGAGTAAATCTAAATTGGGAAATGGATTTTATTTATGTATGTATAGATAGATATATATATATATTTTTGTGGAAGAAAGTTGTAAGAGTAAATCAAAAGTTGGGCTTTGATTTATTTTTTTTTTTTAATATGGAGAGGGGGTTTTTTAGGAATGTTGTGGAAGAAGTTTGGTCTGAAAGGAGTAAATCTAATTTGGGAAATGGATTTTATATATATATATGTATAGATATAAATCTTTTTTGTGGAAGAAAGTTGTGCTTGTAGGAGTAAATCTGTGTTTGCACAATATCGTCATTCACTGCTCTTGTTGTAGCTAAATATCATTCACTTAAGAGTTGAGCTTGGTGATCCTTATGGTTCCCTCCAAATCAGAATTTTCTGGGAGCCACAGTGCATTTATTACCTGTAATTGCACCTGGCAGCATTTCTGGTGCATCTAAAACTTATTTTTCTAGGAAAAAAAAAAATTAAAAATCACTATTTGGCCACAAAACAAAATGCAGCTACTACAGAAAAGTAAATACATTTTTTGAAAGCTGTAGTAGGAGAGAAGCCTAAAAATGGTTTAATGCTAGAGATTTTGGGGGCTGAGGTGACAGGGCAGGACGGCTTCGCAGAGGCCAGGCATTATTCCTGCAGTGCTGCCATTTCAGCATCCAGGGAGGAACCAGGAGCCCAGAGGAGCTGCTCGTGGCACAGGCAGGGAGCCCCAGCAGAGAGGAGCTGGGTTTGCTGTGCTGGGCTCTGCAAACTTCCCTCCTGTGGCCCTGCAGCCACAGCACCATGGCAGCTCCTTCTGCACACACAGAGCTGAGGGGAAGGATTGAGCAGGAGCATTTAACCCTTCCCAGAGCAGCAGGAACGAAACCTGCTTGGATTTGGGCAGCCCCTGCTGCAGCAGGACGTGCTGGTGGAGTTGTCCGTGGTTCGATCCGTGGGGCTGGCCACAAGGGATGAGGAATTTGGGTTTATCCCAAGTTTTCATCACCACTCTGATGGCATCGCTCCAGCTTTTCTCCTGTTCCCTGGCTCGCTGTGCACAGCTGGTTTGGAGAAGTCAGAGGCTGCTCTTGTCTTCTCCTGCAGCAGGTCCCAGTGGTGGAAATGGTCCTTGGATGTTTAGGGAAAGCTGTGATTCCTGGTTTTCCACTGAGAGAGGTGGTGGCATTTCTGCAGTAGAAGGATGTGATAAATCTCAGGCATTTAAATATGTTCTTAGAAATATTTCTCTATCCAGGAATTGTGTGGTGGGTAACACCCCTGAAGGTGTGGAAAGCCTGAGGGTTTTTGGTGTTTGTTGCCAGTCAGAAATTACTCCCAAATTTCATTGACATGAGAGTGTTTCCAAAACAAAATAAGCAGCTCCAAACTGTATCTGTTGAATTTTCTTCTTGAAGTTATCCATGCAAACCTGCAAGCTGGACAGGAAAAGGAGGAAGGTTATCCATGTTTATTTGTGGATTTGCTGGGCATTATTTATTTCCTGACCTCAGTAGCATCTGTGCCACTGCTCTGCTTAGGGAGAGCAAACAGAGCAGGAGAAGTTCCAAATTATCAGTTGGAGGAGTAAGTGAGGATAATGCTGGGATCTGTAGTTCAAGCTCATATTGCAAAGGTTCCAAAGGATTGGCTTCTGGACGTGCTCTTAGGTGGTTCTTTCTTCCTTTGTTCAGATCTGTGAGGGAAAAAAGGAAGATCCAGGTCCTGATGTTGTTATTGCTGCCTTCAGAAGAGAGGGATTCAGGAGGATTGTTCAGTGCTCTCACTCTCAGGTCTTCATTTAGATAATGTGGCTTCCCCTGACTCCAGGGAAGTCAATAAGGTTTATACCAGAGCCCTGGCACTCAATAAATTAAATATTAGGAGCAGTGTTTGAAGTTTAAAGCCTCCCTCCTCCTCCAGCTCGGATTTTCTGCCGCTGTGCTTTTGTCTTTCTGCCTGAGCACCTTGCTGACAAGTGCTAATAACAAAATGCCAAGAGAGGGTCCAGTCGGAGTTACCACCCATTAAACATTCTGAACTTGTCCTTTTGCTCATAGATTGTGCATAATTAATAATTAAACGGTTGCAGTTGTAATGGGTTGACCTCCTTGAACTGTTCATTATTCACAAGGCAAAGGCATCACTCAAACTTTTTTCCTCTTGCCCTTCCCTCGCTCGGTGTGCACAGCTGGTTTGGAGAAATCAGAGGCTGCTCATGTCTTCTCCTGCAGCACATCCCAGCTGTGGAATTACTCCTTGGATCTTCTCCTGCAGCAGATCCCAGCTGTGGAATTATTCCTTGGATTTTCTGCAGCACATCCCAGCTGTGGAATTATTCCTTGGATCTTTTACAACAGATCCCAGCTGTGGAATTATTCCTTGGATCTTTTACAACAGATCCCAGCTGTGGAATTATTCCTTGGATCTTCTCCTGCACCACATCCCAGTCATGGAAATGTTGCTTGGATCTCAGGGAAGCAGCCAGTCCTGGGAATAATGTTCCATGTGTCCTTAGAACCCTTTGTGTCCTCACTGCCATTTTGGCATCATCCCCAGTATTGAGGTCTTTATGATGCTGGTCAGAAGCCATGAAAAGGAAAGAAGCTTTTCCCAGTCAAAATTGAAAGGATCTGTTCCTCACTCCTTTAAAATCTTGGATTTCTGCTGTCTTTCCCTCTGTAGTGTGATTTCATTTTCTAGGTGGGGAAATCAGGCAGGTCACTGTGACCATATCCCATCACTCAGGCTGGGTACAGGTGTGTAGCTTTGCTTTAGTTCCCTTTATTCCCATCTCTTTTCCCTCTAATTTCCCATCTGGGAAACCTCAGGATACAAAATAAGTTTTATCTGCACATCCTGGGCTTGAGCAGCCTGCTCTAATAGAAGGTATCCTCAAGATTCAACCTTGGTTTCCTTGAGCCTCCCAAAAAGCTTTGCGTTTTTCAGGCAAATATCTGATAAATCTGTGCCCACTGAAATCCTTGGAATGCTCCTTCTCCTTTCCCTCCTGAGATCCAGAGTGGATCTCCACCCTTCCACACCAAATCTCCTCCTCAGAGTAAACCTGCCCGGGTGTGGCCATGGCCAGCAGATCAAATACCTGAATTAAACAGAAAAATATGCTCTAAAAATGGGGGGGAAAAGTAGGATTTAAGCTTTACTTCCATCCAGGTAAAATTTTCTTAGGCAAGAGCCCCTTGTCCCATGGCTGTGCTGCAGGACAGGAGCTGCACAGTCCAGGTTTTTATGCTGATGTTGGAACAACTTCTCGCCTCGATGAGCCCAGAGGGTTTGGAATAACCAGAGTGGGACTCTGGTGGCTCCAGAGCAGCTCATCAGCTTCTCCTCCCCTCTCCTAATGAGCTTTCTCTCCATTATGGGCCTGTCATCTCTTGTGAATGCAGAAATTATCACCTCCCAAATGAGTGTGAAGTGCTGGATGCCCATCCCGATGATCCTGCAGCTTGGACTGAGCTGAGCTGGCAGCCCCTGGGAGGGATGCATGGCTTGGAAAAAGCTCCTCACTGGCATTTTAGTTAAAATAAACAGCAGGGGTGGCTTGCTGGGCACAGCCAGTTCCCCAGGGAGTGGTGTCCCATGGATTCTGTGCTTGGAGCATTTCCTACCTGTCCCTTTTGGGTCCATCCCATGGATTCTGTGCTTGGAGCATTTCCTACCTGTCCCTTTTGGGTCCATCCCAGTGAATTCTGTGCCCAGAGCATTTCCTACCTGTCCCTTTTGGGTTCATCCCATGGATTCTGTGCTTGGAGCATTTCCTACCTGTCCCTTTTGGGTCCATCCCATGAATTCTGTGCCTGGAGCATTTCCTACCTGTCCCTTTTGGGTCCATCCCATGAATTCTGTGCTTGGAGCATTTCCTACCTGTCCCTTTTGGGTCCATCTCAGTGAATTCTGTGCCTGGAGCATTTCCTACCTGTCCCTTTTGGGTTCATCACAGTGAATTCTGTGCCTGGAGCATTTCCTACCTGTCCCTTTTGGGTTCATCCCATGGATTCTGTGCCCAGAGCATTTCCTGCCTGTCCCTTTTGGGTTCATCACAGTGAATTCTGTGCCTGGAGCATTTCCTACCTGTCCCTTTTGGGTCCATCCCTGTAGATTCTGTGCCCAGAGCATTTCTTACCTGTCCCTTTTGGGTCTGTTCATGGATTCTGTGCTTGGAGCATTTCCTACCTGTCCCTTTTGGGTCCATCCCATGGATTCTGTGCCCAGAGCATTTCCTGCCTGTCCCTTTTGGGTCCATCCCATGGATTCTGTGCCCAGAGCATTTCCTACCTGTCCCTTTGGGTCCATCCCATGAATTCTGTGCCCAGAGCATTTCCTGCCTGTCCCTTTTGGGTCCATCCCATGGATTCTGTGCCCAGAGCATTTCCTACCTGTCCCTTTGGGTCCATCCCATGGATTCTGTGCCCAGAGCATTTCCTGCCTGTCCCTTTTGGGTCCATCCCAGTGGCTTCAGGGAGAAGCCCAGGAAGGCTCTGCTGGGCAGGAGGAGAGGATGGGGAGAGGCAAATCCAAGGCTGGCGTTTCCCTCTGTGTTTTCTCTGTTAATACAGATAATTTTCATGGGCAGTGCTTTGAAGTGGAGAAAGTTTAATTGTGCTGCTGATTTCCTTGTGTTCCCTCCACTCTGCAGCAGAAGCCTTCTCTAGATTGCTGTCATTTCTAAGTTTGGGAACAATAACCTCTCCCTCACCCGGCCCGAGTTCAAAGAGAATTTGGCCACGTTCTATCAAACACTCCTTGTGTTTAATAGAAGTCTTTGAAAATTGTCAAGCAATTTTGGCTTCTCCTTTTACTCTTCAGCTACTTTTGATTTAATTGTGTTTTCCAGCAGTTTCCAATTGTTCGGATTGGAAACAAAGCCTTAATAAGAGTTCTAGTTAATTTTCTCTCTTGTAATTACCGATCTCATTTTTCTGATAATTGGCCACAGCAATTATATGTATATTTACTAATCACGCAGGAGGCTCTGCAGTCGTGTCTATCTGCCACCATTGATAATGGCACACACATTGCAGAGGTGCTTTTATCATCTTCTTTTTTCCACTACATCAAAGCTATTTCCCCGTTCCCCATAATGAATACATGCATGCATTTGACACAGTTGTGTGCTAGAGAAATTGTTTGGCTCCCACCAAATGCTGCACGCTCCGAGTTTCTTGCCTGCAGCGCTGGAAGGTTGTATGTAATGATATATTGCTCATCCAAATGGCCAAAGCACTCCAAAGCACAGTGAGATTAAAATAAGTCATTCCTTTGTTAATTTAAATAGGTGCATGTATCATACTTTGCAGGGTACTTTGTGGAGGGATGTCAGGGAGGAAAAAAGACGCCGAAAGGTATTTTTAATAGCAAATGAGAATAGATGAGAATGGAGTCATTTGCAGCTGCGTGTTTTATGTGGCTCTCTTGTTCCAACTGTAGGTCTAATGAGATGACACTGTTAAAGTACTCTGCAGTGTAATTTCATTACATCCTGAGCTGTTACACTATAAACACAGTGGAGCTCTCCGTCATTCCTGGAAAAACTCCGAAATTCGTAAAGCCCTTCTTTGCAAATGGTGATGTTGTTTGTTCCCTGTTCCTCATCTTTCTTTTTTTCCCCCTTCTGCTCTCTTCCTTTTTTTATTTCCATAAATACTGGCTGGTTGTTTTCTACCACTAGCCTGGTAAATCCTGCTCCTTTTTTTTTGTTTGTTTGTTTTGGCTTTTAAAAATTCTTTTTGCCTTTTAAATCGTGAACAGGCAGCATATGAGGACAGCCTGGAAAATGAATAAGTGTAAATAAACATGAGTGTAAATAAATAGCGAATGCAGTGAAAGAAACAAAGGTCAACACAAGAATAATTTCACAGCTCTTTGTTAATTACAAGACCATTTGTGTGTTACTTAAATAATCATTAATTTCTCATTTACACTTTCCCTACCTTCCTTTTTACCCTGTGGCTATCATTGTCCTTTTTTCACCTCCCCTCAGTGTCTTTCCACATGTTTTTACCCGTTGTGTAATACTCATTAGTTGAAATTCAGTGTTTTATAACACATCCTCCAAAGAATTTGTACCTTTCTATCTCAAATCCTGCGTGTGAAAAGAAGGCTTTTGGGGTTATTATTCCTGCGGGGATTTTTTTGGGTTGGTTTATTTTTTTAGTGTGTGTGTTTTGTTTTGCTGTTATTTTGCTTTCCATCTAAAAAAAAAAAAAAAAAAAGCTGTTGCCTGCTCCTGACTGCTCCTTGTCTCGCTGCAATCCCAGGAATCGCCGGTGCTTCCAGCCGGGGAGTTCTCGGAGCCATTTGTGCACTTCATCACTCAATGGTGAGCTGGGTCTGCACACTGCCATGCCCTGGATGGAAATGATCCGTGCCATTAACTCCCGGCTCCCCGAGACCTTCTGGCTCTGCAGCCCTTCCCGAGCGCGGGGGGCTCGGGGGCCTTGGGCAGATGGGGCAGCAAAGCTGAGCAAACTGTTTAAATTATGTAAACGTTATTTACACAAAGGGTCGTAAAAGTACTTACAGGGGTTGGGCCTTTTTGGGGCTTTTTTTTTTTTTAAATCTCTTTTTTTAATAAACTTCGCCCTGAATGCGGCTGCTGAGAGTCTAAGAATTCATCAGCAAAATTCATGTGTGCGATATCCTTATTTCTTTTTTTTTTTTTAATATTTTGTACAAAATTGCCTCAATATTTAGGAAGGCAAGCGGCCTTGATGAATTCATTGGCTTCTCAGCAAGTCATTTTTACTTTACAGTAAGTAATTCATCTGCAAAATTCATGTACGTAATATCATTATTTAGGGATTTTTAAAAAATATTTAGTATAAAATTGCCTCGATGTTTAGAAGGCAAGCGGCCTCGGTGAATTCATTGGCTTCTCAGTAAGTAATTTTTACTGAGAGCTGTGGTTTAAAACACACCACTGGGTATATTTGCTGTCCTTAAAACTGAATAGTTCATTGGAAACCTTTTAAATTAAAGGAGAATTGGGGAGAAGAGGAGGTTGTAGAATACAGAATACGGTTCTTGAGTGAGTAGAGGATACAAATCTGGCAGATAAGAGATCCTAAGGAAGCAAAGCAAAGGGAAAAATCTCTTTTCAACTGCCCCACACCCCTCAAAATCCAAAAATAATTTTAAAAGGGGAGGCATTTATGCACAGCAGAAGAATTAAGGTTAAATTTTGTGAAAATGGGAAGTGTTGGAGGGAGAAGCATCCCCTCTTGCAGGGTGGGTGAGATCAGAGGGAGCCGCCAGAGTGGGAGCTGTGTGTGGGTGGGAGCGGAAATCCAGGGATGTGTCTTCACCAGGGATTTGTCCTGCTCCAGGGATGGGTCCTTGTCCTCCCCGAAGCCCCCAGCCCCTCATAGGTTGGGTTTTGCTCATTTTGGGGTTTTCTGCCACACATCAGGGCCGCTGCAGCAAAAGTGACCCCGTAAAAGTGAATTCTGAACAGCTCATCGAGCAGAAAGTATCTCTGAGGCCTGCCCCGGCCTGTAACAAATACAGCCACAAAAAGCAGGCTGATGAGCAGTTAATTAGAGTAACTAAATAATTAAAGTTTGTGTAACAGAGGCCTCGGTTTTCAGTGGTTTCAGCTTACAAAGACCGAGGGTATTTGGAGGATCCTGCAGCACAACCCGGGCTGTGGAGCTCCAGCTCCTTTCATCCTGCCCAAAGCAGCGATGACAGGCTGCTCTCAAAAACCCACAGCAAGGCAGAGGGAGGGACAACCTGTGCTGAAATCCCCCAATGTCAGCTGCAGCAGGAGTGATGGTGGCTAATAGGCTGCCTCTCCCTGGGGACAGGGCTACTTCGGGCTGTCACATTAGAGCTCTGCCCCAGACAGCTCGTGGGACTCAAATATCTGAGGGGCTCGCAGTTATTTGTAGGGGAAGGTAAATTGTGTCCTTAATATCTCCAATTTACAGCACAGCTCATCTGGTGTTTTATACCCAGTGCTTTATTAGCTGTGCTTTGCAGTGGGGGGAATTACTGCTTTAAAAAAACCAAATTAGAAGCAACTATATCTTATTTAAGCAATCAATTTGGAATAACCCTGAGAGATGTCAAGTGAGCAGCATCCCAGACTTTGTGCCAGGCCCTCCATAAAGCCTGGCTGCTTGGATGGAATCCAATTAGTCCACAGGCAGCTCCTGGTGGTCACCTCTGTGCCACGTTATTGTGTTCCCTCACGCAGCTAAGCACGGCCTCCAGAGCTAATTGCACCTGTTGCAGGGAAAAGCAGGACTGTTTGCATGAGAAACATGATCCTATAACCAGGTTAATGCTGTGTAATGAACTATCACCCTGCAGGGTAATGGAAATAAATGGGGGAAAGTGAAGGTAGGAACCCCAGGGTATTGCATGTTCAGAGGTGGAGTTGGATTTCCCACCTGTTTGGGTAATTCTTTGTGTCATAATCCCTAGAAAAAATGGTGTGTAAATACAGAAATCCACACAAGTGGATTTAAAAGTACATCATCAAATACAAATCAAATGTGCAAATACATAATCCCCACCTTTCATGGGGTGGAGCCCTATATCCCATAAGGAAAGGCTGGGAGGGAGGAAAATCCCATTAATATTTTGGTTACTGTTAGGAACCCTGTGTCCCATACTCTGAAATTCTTCACTCTGTGATAAAAGGGATAAAATACAATTGGAAAAATGGGAATCAGTTCTCTGTATTTCCTGGTTTTTGGGGGATCTCTGTATTTACACAGTTTTCATGGTTACAAACAGTGCGGAACCCTACACCCCTTAAGGGAAGGCTGGGAGGGAGGAAAAACCCAAAATTAATATTTTGGTTACTGTTAGGAGCTCTGTCTCCCATCAGCACCTGATAAATTTAATACCCTGAAATTCTTCACTCCGTGATAAAAGGGATAAAATACAATTCAATCTTTCAACATTTCAAATAAAACAATTCAATCTTTCAACATTTCAAACCAACCAGCAGTTGTTTTGATACAAACATTTTGTTTTATGACACAGCATGAAGAAGCAGCCGAAGGAAAGGCCAGCACCTGAAGATTTAATGGTGAGTGAAACCTCAGTTTGGATTTGTCAGTGAATATTTTTTGGTCATTTACATAGAAATTTCTCTCTTTTTTTTCCTGCATTTTTCAGTGTGCTCAGCGTATTTCTCTCTGAACTCTTCCTGCTTGTGCAGCAATTCCATATTTGCACCCAAAGCAGGGGTGGAGTTGTGGTTCTGAAGTTGGTGGGGATTTTGCTGTTGCCTTCACTTGTGATTTGGGGAGTTAATTCAGAAATTTCACAGCCACTATTGAGTTTCAATCAAAACCATTTTGATGCTTGGTACACATTTTCTTGCGGTTTGGATGTCCAGGGATTACAATTTAATGTAGGTCACTCCTTGTCAGCATTTGTCAGCCTGAACCTTCCCAAAAGTGAGGATTGCAAACAGAGAGTGGGGTTAAAATATGTATTTTAATGAAATGCAAGAGCCACTGTTTTCAGTGATGGTCATTAAAATTAAATGGTAAAATTAAACCAGATGGGCTGCAGGAGAATGAGAATATTTGGTGAGGTGTGCCCATGGAAGGGCTTGGAATCTGAGCTCAGAGCCCACTTTTTGTGCAGTTGTCATTTTTCAATTATTGATTATTGCTGTTTACAGCAATTTATGTAGACTGCCAATCCCTTCTGGCTCGTGTCAAACACCTTTAATTTTAAAATGTTTTCTTACTTTCCTTTATATTCTGCTTGCTGTAACTGGAAAACTTCTCTAAAACCATCATGATTTATTTGAAATGAAATATACATTTCAATATATATATTTGGAATGAATATACATCTGTGTATGAAGTACACAGGGATAATTGGAATACAGGAATAATTTTAAGGGATTTTAACAGGATCAAGGCACTGGCGCATCCTCTCATTTCTTGCTTCCAAGAAAGAGAATACTGTCGCTGCTTCTGTGAGAATAAACAAGTTTTTCTCCTGCAGCAATTCTCTAGTTAAAGGCTAATCTGTGAAGATGCCCAGGGGCAGGTGTCTCAAATCCAGACCAGTCTCTTTCCTGGTTAGGAGGTATTTAACTGTGAATCTCATTTTAGGGATATTGACTCCACCAAATCTGCACTTGGAGTTGGGCACCTGCTTAAAGGTCTCGCTGAAATGAAACCTTCAAATTTATCAGAGCCTCTCCACTTTGGGTTTTCTCCCACCAAAGGCCGATTTTTGTCTTTTTTTATGAACTTTTGATGGCTGGGGAATTCTTGCAGTTAGTCACATCTGAGAAAACTTGGAGCAGGTTCTGGAGCTGCAGCCACATTTACCTCGTGCTCTGTTCTGCCATGGCTGGGTGCCTCGGCTATTAAAACAATGGAATGGGCTCTCAGGAAACCTCTCTCTGCTTGCAAATGCACATTCTGGTGATGCAATAGGCCTGCCACTTATAAATAAAACATCTGCAGATCCCAGCGCCCCCCAGAAGTGTGCGTGGGGATGGTTGTGAGCAATAACACCACTCCAGGGTGTAGAGCCATAAAAATGAGGCCAAAGGGTGAGTGCCTGCAGTAGCAGGGAAGTGCACAGATTTATCTTTCCAACTACATGCCCTGGAGTGTGCTGGGCCCCTTTAAAGGAGGTGTTTTGTGAAATTATTTGGAAATTCCGGCGCCTCTGGGATAAAAAAAATAAATAAAAAAGGAGCGTTCTTACTTTTTAAACAATTTAATGCATTTTTTTTCCACCTCTTTTTTAGTCAGTTAGAAATGAGCTTGCAACAACAAGTAGTAAAACAGGAGCTGCTCACTCCTTTATATTATAGAGGATATAAGTAATATTATTTATACATTTCTATTTTTATTTCATATTATAGATAAATATGTATTTATAATTAAGTATTAATTATATTAATTATAATATTAATTATAGTATATTATTCTATAGTGTGATTTCTTTTCTATTGTATTATAATTAATAATAATGTTTTCTATAATTAATATTATTTATATAATATGCTTATATATTAATTTCTGTTTCTATATTATATATTTATAGAGTCAAACCCTTTATATATTTGCTTTTCCTCAGTCTTTTCAAGGAGCACTTTATTTATAAAATTAATACAAATGTATACATTAGCATTATGTGTCTGTGTACACAGATATACACACAATATATCTGTGCCTAAATATGTATGCAGAAATTAATTTATAATTGCTGGAAAACAGGGCCAGAAAAAGCCCAAAACTTTAAATATTGGGGAATTAATGAGGTTGGAGAAGCCCTCCAAGGTCATGGAGTCCATCTGAGCCCCACCTTGAGCAGAGCACTGAGTGCCACATTCCCTGGGCACAGAAATCCTGTGAATTCTGGAATTCCTCACCACTGCATCCTTTAATTCCATCTTGCTGAGATTGCCACGTGGCTCTGGTGGATGGAGGGAGTGCTCAGAGGGATGCAGTGAAACCCTGCATCCTCAAGGTCACCTTCTCCCTGATTCAAACCAGAGCAGGGTTTCACCTTGCTCCCTGCAGTTTGGGTTGGTTTATTTTAATTAAAAGCAGTGTTCCAGCAATGATGGGAGGTGTCACACACCCACCCATCCTCACCTGCAGACAAACCAGAGCATCTCCTCCTCCCCTGCAGACACCGCTGTGCTGGGAGTCACTGTGTTGTGACCAGTTTGGGATAATTAAGCACTGAAAGCAAAAGGAAGGGAGCAGAAGATGAATCTTTCCCTCCTCTGCTGAAAATCAGTGGATTTTAGGTGCATTTGAGGAGCTGAGTGCCAATACCTGGAGTGCCAGGTTGGCACCTCCACCAGAGCCCTGGGATGGATTTCCCCTGCCTGTCATGCAAAAAGCTCTTTTTTATAAAACCCAAAATGTCCTTTTTGTCAGGAAATAGGGCTGGATGAAATTCCTGCTTAAAGTCAGGTTTTTCATTACCACAGATGTCCATGTGCAGGTGGATCAGGCTGCTGTATTTATTTATTTTATTATTTATTTACTCACTGCCCTTTCTTCCCTGCAGCCATGCCCAAAACAAGATATCCCATTGGTTTTTCTGGATGTACATAATCAAATCAACTGACTTCTTCCACAGCAGTGAAATAAGGAATTTCACCAAGTAATGAGAAAAAAATTGTCCATTCAGGGAAAGGAACAACCTCAGAATTTACCAGTGGTCATCCTGAACTTGCTCTAAAATGCTGCTCCTTTATCTCCAGTTTGTTCCCTCTTAAGAGAAAGGAGAGAGCCAGTTAAATTGAATATATTCCTGTATTATTACAGGGATATAATTCCCTGTAATAATACAGGAATATATTCAGCACATTCCTCTCTGTCTCTCTCCTCCCTTTCTAACCTGAAAATCTCAACAATTCTTCTGTATAAAGAGATTTTTCCCCTTTGCTGTTGCGTTTTTTGCCAGAAACACAGTGTATGTGTGGCTATTCAGGAGTTGTGCTGTGGCAGCCCAGGGAAGGTTTAAACTCTTGTTTAAACCCAGGGAAGATTTAAACTCCTGTTCCTGTTTTAAATTCCCTCGTTGTACTTGTTGGGGATGTGGGAACAGGCAGCCAGAATGCATTTCTGAGTCTCTAATATATGGACACATGTCTTAAGATATTTAAATATACAAACTAACTGTTTATCTGGAAAAAAATACCTATTACAGCCAATAAAATCAGGGTGCCTGGTCCAGAGCCATTCCTGGAATGGGGAGGGGAATTGCTGAATGCATGGGAATGGGAAATTTCGAAATTGTATTAGGCATTGAAATAAATAAAATACCAGAGGAGAACAGGTTTTACAGCATGTCAGTGGCTTTGACAGAGATTGTATACAGTTTATCACACAGTGTTTAAATTGATACATTTGATTTTTTTAAAATTTTAATAATTTAACTTGATAAATTTTAATTTTTTAGATTTATTTTTAAATTTATTTCAAAAATCATTAAAATGTAAATAGAATATCAACATAAGAAATGTCAGTAATTTAAATTTTTAACTCCTGTTGAAAGCCAGGGAAAGTTTAAAGTCCTGTTTAAAGCCAGGGAAGGTTTAACTCCTGTTTAAACCCAAGCAAGGTTTAGACTCTGGTTTAAACCCAGGGGAGGTTTAACTCCTGTTTGAAGCCAGGGAAGGTTTAGACTCTGGTTTAAAGGCAGGGCAGGTTTAACTCCTGTTTAAACCCAGAGTCCAGGGCAGCAGCCAGGCTGGGGCTGGGCCTGTATTTACGGTATTTTCCCAAAGCTTTCCATCCTAAGCTCTATTTAATGGAATCTATGCATAGTAAGTAATCAGGTCAGAGAGAAGCAGCATCCCCTGTTTGAGATCAATCGCTGGCTAATACTTTATCTAGGCCACTTTATTATCTCATGCTGATTCCATTCCCATTCTCCTCCTCCTTTGTAGCGTGCACTTCAGCTGTGGTAAAACTACGCCTGGCATACATATTAAAAACATATACCCATTCTATCTGTATGTAAATGGGGGAGGCACAGCTGGATATTGCAGGAGTTTGATTTACTAATAGTTATTATCTGTTCTAGCTGTTCGGAGGCAGGGAGAGTTGCAGAAAACAAGCTAGCGCAGAAATTGCCTTTATGATATCACTGCCCTGCTTTGGTAATTGTTTAAAATCTCTTCTCTAACTGCAAGCTCGGCCTCGGCTGCTGCAGATTGTTGGTGCTTTTTTTGGAATTGCTGGAGCCTCTTGGTGAGGGGTTTTTGTTGTTAGTGCAGCATTGAACTCCTCCGTGATGGTTATTGGAACGAAAGGTGTTCGTGTAAAAAATGGTATTTGAAGCGCCAAAAGTCAGGAATGGAGCAGTTACTCTGTTGTGCTCTCCTGTGGAGGCATCAAAGCACAGCCTTTAGGATTTCTCAAGGAAAAATTGGGCAGGGAGATGATGCAGTCACCTCCTGCACTCCATTACTTTTGCACAGATCTAATGATTCTTCTTCAAGTTGTCAACACAACCAGGAGCTTTTCTCCTTCTTAAAATTTAAATTGCTGGTGCTTCTTATGTCGATATTTTATCAATTTAAGTTGTATCAATTTAAATATTGTGTGATAAATTGTACATCATCTGTGTCAAAGCCACTGACATGCTGGAAAACCTGTTCTCCTCTGGTATTTTTTTATTTCAATGCCTAATACAGTTTTGAAATTTCCAATTCCTATGCATCCAGCGATCCCCCTCTCCATTTCAGGAATGGCTCTAGACCAGGCGCCTTTATTTTATTGGCTGTAATGGGTTTTTTTAAATTTAAATATTTGTGTATTTAAATATACAAACTAATTAAACAGTTAGTTTCTATATTTAAATATCTTAAGACGTGTCAAGATATTAGAGACTCGATTAGGGTTTTAAGTAGCTATATTTTGTGTAGCTTTATTTCAGAGGGTCTGCACAGTAGCTAAACGTATTTGCAGTTAGTTGTGTTGAACCCCTGGTTCCAGCTCTCAGGAAACACTTTTATGGTTTAAACAAACAAATGGAGGATCAGCATAATCCTGCCTGGATTTTCATCTAAAGCCCCAGAATAAAGCCAATAAAACACTGGTGCTTAGGTTTGTCAATAAAGGGCTTTCCCCCAGTGGTGTCAGTGAGGAGCCAGGGCTGGGGTTTGGATGGTGATGGTTTTTGGGATGGACCAGAGGGCTCTCAGCACTTCCCTGTGCACAAACACAGAGATCTGTGAGATCAGCTTTAGAGATGCTGTGAGATCAGCTTTAGAGACCCATGCTTGTTGTGTGCCCCCATCCAGATGTTTGGGCACCGTTGCTGAATCACAGGGAGCCAAGAATTTTCCCTCTTTGGCTACTTTGTTTTGTCCTGGGCCAGTGCAGGATCTCCCATCAGGGCTGATGGAATTGTCTGTGCTTGGAGCTGTGATGAATGGCTTTGTTTGCAGGTGTGCAGCCTCTCCTCTGTCACAACGATCCCAGTTATTCACTCCATGACAAGGGGAAGTTCTGACAGACACCAAACACAAGCAGGTGTGAAGGAAAGGGCTCTTTCCTGGTTTCTCAAGGAAAAAAAGTACAGAGCCAAGTGTTTTAGTGTTGTAAATATAGAATTGTTTAGCTTGGGAAAGGTTTTTAGGATCATCCAGTTCAGTCATGAAATATATGTGATAAATAATAAACTGGGCCTTCAGTCTCTCACTTCAGACATGCAGTGGACAAGGAGTTCTGGATCAAATCACTGAAGACAAATCAGAATTTATATTGAGGCAAGGACTTCACAGCAGGGCTCAGGATGCTCCTGTCACTGGGTGTTCAGTATCTTCCTTGCTCAAGGTAGCCTAAGAGGAAAAGAATCTGTGTTTCTTCAGGTGGCAGCATTGCTCAGTGAGCTGAAATTGATAAAGGTGGGTCAGGGATATTTCCCCCTCTGTCTTTCAAAAAAAAAAGTGGGGGGAAAAGCCATCTCTGTCCTTTGGGGTGTGAGTTCTTCTGTGCCACTTGAGAAATCGGCTCTTGAAATGGAGACATCCATTCTGTCAGTGTCACTAAATCCAGCAACCACCCAAGAGCAGGGTGGTGACAGCTTAAGGGGTGGTGCCTTCATTCCCTGCCTGCTGCACCCATTGCTATGGGATCACCCAGTTCCCCCAGCAAATGGGAATATCTGGGAATAATATCTGGGGATAAATGGGAATATTCCCCTCCTACCATGCCCTAGAGCTGCACAAACCAGCAGCACTTCCCTGTGAAATGTGAAAAGGAGTAACTCGAGTTGGCTCAGAGAGGTATTGAAAATCTAAGGAAATTGGACAAAAACGAATTGGCAACAGCTTAGAGGGATACAGTTCATATTTTTTGGTTACTTGAGTCTCCTGGGCTTTGCAGTTTAATTTGAGCAAATGTTTCATTTGGCACTGCTGGTTGTTCAGTAGTTCTCCAGGCACAGGGACAAATATTTACATCTCACTCATTTTGGTAGCAGAATTGCAAATCTTTCAATTACTGGGTATTGAGAAGTTGTGCATTTGCCTTGTTGATGTTTTATGTCAGCTGTCTTCCTTACGTATTTATTTTGAAAAATTGAGGAAAAGAAATCTGTTAGCAGTTCCAAAATAAGACCCCTATCTTTAAATCCCAGGATACTGTCCTCTCTATTCATTCCAAATCCATCAAGGAATTTACTGTAACAGGCAACTGTTGAAATTCACGTACAATTTTTATTTGTGCAGTGAAATTGGCATTTTAAATCTATTCAGACACTCTGCATAGATTAAAATGGCTGGTGCTTGTGGAGTACCAGCTACATGTGGGTCTCTAGTCCAATTAGCACCTCAGGACACTCCTGCAGTATTAAATAAGAGTAATAATTGCCTATGAATAAGCAGAGTATAAAGCAGGAGATAGAGATATGGCTTCTTAGTGACCTGTGTGCATTATGCCTCAAATCCCTTAATCAGATTTGTGCCGCTTGATTCTTCCATCCGCAGAAATTCTGCTGGAGGATCAGGGCCTAAAGTAGTAAAAAATCAATTAATACGACTTTCTAATTTGTGCAGTTGACAAAAAAAAGGGAAAAAAAAAAACGCATATAAATAGGGGACATTTTTCTCCTGAAGAGGGGCCGTGCTGAAAGATTTTTTAATTGGATTTTCATTGTGATTGACAGCGCTTGATTATGACAGTAACTTTATTTGGCTGGACTGTTAGAGCCCCCTTGTTCAGGGTGGTTTTTTTCCCTTTTTTCCCCATCAAAGGCCTTTTTTTCTCGGTGGCATTCCCGGCGGAGAGGCAGAGTTTGTGAAAGAGCCTTTTAGCACCTTTGTTGCCGCCATCCCTGGTGACGATTGGGCCCAGCTGGTTGCGGGTCGCAAAATGCTCCTCTCACAAAGAGAAATCTCCCTGGCCTCCATCATTTTAAGAGCTCCAGAAACCTGTTGAGGATTAGAAGTAGCTTTAGATGTGAAATGAGTGTTAAGTATTAGTAATCGGGAGATTAGGGCCCCGGGGACAACGGGAGATAAACAACCGCAATTAAGGCAAATCTGCCAGAGTAAACAAAATTGAGCAGAAACAGATGCCCTCGCCATTTTGGGGGATTGATTGGAGGGCACCGAGGAATCGATTTTTGTCTTGTTTACACTTCCAAACCCCGGTGATAAACTGGGAGGCTAAATATTTCATAGCGCCTGATTTTAGTTAATTTTTCTCGGCTCCTCACAGTGACCAGGCCCGGCCTCGCTCAGCCTTCACAGGGAGCAGCTAATTGCCTATGAAGGGCCCCTGTGTTTAAATGGGCTTGACAGGAATTTAAATTTTGTTTCAGTCAACCTCTGTGCTCACAGCCTGCTCCAGTTTCTAATTTTTAAATTAAACATGACTTCTTTTTTATTTATTTTCCTTTTTTTGAGCCGCGGCCTCCCCTCCGGAGCCGGCTGCTGGCGCTCCCACCCGGGGCAGAGCTTGGAGTACGCAGCTTTATTGAGGCCAAAACCGCAAAATACAACCCTGGAAAAGTTCATTGTCCCATCAATGTGCATCTGCCTGCTGGAATTGATGGGAGAGGTTGGGGAAACACTCAGATGTTGTAAATCGGGATGAGCTGGTGCCTGCTGGGCTGGGGAGAGCCAGGTTTCCACCAGGGAAAGGCTCCCCTGGATTAAAACACAGCTCTGAGCATGGAAATGGTGCCGGTGGCCTCGGTCCTTGTTCTGTGACCTTGGGAAGGATTCAAAGGAATTGATATTTTTTTCTCCAAGCCAACTTGTGATGATGTATTTTGCTCTGTGTTTTCAGCAGGGCTCTGTGCGTTTATGCCAACATTGTTTCATACCTGAGCTTTCTCTGCTCCTCAGATGAGGGGATTTGGCAGCACCTTCCCCTCCATCATTTAATACTTTACTGAGTCCCTTCCTAGAGCCTCTCAAACACGGGGATGTCATTTTGCACTCCATGCAGGCAGTGTGCAGCCATGGAATGCAGGATGATCGTAGTGGTACTTCTAAAAACAACTTGTTCATTTGCAGAAACTTCATCACAAAAATGCTAACGAAGTACGAGCTGTTCCATTCTCCCTTTTTGCTTCCAGCCACATCATTTTCAGGGTTTTTTTGCTTTTGTTAATTGTTGTTATTTGTGCGTGTGTGTGCACACAGCATTTTCTTCTCCAGGATTTGGGTGAAAAACATTTAGGAGATTGTTTCAGTTTACTTCAGTTTAGTAATTTGCTTAGCAAATTTTTTTTTCCCCAGTAGAAAAACTTGGGGAAAACAGTTGTTTTCTTCACCCTTCCCCCCGAGTCTAGGGGAACACTTAGTCCTTGTTTCAAGGAAATTCTGTATCAGCTTTGAATTCCTGACGAGCTCTGTTCGGTGTCACTGAGACCATCTCTGTGCAGGAGCTGGGGACACTTCTGCAGGTGCTGCTCCACAGAGTTCAGGTCAGGTGTGCCTTTCTGGTGTGAATCTCTGCTCTTTCTGAGCCCCCACTCTCTCATTCTCATCACAGCCAGGTCTTGAAGCTCACGAACTGAATCGATTTCAAATGAAGCCCCACCAGAAGATGTGCTCCAGGCACACACCTAATGAGCTCCAGCTACTAATGGGCACTGAGGCCACAGACCAGACCAGAGCTGGGCAAAAGTCAAAGCTCTTCCATCCCCAAAATGTTGCACCGAGCGTTTCACTCAGCAGAGCTGCTTCTGTTGTCGACAGCTTGCTAATGTTGACAGACTCCATCAGCCTTGGGCCACTCTCCCCATTCCTCCTCTGCAGCTCTCCTTAACCTCAGCAGCACTTGCAGAAGTAAACTCCAATTAGATTCGGGTTGCTTTAGTTTGTTTTAAGAGTTTTTAAGAGTCATAACACAAAAGTGAAATACCTTTGCTGGGAGCCGGCTCGTTTTCAGCCGAGCAGCGTGAGGAGTGCCAAGGACAGTTTCTGCTTTAACAACAAATATCAAAAGCAAAGCTGCTGTGGAAAGAATGATCTGCAGATGGGCAAATAGATTCCTCTGCGCCACAGCCAAACCCTAAACCCTGTAGTAAATTTCAGACCAGTTTTTGCCACAGGAAGGGAGCAAATAGCAGACCTGGGGTGCTGCAGGAGGAGGGGGTGAGGAGTTTGAAGTCAGGGCCAGCTGGGGAGTGGAGCTGCTCCAATTCCTGCTGTTCTCACCTGAAAAATTCCCTCTTGACCCTTTGTCTGCTGATGAGTTGCCAGCTTGGACACATCAGTCAAATGCACGAGGGGTCTCTGAGGTCTGTTTTGGGGTCACCAGCTGTCCAAAGCTTGGGAAAATAATACTTTAATCATAATGAAGAATCTGTATTGCTGTTTAAAATGGAAATTCGGGTGAGGTGTGTAGGCATTTGCTCTTCACGTTAAGGTGTTGAGGTCAAAGTTAAGGTGTTCTTCCTCTTGGTCCATCCATCAGGCCTGGGGACTGTTGTTATTTGAAGACAAATTCTGTAAATTGCAGGAGAGTTTTGGTGCCTCAACAAAACTAAACCAGCTGAAAATTGCTTGCAATTAACTTTATCATATAAAAAGGAAAAATGCATTGGTGAAAGTCAATCTACAAACAGATAAATAATAAGGGGAAAAAGTACTTCTTGAAAAAAAAAGATAAGGAAGAAATATAACCCCAGGGCTTCAGTGCCTAGTTGTGTTATCCATTTATCTTTGTTTTGCACCATCTTTTCACTGTCTCACATATCATCAGAGGGATAAAATCATTAGTGTGCTAATCTAGGTAGCCATAGTTCTAAGGCTGACCTAGGCTAATCTGCCTTTGCAATTTCAAGTACTATGTTTGACTCCTCTGAAAGTAACCTTAAATTGTAGTCTTGTAAGAATTCCAGAGCTGTATCCTTCACTCCTTCTCCTAATGAGGTTATGACCAAATGCTCATTATAATTGCTTTAGACTCCTTTTAATTTTCAAGCTTATTAATCATAAGAAGAGTTATTTAAAATTGCATAAATTAATCTTAGATTAAAAGCCCATCAAAGCCTCGAAACAATTAAGAATAAGTAGGATTTCCCTGGGGCAGCAAGTTTTATTTTAATAGTGTAGTCAGGTGGATATCAGAACATTGAAGTATGGTAGTGATTAATGTATGCAAAATTTAAATGAGAGTTTTTAAATGGCAAATCTAAATCACATATTGACCTAACTGTAGGCTTTAACTGCATTGTCTGTCATATATTTAAACTGTTTAGTAATCAACATTTTAATTACAGTGTGTGTTAGGGAGGCCATGCAACAAACAAAACTCCCCACTTCCCGAGTGGAGCTGCTCAGCAGCCTGGGCTCTGCTCTCAGCTGAGGAGCGAGCAAGGAGCAGAAACTTGCAGGAAAATAAGCAGACTTGGTTTTCCCTGTGGATGTGTTCTTGTCCCTGCCTCATCTCCAGCCAGAAAACGCCACTGGTCCATGCTGGGAGTGCTCAGGGTTGGATGGGAGCAGCCTGGGGCGGTGGAAGGGGGAGGACTGGGTGGGTTTTAAGGTCCTTCCAGCCCATGAGTGGGGCATGCCATGGTTCTGTGGTGCCATGGTTCTGTGGTGCCATGGTTCTGTGGTGCCAGGTTCCACCCCCTGCTCTGGGGCTTTGTCTCCAGCACCCAGCTGAGCACAGCTCTGGGGTGCTGGAGCCTCTCCGGTGCAGCAAGCACAGTCCTTGCCCTCAATAGTCTGAGGACAGAACAGTGAGAGAGAACTGGGCCAGCAAACCTCGCTCCCAGATCAGGCACAGTCCCAGGGAGGAGCTGCAGTTTTAGGGTTAAGCTCAATCTGTGATCTGCAATCCCATTTGGAAGAGACAAGGAGGCTGCAGCTGGCCTTGCTGCAGCTTTGGGACACTCTTGGCAGACACATAAACTGAGCCTCCCAGTCCCTGCTGTTCCAAGCACTTCAGGTGCTCACACTTCCCTTAAAAGGGTTTAAAAAATCCCAAAATTTCAAAGGGAAAACAAAAGATGGAGCAGCTGTATCACACTAGAATAGTGTCCTGCAGGGCCCTTTCACCTGTGGGTACATTCTGTGTCTCTGTGGGTTCACCTGTGCTCAGCCTGCAGAGTTCCTACCCCACTCAGGCCTCAGAAGCTGCGTGGAGCATCCCCTGAGGATGCCCTGCCACCTCCTGTGCCTGTGAATTAACCATGGTTTGGGAGTCTGCAGTGAGACAATTGGCCTGAGGATTCCTCTCTGCTATTCCTGGCTGTGGGAGCCGCAGTTGGATGCTGTGGATAGCTGGCACAGATAATTAGAGCAGCTTTTAGTGTGGCTTGTCCTTGGAGGCAGCAGCTCGAGATGGAAAATCCTCCAGCACTGGAGGCAGGGCTGGAGTGATGAAATCCTGACACGTGCTCAGGGCACTGCAGGGGGACCTGGGTCAGTTTGGGGTGCTTTGGGTTACTCAGCACTTTGTGTTTCCAGGAATTCTGGGAAGCTCCTTGGGTTGCTCAGCACTTTGTGTTTCCAGGAGTCCTGGGAAGCTGGTGCAGCTCCAGAGCTGAGCTTTGTGTTCGTCCTGTTGGAGGTGGGACTTGTCCCCCATTAAACGTGAGGATGGGCAGGATTTCCCCTTGAATCCATGCCCTGAGTTCATGCAAGAGCTGTGCACAGCACAGGCACCTCAGGAGCAATGGGAGAACCAACTGGGATGTGCTGCTGGACAGCCAAGTTGGGACTTTTTGGAGTTGGAGGGATGAGCTGCCAGGCAGGCTTTCCTGGTTTAACATTTGAACAGAGCACCTGGAGTGGGGGAAGGCCTGGAACATCCCACCTGCTCTGGGAGCAGCAGGGGTTTGGTGGTTTGTGTTTCACATGGAGTTAGGGCTGGAATTCTGCTCAGGTGAAACGGGTGCAGGGGCAAAACAGATCCCAGGTGTCCAACAGAGAGCTGGGTCAGAGGATGCTCTTCCCATTCTCAAGTCTTAATGCCAGGGAGGAATTAGGGAATGGCAGGGAAGGGGAGCAGGCTTTCAGTTTCCACTCGTGCTGTGTTTTGTGCAGGAAAAGCTGCATCTGATGCATTCAGGGCATGCCAACCCCACCCAATAAACTGCTGCATCTTCCTCATCCCCCCTTTAAAAAACTGCAAGTTTAGCAGCGAGTGAGCTTCCCTCAGAGCAGCCTGCAGCCAGCAGTAATATTTATTTTCTCTATTTGTTTTAAGCCTGGGAAGGCTGTGCTTTCCTGCACACTGTCCTGATGGAGCCCTGCCCAGCGAGCGTGCAGTGCCCCCAGCCCTAATGTGCCATTAATGATGGGTTAATGTACAGTATAATGTTTTTTGGACTATGGGTTCATTACACTTCTGAGTGCAAGGTCCTTCTGCAGAGCGCCCAAGGTCCCATTGCATTATATCATGCAATAAAAATACCCTTTTCATATCACACACTAATAAACTGTATTTGAAATGCTGTCTGAGGGCATGGCCATTGTCTTCATGGGCTGTGGTTGCAACAGTTGGGATCTTTTTTATTGTGGTTTTTTTGTGGTCTTGAGTTCAGAATTTTTTAAATGGAAGGCATGGTTTGTCTGTGCTGCTTGGTGATAAATGGAGTTCAGGCTGGGAGGGTTCCTGGAAAAAGGAATGTTTAAAGGGTGGCACCACTGCAACCAGTGCAGTGCCACTCATTTCCCAACCTGCCTTGCATAAGCATGAGGAATTTTATTATCATTTTTAATTGGCTGCCCTCCCCAATCAGCCTCTCATTGTGCCAGGGGGGAAAAAATATAAGGAGGTGCTGGAGTGGGTTAGATCTCATGTTCTCCCACCATTTGGGATTCAGGTTCCTGCCATGTTCTGTGCCCCAGGGAGCACCACCCTGGGTGGTGGATGAGGAAAATCTCTCATTTTTTGGTGATTTCCAGGGAAATCTGTGTCTGACTGGCATTTCACCCTGGGAATGTCCTTTGTCACCATTGCAGGCTGGTAGGTGCCTGTTCCATGGACCTTTAGGGCAGTCTGACATGAACACCGACTCCTTCTGAGCCTGAAATCCCAGGCATTGCACGAGGGGCATTGTTGATGGTCTGCCTGTCCTTTGGCATTGCTCTGAGCCTCCCTGCTGCTCTCCAAACACATTTTATGGCCAGAGGGTCCTGTTTGTGGGAGAGGCTCTCCTGGAGCTCTTCCCTGGATTTGTGCGTGAGGGGCAGTGGAAGTTGTTCCCTGTGCTGTAGACTGAAGAGGTGAAAGGATTTGGGGTTGTGGGTGATGATTTTGTATCCCAGAGGGAATTTCATCCACCTGGAGCAGAGCTGCACCCTCCAGGTGGGCACTTGGAGCTGGAAAAGGCCCCTGGACCTGCAGCCCTGCCCAGGATGCCTTGTGGCAATAAGCTCGGGGTGGGTTATTATCAGAAACAAAGATTTTTTTATAGGTCAGAGGAGACAGCCGTGAAAGCAAATTGCTGAATTTTAGGGGTAGATAAAATGATGGAACTTTTACCCTTGAATAATGGGGATTTAATTGACTGGGCTAAATGATTGATGGTTGGTGAGCACTGAGTTGGAATTACCAGGGCTCTGTGTTCAGGGGGGCGCTGCCCTTTTAATTTCCTGTCAGGTATTTAAATCCTTCACCTCCCCCTCTGCCAGGAGCTGCCCTGTGAAAGAGTTAAACCTGTCTGGGGGGACACTGCAACTCGAGAAATGTACCCTTTATCAAGAGAACCAGAAGAGACAAGTTCATTTAAAAAGCCTGGTTTGTCATTGTTTATCTCATTTTCAGGGTTGACACACAAAATTAGGCTGCCTGACACTCACTGGGGGCCAGCCCTGGCCCTGTCCTGCCTGACCTTTCCAGCTCCAGGCTCTGCAGCAGCCACTTCCCATTCCCTGCAGGATTCCCAGTGCATCCCACTGAGCCAGGGCACAGCACACCAGTACCAGGCCAGTAAGAAAAACCACTTTGGTGCTGGATTTTCTACCTCTCTCCTGCTGGCTGTGCTGACTTCCAGGTATTTTTAAGGCTGAATATTTAAAAACCTGACAGCTGAGGTTTCAGAGCTGAAATTTCATTTGGAGCAGCAGGGATATCCTGGGGGTGAGGGGGCTCTGGCTGCAGGGTCTCTCCATCCTGAAGGGGAAGGGACTGGCTGGAATATTTGGGTTTGATTGCCTCAATGCATCTGCTCTGCCCTGTCTGTGCCTCCTGATTGTTCTCTGCTGCTTCTCTCTGGTGTCCTTGGCTGTTCTGTTGAGGAGGTGAAACAGCTGCTTCTAGGCTGTGTTGGACATAAAGGCATTTCTCTTATTCCTGCACTTTTCTCCCCAAAACCACCCCAGTGCTGGGCAGAACACCTCATCCTGTCACTCTCTGCCTTGTCCAGAGTCCCTGTCCAGCTCTCCTGGATCCCCTTTAGGCTCAGGAAGGTCAGTGCACGTGAAGGATGCTCGGTTGGTTGTTAAAGAGAGGAATTTTAGGACATCGCACACTTTACAAGCAGAGGAGCAGTTTAACAGGGTTTTTTTGGGATATCATTTCACCCAAACACCATTCAGCAGCTGCTCAGCTGTCCTGGAAAGGGGCTGGCTCAGAACACAACGAAAAATGGAATAACAAAAACAAAAAGAGCATTTCCAAGGAGTCTGGGCTGCCTCCCCCTGCTCGGAACAGGCTGCAGGGAAATCCACTGCTCTGAGGCAGGGCTTCACGGCCCTGCTGTGGCTGTCACCGTGGGCCGTTTGTGCTGCAGAAGGGCTCTGTGTGTGTGTCCTGCTGACCCTGGCTGTCCCCCGCAGGGCCACCCGTTCGTGGTGCAGTACAACGACGGCAATGCCGAGGTGGTGTCCATGTGGGTGTGCAGGATGCTGGAGGAGCGCCGGGCCCAGGGACCCCAGTGAGCCCTGCAGCCCCCGGGGCTCTCCCCACGCCAGGAGCTCCACCTTGGCACTCTCAGCTTATCCAGGTCCTGTTTCACTCCAGCTGTTTCCTAGAAGCATCGACAACATCAGGGTGTTTGCTGGCTGCCTTTTCCTCACCGCCACGTTAAGGAATTTTCTTAATTGTTTCTTTTGTTGCTGAGCAATTTCCAGGTTTATCTTCAGTTATACTGTACACAGCCTTAAAGCAAGTATTTTATATCTCTATTTTTGGGTTACTGAATGTTCTGTTTCCTGACTCCAGAGTATTTTTTAACTGTTGCTCCTTTCCAAGTGTCCAGAGGATTTCCTGACGAGTTGGTGGCTGTCTCTGAGTGCAGGCAGCCACTCAATACTGGGTTTAAGTGTAAAACAAAAGCAAACAGACAAAAAAGAGAAATATCTGGGCTTGCCCACCCTGTGAGGAGGTGAGGGGTGCCAGGAGGGTCAGCATCACACCAGTGAGTGACTGGGAATGCCCTCTGTGCTCCCAGTGCCAGCTGCTGGGACACCAGGAGCACCCATGGTCAGGCTTATCCCTGAACCAGAGAGGATTTGCTGAGTTGGAAAAGAGGGAAAGAGGACAGGGCTCTGCTCTGGAGCCAAACTGGGAGAGCTGGGAGTGTTCCCCTGGAGAAGGGAAGGGTCCAGGAATCCTCAGAGCCCCTCCAGGGCCTGAAGGGGCTCCAGGAGAGCTGGAGAGGGGCTGGGGACAGGGGATGGAGGGACAGGGCACAGGGAATGGCTCCCACTGCCCGAGGGCAGGGGTGGATGGGATATTGGGAATAATCCTTCCCTGGGAGGGTGGGCAGGCCCTGGCACAGCTGTGGGTTCAGCCAGGCCAAGCACAGGCTCCAGGTTTGGTGTTGCAGGAAAAAGGAATGGCTGCAATGTCTCTGCTGGGTGTTCCTGGCTCCTGCAATTCCTGGGGAACATTTCCACAACAGACCAACACAGGTTGAATCATTCCTTGTGTAAAAATGCCTAATAAAAGGAAAGAAATAAATAAACCATGGATGTGAGAGGCAGGTTTGGGGTGAGTGAGTTGGGTGGGAGGAGGTTGGGGTTTGTTTGCTTGTCTTTGCATTAGAAATAAACTTTTGCTAAAAAATAAAAAAAGACTCGGGTGGTTTATTTTCTACCAGCAGCTTCAACCCCCCCACAATTCAGTGAATTATTCCTCCCAAACCACTGCAAATCCTAAATGTTATTCTGGAAGCAGCCTGGAAAAGACTTGCTTTCCTTCCTTGGAGGGATCGTTTGTCTTCTTTTGAAGTGTAGAGGTTGCAGGCATGAACTTACAGACTAAAGTTTGTCTTAATTGCTCTGATGTCACAACCTCGCTGGCAGATAACAGGCAATGAATGAGGCAGCAGCCCCCGTTCCTCCAGGTCCTTTTGCTAAAGTGAGACAAATTCCCTCCCTGTGAGCCAGGCAGGGCATGGCAGCGCTGCCATTTATTTATCCCTAACAGTTCCAGCAGCTCTCCCTGCATAAAAGGGCTCTCTCTCCCCCCTCTCTCTCGGATCTGGTTTAAAACTCAGCAATCCCAGGGCTTTTCCTGCTGCTTTTCCTGCCAGGGAGGTTGGGAGGGGAGGACTCACCCTGAAAATCTGTGTGGGATGGAGCTGGGAAAAACCTCCTGGTTAAAGCAGGGACAGAATACACATGGTTCGTCAGTGGGATGAGTCCAGGGGAACTGGGGGCTCCATCCCTTCCCTCTCCCAAATCCTGGGATTCAGTGCAGTCTGGGATCTGCTCATCTGCCCCTTCCCAGCAGAATCTGGGGAATGGGGCTGGATGAGAGGGCAGAGGAGGGAAGTTTGGGATTGAGCAACTCCTCTCAGCCTTGCTGGCATTCCCAGCTGAGACCTTCCCAAACCCCCCTTCCTGCCTGGATATGGGGTCTGGGGCTGGTTTGTCCCCACATGGACCCCAATTCCTGCACTGCCCATCAGCACCGAGGGGCTCAGCTCAGGGGGAATGCAGGAAATGTGGCCACATGAGCTCACCCCCATCCTGAACCCAGCCCAGGCTCCTGTCCCTGCACAAAGAGCACCCCAGTCCGTGTCTGTGCCCTGTGGGATGCAGGTGAGCCTGGCATGGGGCACCCCACAGTGCAGGAACCCCCAAACCTGCCCCAAGGGATCCTCCCGGGCTGCTGTGGGGCTGAGCAAATCCTGCCTCAGGGCACTCAGAAATGACTCTGAGGTGGCCAGGACACGAAACACGCCCCAGGTGTAACATCCCCCTGTTCCCAGAATGTCCAGGGATGGGAATGAAGCTCCAGGGAGGTTTTCCTGAAGTGCTGGGTGTTGGGAAGGGGCTCAGCAATGCTGCTCTCCCCGCAGGCAGGAGCTGGCCCAGACCTGGGGCTGCCCAGGGATGGGTTTGCCCTCTCTCCTCTTCCCTGCTGCATTTTTCTGGGGTTTGAATTGTGGCGTTTCTTGCTGGAAATGTTGCAGGAAATGCTGCAATATCACACCCTGCAGCTGGATCCTGCTCAGGGGATGGCATCAGGGGTGTGCAATGAGTTCAGCAGAGGATCCCTCAGATGCAGAGTGACCCCCCAGTCCCACTCCTCACCCCAGCTGCTCATTGAGGGCTCCCACACCAATGTCACCTCTGTCTCCCCTCCTTTAACCTCAGTGATGATGATTCCCATGGGAATGTGGATGTGAGAAAAACGGAATGTGTCCCATCTATGCCAAAACTTCCAGTATTTTCCACATTTCCCTTTCCTGCTGCCCGGCAAAGCTCCCGTGAGAAGAGCCCGTGGAAGATCGCCCTTAAATCAGCACAGAATGAGAAAATATTTTGTTTCTCGTATCCCGTGGCCAAATGCAGCCCGCTGTCAGCGTTCCAAAGGCAGAGCGCCCGTCTTTGTTTCCCGGAGAGCAGCCTGAACAGCGGGGGGGAGGCGGGGCTGCCAGGGCTCCTTTACCTGTCGCTGTCCCTCGGCCCCACGCCGGCCCTGCGGTGGCGTTCACACCTGAGCCACGGCCGGGAGCAGCTCTGGGGAGCTCCCTTTGATCCCTGGGTACCCGAGAGGTAAACCAGGGAGAGGGCTGGAGCTGGGGAGGCCGTGGGTGCTCTCCTGCCTGCCGGTCCTGCAGGGAAAGCTCACCTGAAGGCATCCCTGGGACCGCGGGAGTGTGCGGGCAAAACCTGGGAATTTGGGGCTTTTGGGGGGGGGGGAAAAAACTCCTGCAGGGAGCCAAATCCACTGGTGGAGAGCGAGAGCTGCGGGAGAAGCGGCTCGGCGGGGACAGAGGGGGCGATGCCACTGCAGCGGGCACTGGCCTGGCTCGGCTCTGTGGCCCCAGCGCTGGCCCGGGCAGGACAATCCGGGAGCCACCGGGACAATCCGGGCAGGATAATCTCCAGGCAAGACAATCCGGGAGCCACCACATCCCACGGGAGCTGCTCCGGGAACCCCGGGAGCTGCAGCTGGGCAGGGACAGGAGGGACAGGAGGGACAGGAGGGACAGGAGGGACAGGAACTGTCCCAGCTGAGGTGGCGGCTCTGCTCTGTGGGGGCTGCTCCGGGGCCAGGGCACACACACAGAAGCCCCTTCGGGCAGGGAACAGGAGCGGCAAATCCCGTCTCCAGGATGCTCCAGGGCTGCTCAGCCTCTCGGACACATCTCCGTGCTCTTCATCCCGCTCCCGTTGGGATGTGACAAACACAGAGAAACGCGGGGACACCCCCGGGGAGCCGTCCTTGCCCAGCTGCCACGGGCCGGCCCATCAGGGCACAAACAGCCCAGGTGCCCCCGAGGGCCTCAGAGGATCCAGCTGTGCCCCCTCTGCCCCCGGGCAGGGTATTTACGGTGCCTCTGCCCCGGGAGCCAGGTAAGGAGCATCCCGAGCCCCAAATGCTGCGGCTGGGTGGCAGCGATGTCCCTGCGGGCACAGCCAGTTCTGGGGGGCACAGGGGCTCTCGGGGAGGAGCTGGAGCCATTGAGTGATGGTGAGGTCCTGAGCTGTAACCGGGGTTTTAGATTAACTCATCTTCAGCATTCCCGGCGGTCTCACAGGCACCACAATTTGGGGGTGTCCTCTAAACTTTCTGGCCTCCTCCTGCTCCCCCAGCTCACCAGCCTGGACTGGGAAAACCTAACGAGGGGAAAAAGAAAAATTTAAAACCTCCTATTGCAGTATTTGGTCACACCGAATAAAAAAAAAGGTTGTGCAAGCTGCTCTAGGGGAAGGTGTCCCTGCCCATGGAGGTGGGGTTGGAACGAGAGGAGCTTTAAGGTCTCTCCTAACTCAAAGCAGCCACAGCGAGCCTGTGATCCTGCGCCTTTCCCGTCGGGAAGTGCAGCCGGAGCCGCGTTACCTTCGGCAGAGGCTCTGTCCATGAAGCACCGTGCGCGCCCAGGACAGGATTTATGGATTGAGCCTTCCCGGCTGCGGCTGCTCCGGCGCGGGGCCCGCGGCGCAAGTTCAAGGTTTGTGAGAGCCGGAGAGCCCGGAGGTGTTTAATGGCAAATGGATGTCTGGGGCTTTTATGGGCGGCAGCAGCAGCAGGAGGAGGAGGAAAACTTCCCGCGGCCAGGCCCGCGCAGGTGAGTGCGGCTCCATCCCGCAGCGGGCACGGCACGGCACGGCACGGCACGGCACGGCACGGCCTGCAGCGCTGCCCTGGCCTCGTCCCGCTCCATCCCTGCCCAGTGCTCGGCTCCACCGATCAATAAATCGGTGCCTATCGATCCCGCGCTCTGCGGAGCCGCTCCGGCCCAGGAAAACGGGGAGGTTCCGAGGGGCAGGGAGGGTTCGGGGGCCAGAGAGGTGAGGGGGACAAGGGGACGGCAGCTGCGGGTTGGGCCTGGGGCACGCTGGGGACAGCCGGGGATGTGCTGTGGGGATGGAGGGTGTGTGGGGTGTCACGGGGGGCACGGAGGGGGCCATAGAAAAGGGGGTGCGCAGACTGGGAGTGCCGGGATGCACGGAGGGGGTGCAGCGGGGTGGGGGTCAGCTGTGCCCAGCCCTGTGAAAGGATCCCGGGGCGCACCCAGAGGGAGCCCCAGGCTCCCCGGAGCCCGCACGGCTCCCCCCGACCCTCGGGGGCTCAGCAGCCGGGTCAGGCCGAGTGTGCCGGGCCTGCAGAGAGCCGCCGCCCGCTCCCTTTGTCAATGTCCAGTAATTAAAATGTCACCGTTTAATTTTCAGGCCTCTCGGAGCAATCTTTTCCTAATAAAGAGTCTAATCGAAACGCTCCTTCCCCCGCCTCGGCGGGAAGGGCCGCGGAAGAGGCTGCGGAGGTGCAGAGCCGCCGCGGATCGATGGAGAGAAGCCCGGATTGATCGGCCTCTAAAATTAAATTTATTGGGGTCATGGTTTTATATGGTGCTGATACAACTGTTAAATGGGGAACATTCATTTCCAATAGGAGGCGTTTATTAAACTTCCACTGAATTAGACCGCCGTGATTTATGTAGCAATCTCGGCTCAGCCCTCCAGGAGCGCGGGGCCTTCCGCGCCCGCCACGCGTGATTATTTATTTATACACCCGTGACACGGCTCCCTAAGTTTTAACCTAAATTATCCACCGGCTTCGGCTGCGGGCGGCACCGGCCCGGGGAGCGGGGAAGGACGGGGGGTCCCGTCGGGGCTGCGCCCTCCCCGCCGGCCGCGGCCCCTCTGCGCCCCCCGGCCCCGGGGGTGTCCCGGGGGGGGGTCCCCGGTTTGGGGGGCGGCGGAGCCCGCAAACGTCCCGGCTCCCGCGTGCGGCGATCGTTGAGCGTTAATTAGAAATTCATTACAATTAAAAGCCGCGCGCACACGCCTTAATTACATCTGATTTTTAATTCCGAATCCGTGTTTACACAGTAAGCGAGACGTACCTCCTGATTATCCCCAATACTCTTTATACTGTACTAATTATGTAAATTAAACCTAATTAACTGACAAAAACTGCAGTCAATTCAACTGTTAAAAGATACGGCGGTCGTGAGGAGCGGGGAGCGCGGCCGAGGTCGGGCCCGGGGCCGCTCCCCTGCCCGGGGCTCCGCGCCGCCGTCGGGGCGAGCCGGGGCCGCCGCCGCCGCTCCGGGCGAGCTCCGCGGGCACCGGGCAGAGGCACAGCCCGGGCAGGGGCACGACGGAGGGAACGGGGGCAGAGCCGCGTCCTCCCGGAGCGCCCCCCGCTCTCTCCTCCCGGTCCCGGCGGTACCGGCTCGGTCCGCGCCGCCGCCCGCTCGCTCCCGGTGCCTCGCAGCCCGGCGCGGCTCCCGCGGGTGCCGAGCGCGGCGGGATCGCCCCAAACGCGGGGCCGAGCGGGGCTCGACCGGCGCGGGAGCGTCTCACCGCGCTCCTGCCTCCGTATGGCTGCAGGAGGGGGGCTGGCGAGGATAAATAATTGAAAGGCGAGGAATAATTACCGGCTCGGGTTGCGATCATTGCGGGAAGGCCGCGCCGCAAGGCCCGGCCGGCAGCGCCCGGTCCGCGTCCCCCCCGACGGGGCGTCCCGGGGGGAGCCGCGGCCGCTGTCCCGCGTGGGAGCGCGGCCGGAGTTCGGCTCTCCGCGCAGGAGAAGGGCGGCTCCGCACCCGCGCTCCGCGCCGGCTCCGCCGCATCCTCCCGGTGCCGCCGGTGATGGCGGGGAAGGAAGGCGCGGGGGCACACACAAAAGTGATAGCTGGGGGCGATCCGCGCCGTTATTAACTTCTGTTTGATCGCTGTAATTGCGCCGATCGCGGCCGGACGCGATGATTAATTACAGTTTAATTAACGTGGCCGTGACGAGCGCCGCATGCGGGAACCCAACCCGGGCAGGGATGCGGCGAGAGGCCCCCGCCACACCGGCACGGCCGGCGGACACCGGAGCTCCGGGTCCCCCAAGCCGCTCCGCCGGTCCTACCGGCCGGTCCTGCCGGCGTGGCGTGAGACCCCGTGGGGAACGAAAAACCCGAGCTCGCTCCTCTCTGCCCCCTCCTCCCGGCGATTTCGTTGCCGCCCGATGTCCCCCCCTCGTCCCCGGTACCGCTCCCGCACCCGCGCCCCGCACCGGAGCGCGCATCCCGGCTGCGAGAGGGATGCGCGGCAGCAGCGCATCCCCGATTTCGATGGGGTCCCTCCGCCGCTCTCGCCGGGCTCCTCTTTTCGTTACCGCCCGCTCCCCGCGCAAACTTTCAACGAGCATCGCTGCCCCCGGGCTGGCGGCACGGCGGGAGGCGGGCGCGGGGGGGACACGGGGGCGCGGAGCCCACGCAGGTGCGGCGCGGGGCCGATCCCCGCTCTTACCTCGGGCTGCCCGGGCGGGTCCCCGCTCGGTGGCGGCCCCCCACGCCCTCCCCCCCCCTCCCGCTCCCTCCCCGTTCCGCCGTGCCTTAAAGCCGCGCCGTGATTGACTGGAGCGCATCGGTGATTGACGGCGGCGGGGTCCCGGAGGCCGTTAATGTAAATATGCTGGTGCTAAGTGGGTGTGTCTTCCCGTTATTTTAGCTGTCACCGGATCAATGTGCAGCGTCTCCAAGTACGGATCCGGATCCTCCCTCGGTGGCGCGGCTGGTCACTCGCTCTTGTTGCATCTCGCCCGGGCGGACGCGGCGGCGGCGGGGCGGGCGGCGGCCCCGAGGCGTCGGTGAAGGGCGCGCCCGCTGCCCGCCCGCCCCGCGCCCCGCAGCTCCGGCTGCCCCGGGAACGGGCGCGCTGCGGACGGGCCCTCCCGGCCGATGGCGGCCCCGGCTCCGGGCTGCGGCCCCTAGTCCCGAGCAGAGCCTGCACGTCCAGCCGGGCTCCGCGGCGCGGTGAGTGCGGGCGGGCGGCGGATGGAGGGGTGGGCGCGGGGATGGGGGGGGCGCAAAGCGGGGCGCGTTTTCGGGACTCGCTCCCCGTTATTTTGTGTAATTACCACGGAAGCGGCTTAAGCACCGGGAGCCCTCCCCGCTAAGCCAATTTGCCTGGCTCGCTGCTGCCCTTCTGCTACGTGCGGCGGGCGCTGCCCGCCCCGGCCCCTAATCCGCCCGCGCCTAATCGCCTGCCGGGGACACCACAAAGGGGCTCCGGGCCACCGCGCCCGCCGCCCCGCTCCGCCCGCGGGCACCGAGCGCCAAGTTTGGACCCGCCCGCTCCGGCCGGGGCTCGGGCCCCCGGGACGCGCCGGCCGCATCCTCCGGCGCCTTTCGTTGGAGCCCGCCCGGAGCCCGCCGAGAACCGGCACGACACGGCACGGCCCGGCGAGCCGGCACAAAGGGAAGGGACGCGGCACCTCCCGGGAACTCGGCGCGGGAGGAGGCGGAGGTGGTGACCCCCCCGGGGTGCCCTTGCCCCGGGCTCCCGGGGCCGCTCAGCCGCGGGGCCGCGCCCGGATGCGGCGGCGCTCGGTACCGGCGGCCGCGGGCGGGGGATGCGCTCCAGCCTCGCCCGGACCCCGCCGGCCCGGGAGGGTCCTGCGGCAGCGCCCGAGGGGCTCCGGGTCGGGGCCGGCAGCGCAGAGCGAACAGCGGAACAGCGGCCGGGCCGCGCGGCGGGGATCGGGCGGGCCGCGGAGCGCGGGGCCCCGGGAGCGGCGGGCCGGGAGCGGCGGCGAGGCCCCGGGAGCGCCTCTAACCCGCGCCTTTCCCCGATTTCGTTTTGCAGGGGCGTTTTGGGGGGGAATGGAGGCGATCGCCAGTCAGATGGGAAATGGGAGAGATGCAAGCTCCTCCCCAAATTCAAAGCAAGAGCTGCAGCCGTACCAGGGCTCCAATACCCTCAAGCCCAACCAAGTGGGTGAGACCTCCCTGTACGGCGTGCCCATCGTGTCCCTGGTCATCGACGGGCAGGAGCGGCTGTGCCTGGCACAGATCTCCAACACGCTGCTCAAGAACTACAGCTACAATGAGATCCACAACCGGCGCGTGGCCCTGGGCATCACCTGCGTGCAGTGCACGCCGGTGCAGCTGGAGATCCTGCGGCGGGCCGGGGCCATGCCCATCTCTTCCCGCCGCTGCGGCATGATCACCAAGCGGGAGGCGGAGCGGCTCTGCAAGTCCTTCCTG
The DNA here is from genome assembly GCF_028551555.1 of Melozone crissalis. Classification (NCBI taxonomy): domain Eukaryota; kingdom Metazoa; phylum Chordata; class Aves; order Passeriformes; family Passerellidae; genus Melozone; species Melozone crissalis. Next base: position 1,297,028 of record NW_026535792.1, on the reverse strand, counting down.
GGCGAGCACAAGCCGCCCAAGCTGCCCGAGAACTTCGCCTTCGACGTGGTGCACGAGTGCGCCTGGGGCTCCCGGGGCAGCTTCATCCCGGCGCGCTACAACAGCTCCCGCGCCAAGTGCATCAAGTGCAGCTACTGCAGCATGTACTTCTCGCCCAACAAGTTCATCTTCCACTCCCACCGCACCCCGGACTCCAAGTACACCCAGCCCGACGCCGCCAACTTCAACTCCTGGCGCCGCCACCTCAAGCTCAGCGACAAGACGGCCACGGAGGAGCTGTCGCACGCCTGGGAGGATGTCAAGGCCATGTTCAACGGCGGCACCCGCAAGCGGACCTTCTCCCTGCAAGGGGCGGCCGCCGGCGGGCCCGGGGCCGGCTCCCCCGCCGCCAAGGCCGCCCTGCACCCGCCGCCGCCCGCCGGCCCCGAGCTGGCCCCGGCGCACAAGAGCCTCCGGTGCAGCGGGCAGGAGGCGGCGGGCGAGCGCGGCGCGCTGGGGCTGGCGGCGGCGGCGGCGCACGGCGGGGCCGCGGGCGCGCACGGCGGGGCGGGCGCGGTGCGCAGCTACCCGGTGATCCCGGTGCCCAGCAAGGGCTTCGGGATGCTGCAGAAGCTGCCGCCGCCGCTCTTCCCGCACCCCTACGGCTTCCCCGCCGCCGCGTTCGGACTGTGCCCCAAGAAGCAGGAGGAGGCGCTGGGCGGCGCGGGGGGCGGCGAGGCGGGCAAGGGCGGCGCGCTGCCCCCCGGCATGTTCTGGGGACCCCCGCACCCCCACCCGCACCAGCCGGCCCAGCCGCCGCACCAGCCCGGCGCCGCCAAGGACGCCGGCGTGTACCCCTCGTTCCCCGTGTTCTGGCCGGCCGCCGGCAGCCTGCCCGTGCCGCCCTACCCCGCGCAGAGCCCGGCCAAGGCGGCCGCCACGGCCGTGGTGGTGGCGGCGGCGGCAGCGGCGGCGGCGGCGGCGGCCGAGCCGGCGGGGCTGGCGGGGCGGCACGGGGAGCTGGAGGGCTCGGAGCCCTCGGGCAGCGGCCGGAGCAGCGCCACCCCGCAGGAGGGCGCGGGCGCCGAGGGCGAGCGCTGCCCCAGCGCCCTGTCGCGGGCGGCGGGCGAGGAGGAGCGCTCCGGGGACGAGGCGCTGCTGGCGCCGCTGCCGCTGCCCAGGAAGGGCAGCTACCTGTCCGCCTTCCGCCCGGTGGTGAAGGACGCCGAGAGCATCGCCAAGCTCTACGGCACCCGCGAGGCGTTCGGCGGCGCGGGGCCCCGCGGCCCCGGTTACCTCTCGCCGGACTTCCTCAGCGAGGGCAGCTCCAGCTACCGCTCGCTGTCCCCCGGCGGCGACACGGCCGAGGAGCCCGAGGTGGACGTGGAGTCCAACCGCTTCCCGGAGGACGAGGAGGAGGAAGGCGCCGCCGTGGGCCCCGCCGAGGGCCGGGAGCCGCCGCCGCCGCGGCTGCTGGCCGGGCCCGAGGAGCCGCCGCCGCCCGCCGGGGCCGAGGGGCCCGAGGAGAAGGCGGGCGAGGCGGGCGCGCAGGAGGGCGGCCCGGGCCCCGACGGCAGCCCCGAGCGCAGCGGCAGCAGCGGCGCCTACGAGGTGCGGGGCCGGCAGGGGGATCTGCGCTCGGGGGTCGCCGGGGCCGGGCCCGCTCCTCACTCGCTCTCTTGCAGGTGTTCGCGGCCGAGAGGGGGGAGCTCCTGCAGCCGCTGAAGCCCGCAGCGTCCCTGGGAGCCCCCGCCGCCTTCCTGTGCGCCCCCGAGGCCAAGGGTAACGCGGGCTCGGCCCCGGGGGGGCGCCGAGGGGCCGCTTTCGTTTGGGGCTTTGGGGAGAAAAGCGAAACAAACGGGATCCGGGCGGGGAGCGGGGCCGGTGCGGCGGGGATGGGCCGGCGGGGCCGAGCTCCTGCCCGCAAGCTACTTTCCAACGGCAAAGCGATTAGGATGTCCGCTAAGAAGGTTTTAACGAGGGCTTTGTCCGTAATTATGTAATTAAGGATATATCAGGACCATACTTTCATTGCTTACGGTTGAAAATCGGTTTATTAACTTTAAGAGCAAGATAAAGAAGACAATCACTCCGCGGCGGAGGATTTAGAGAGCAGAAAATCCTATCAGGACCAAAGGAATGTCTCTCATGCCAGCCCTGTAAATACCGACAGAGGTAAGCACCGCTCCGCGGGGCGATGCGCGGCCCCTCCGCGGGTCCCCCGGCCGGGCTGACGCCGCTCTGGCCCCGCAGGCGAGGAGGGGCTCGCCATGGATGTCACCGGGACGCAGCTGGTGGAGAAGGACATCGAGAACCTGGCCCGAGGTGAGGAGCGGGGCTGGGGGCGCGGGGCGGGGGTCGCGGCGCCCCCCGGCCCCTGCCCGCGGCTCGGGATATTTGTGTTTTGTGCAGGAGTGATTAACTCCTGTGATTAATGTAACGTAATGCGATTAGCGCCGCGCTGAGCCGCCTCCAGATGGAAAAGTGCGGGCTCCCCTCAACCCCGCCGTGTATTTTTAAACAGATGAGTTACAAAAACTGGTCCTGGAGCAAATGGAGCTGAGGAAAAAGCTGGAGAGGGACTTCCAGAGCCTGAAAGGTACCGGTGCCCCATCCCCTGCCCACGCCCCGGCCGGGCGGGGGGGCGCCGCGCTGACCCCCGGCCCCACAGATAACTTCCAGGACCAGATGAAGCGGGAGCTGGCGTACCGGGAGGAGATGGTGCAGCAGCTGCAGATCGTGCGAGGTAAGGCCGAGCCCGTTAGCATTTTTATTTTTGTTTTATTTATTTAATTTCCCTTAAAAAAAATTAACTTCATTTTATTTATTTCTGCTTTTTTGTTTGTTTGGCCGAGGGGTTTTCAGTTTATGTTTTGGGGTTTTCAGTTTATGTTTTAGGGATTTTTTTTTTGTTGGTTGTTTTCTGTTTGTTTGGAGTTTTTTTTGTTTTGGTTTTTTTTCTCCTGTTTTTTGTTGATTTTGTTTGGGTTTTTTTGTTTTGTTTTGTTTTTGCTTTTGTTTCGTTCTGTACCTTTTCTTGCCCTCCAACTCCTCTCGCGATTCCGAGCTGCGAGGAATCGTTCGCACGGCAGCGAACTAACCTTCGCTCTCGCAATCGCTTCCACTCGGGCTAAATTAAAAATCCGAGCCCTGAAACGCCTTACCCGGCGAGCCGGGAGAGCCGTGCCCGGCCCTGCGCCCCCGTCCCCCCGTCCCCCTGCCCCGGGTGCCCCGGGGCGGGCTCAGCCCCACGGGACCCTCAGCCAGCGCCGCTCCCCATCGCAGACACGCTGTGCAACGAGCTGGACCAGGAGCGGAAAGCGCGCTACGCCATCCAGCAGAAGTTGAAAGGTACCGGGGGGGTCTCGGAGGTCTCGGGGGTCCCTCCCCGCCCGGGGGGGGCTCCGGGGGTGACGGCTGGGTTCCTTGCAGAGGCTCACGACGCGCTGCACCACTTCTCCTGCAAGATGCTGACCCCGCGGCACTGCAGCGGGAACTGCTCCTTCAAGCCGCCGCTGCTGCCCCAGTGAGCGCCGGGCCCCACGCCGAAGCCATGCGGGCAGAGCCCACCCAAGCCATGCCCACGAGGAGCCACCTGTACATAGAGGACGGAGCCCGGCTGCGCTCGGACTGCGCCAGGGCGGGGGCGGCCCCCGCTCCGCCCGCCCCTCCCTCCCCGTGTGTCCGCTTCTTCCACCCTCGTCCAGACTGGAAACAAAAGTGGCGATGTGCAATGGATATAAATGTACTGTGATTCTCTTGGTACAGTATTTGTCGGATTTTTATTTATTTATGATGTATATTTATCTCCCCCCCGCCCTCCTCTTTTCCCCCCGTCCCTGTAAATTCTGGATGTAACGGCACTTTAACGGGCGGCCCGCGACTCCCGAGGCACAACAACGCTCGCCCGCTCTGGGGACAGCCCCCTCTGTACGTGACTTTGGTTCTTTAATAAAAACACACTTGGAGAAGCCGCCTGGTGCGTGGGGCTGGCCCGGGGCCGGGCCGGGGGTGCCCCGGGCTCCCCGCGCAGCCGGAGCTCATTAATGCCCATTTATATGCTCCTTTCACACATGAAGGTACCGCATTAATGAGCTCGGAGCGCGGGCGCGGAGGTGCGCGCACACCTATTGGCCCGAAATAGCCGGGGTTTAGCCCAGAAATAACCTGGCAGCGCTGCGGGGCCGGGATGGGGAGAGGCGGCACCGGGGCTCGGAGGGGATGCGGGGAGCACCGCGGGACCGGTACCGGGAAGGGATGCGGGGAGCACCGCGGGACAGGCACCGGGAAGGGATGCGGGCCCGGAGCATCCCGGGGAGCGGGGCCGGGGCTGCCCAGGCGGGGTCCGGCCGGCCCCGGGAGCCCGGCGGAGAAGGAGCCGCTGTTAATTAGCGCGGGGCTCAATTAGCGCGGGGCTCATTGGGCCGTTCCGCGGCCTGGGGCGCCACCGCGTGGGCGCAGCCGGAGCTGCAGCTCCTCAATTCCGGCCCTGATTCCGAGCTCGGGATCGGCTGAGCGGGGCAGCATCGCCCACCCAGCCTGAGGGGAGGAGGAGGCGCTCCCAGCCCGAGCAGGTGGGCACGCTCGGGTGGGATGAAGGCTAAAAACCTCTGGGGCGGAGGCCCAAATGGGGGTTTTGGGTTTTTGTCTGTCTGGGTCTCAGAGAACGTTCTCAAGGCTCCTCTGCCCCATCCCTGGAGTGCCCAGGGCCGGGTTGGACGGGGCTTGGAGCAGCCTGAGACAGAGGGAGGGTCCCTGCTCATGGCAGGGGCTGCAACGAGATGAGCTTTAAGGTCTCTTCCCAGTCATTCTGGGATTCTTGGATTCTTCCTCTGGTCACAGCCACCCTGCACAGGACACCCCGAGTGTGACCCTGAGCAGAGCAGCGGGGCTGGTGGCACCCCCAGGTGAGTGCAGGGGGGATCACCGGGCAGGACACGGAGGGGACCCAGGTGTGACCCAGGGAGGTGAATTTGGGGTCTGAGTTGAGCTGAGAGGCCCTCACTGAGGGAATGAAACATTTGGACATTTTGGAGCTTGTAGAGGGGCAGCAGAACCTTTCCCTCTCATTTTGTGCCACTCGGGGTCGTTGGTGCCACCTGACAGGAGTGGCACCGGGTGACCCCACAGAGGAGGTGCCCTGGGTGTCTCTCCAGCCCATAATTTCACCCAGGCCTCGCTGAGCCCACCTGCCCCAGCGGTGCCTCCCAACACAGGCACAGAAATGAGCCATTAGGTTGTATTAATATTGCCCCACTACTTAGTGCTCATTAAAATGTGCTTTGCAGAATTTAATATGCAGCTTGAAATGACACAACGTATTAAGTGCTTAATATACTAGAAATTATGAAACTATTACAGTCTAAGTAATATGAAATAATTAGAGTGAATTAAACTTCACTGGCAGAATGAGGGAAAGGCTTCAATTTTTTTATAGTTGGTGGGGTTGTTTTTGTCGCTGTTGTTTAGTCTCAAAATAGTTGAATGTGGTAACAGCTCCCGAAAATAAACAGCCAGAGTCAGGATTTTTAAATAATTAAAGCAGGAAGGCGCCTGTGTGTGGGGAACGGGGGAAGCAGAAGGTTCTGCGGCCGCAGCGGATGGAGCCGCTCTTTCGGGCGGGTGGCGGAGCAGCCCCGGGAGCGGCTCAGCCTGGCCCGGCCCGGCCCCATCTGCCGCTGCCCTGTCCCTGCCGGGGGCTCCCGGGGACACATCGGGGACAGATCGGCTCCTGCTGCCGGGCTGGCACTGCCCTGTGCGGGGCAGCCCCACCTGGGGGTGCGGACAGCGACCCCCGGGACAACCCCTTGGGCAGGGATCTCCCCCTTGGGAAGCGCTCGGAGCCACCAAGCGGGTGCTGGGGTTGAATTCCGGGGCCTTTTCCCGGCGGGAGGCGATTCCCGGGGCCGGGATAGGGTTTGGGGCTGGGGATGCCCTCGGGAGCGTCTCCAGCAGAGATGCCAAGTGCCAGGTTTGGGCAGGGGGTGGGAATGGGTGGGAGTGGACGGGAATGTGCCGCTGGGCACCGAGCGTGTCCCAAACCTCTGCTGTTCCCCGTGTGGATGAGTTTTAGATGGGATTTTGGGATGGAATTCCCTGTGAGGGTGGGGAAGGCTGGGCTGGAATTCCCAGATTTGCTGTGGCTGCCCCTGGATCCCTGGCAGTGCCCAAGGCCACCTGGAGCACCCTGGGATGGTGGCAGGTGTCCCTGCCATGGCAGGGGTGGCACTGGACGGGCTCTGAGCTCCTTCCCGCCCCAATTCCCGATTCCTGGAAGGCGCCAGGAGGTGGCGGCTCAGCCCAGCCCAGCGCTCCCCTCCGGAGCCGGGACCGAGCGGAGCTTTGTGCCCGGGCTGCCCCTGGGCAGGCACAGGCTGGGGCCAGCCCGGGCAGGACGCGACATCCGCCCTCCCCATGTCACTGTCCCCGCCTCTGGGGTGTCCCAGCGCTGCTCGCTGTGCCCAGGGTAAGGACAGCATCGATCCCGAGGGACGGCGCTGCCCCGGTGCCGGCGGGACTTTGTGCCCCGGGCCATCACGGCCCGGCCGGTTCCGCTGCTCGTTCCCTTATCCCGTCCCCAAATCAGCCGCGAGGATGCCGCGGACGCTGCGCCAAAGCCCCGCCGGAGCCAAGGTAAATAAACCCCGCTGTCCCTCCCCTCCATCCCCGAGCGCCCCAGGAACGATCCGTGCCCGCCCCAAAACTCCCTGGGGACGCATCCCAGCAGGATCTGCTCCATCACCTTCCCAAGGTGTCCTCTGGGCTTCGTCCTCCCCTCCCAGACCGAAGCTGGAGCTCCAGGGGCTTTTCCCAGCCCAGCCTTGCTGGGACCCTCGGGGATGCTGCCAGGATCCTGCCCACCCTGGATGCGTTTGTTCAGGATCTGAGCAGCACCTGAAGGGTTCAGGTGTGACCAAAACACATCCCTGGTCCCACAGGGATGCTGGCAGATTCCCAGGATCCTGCCCACCCTGGATGGGTTTGTTCAGGGTCTGAGCAGCACCTGGAGGGTTCAGGTGTGACCAAAATGACCCCGTGAGCTGTTGGTTGCCTGCAAATCCAAAAGATCTTTTTTGGGATAAATCCCAACTGCCTCAGGGTCTGGCTGAGGACAAGGTGATGTTTAGTCCTGGCCTGGCTGGAGGTTCCTCCTGCCTTACCTTAATTTTTTGGGGAGACTCGTTTAATTTGAGTGATGATAAGTCTGGCCGGTGTCCTTTGGGTTGAAATTCAGCATTTTAGGGGTGAGTGTGAGCAGGACAGCAAAGACCTGTGCATAAACAGGGGTGTCCACATGTGAGGAGAGGTGGGTTTAATTAAATTGATTAAATTTTGGGTGCTAAAAAGACTTTTTGTGTGTTGCTCTGTTGTGAGAAGGGAGTGAGCAGGGCAGCTCTCCTTGCTTACAGAACTACTTTTAATTCACGTAACAAAGTGAATGAAATGATTTTCCTGGAAACTTAAACCACATTTTCCTGGGGGTTTTTTGCCCCTCAAAAGCTGACAATCCCTCCATTTGATCTCTTTTCTGAGTCTTACAAAGTTATGGGATCTGCTCCTTTTGGAGGGATTGTTTTGGAGATCTTGCACCTCAAGATTCAATCATAAGATTCTGCATCTTATTTGATGCTATTTTGGAGATCTCCAGGCTGAGCAGCTCCATCTCCTCCCCCTGCCTTCGCAGGGGGGTGTTTCAGTCCCTCCACCTTCACAGCCACCTCCAGGAGCTCCCTGTCCCTCCTGTCCCAGGGCTCAGGACACTCCTGCAGGTGAGGATGAGTGGGGCAGGATCCCCTTCCCGACCCCTGGCATGGTGGGAAATGCTGCACAACTCCTGCCCCGAAGGAAAACCCCCTGGCAGAGGCCAGGAGCCCTTTTTGGGGATCCTCTGGCGCTGCCCTGGCTCTGGGGCTCAGCCTTGGCCTGGAAGGGCCGTTCATGTCCCCTTGCCCAGCTCGCAGGGCCCTGCCAAGTCTCGCACGTTTTAATTCTCTCCTTTCCCAGGCATTCCTGGGTTTATGGCTCTGCTCAGCCCGCGTGCAAAGCTCCCTCCAGAGGGTCCCCCCACGCCATAACCCTTGTGGGCTCCCTGGGGGAACCCGACGTGCTGCTCCCTGGAAGGTTTCCACCCGGGCAGGGGCTTTAGGCTGGATTTTGTGGGAATCTGGAAGCTGGCGGGAGCTGTGTCTCTGGGATTCTGTCTGAAGCTGGGGCTGTTACTCTGCTGCCTGCTTTAAAGGCTGCCTTGTTTTCAGGTAGGATGGATTTGGGAACGCGCTAATTGTGTAAAAATGAATGAGAAAGGGGGGAAAAAAGCAGAAACCTGGGGGAAAATGGATTTTAGTGATGCCTGCACCACGTTGAGGAGCACATTTGGAGCTGGTTACCCTCTGCAGCACGCGGCCAAGGCAAACACCACCAGCCCAGCCAGCTTTGGCTGCGTGCTTGCCATAAACCATTGCAAGGGCATCCAGACTAGCACAGCCCTGGAACCACTTCTAGGATTAGGCCTTACTCCCTTGAAAAATAAACCTTGGCAGGAGCTCCGTTCTCCCCAATAAAAATTCCATTTTCACAGCTCCAATCAAGTTTTCCAGAGCCGTGGTCCAAATGAGAAACTGCACACAGAATCCCTGACCCGGGAGGAGGAGATGGAGCCCTGCATTTAGGGCTGTGCCAGGCGGGAAATTTCCAAAGTTCTGGGTGTCCCAGCCATGGCAGAGCCCTGGAGTGTCCCAGGAAATCTGTCCTGGCACAGCAAAGCTCTGCCACGACCAAATCCCTGCTCCCAGGTGGGCGAGGCTGCTCTGCAGTGAGAGCTGGCATTGCCCAGCCTGGAGAGGAGAAGAGAGAACGTTCTGGAATATCTCAGAGCCCTTCCAGGGCCTGAAGGGGCTCCAGGAGAGCTGGAGAGGGACTGGGGATGAGGGATGGAGGGGCAGACACAGGGAATGGCTTCCAAATGGGAAATTCGAGTGGGGTTTTGGGGAGGAATTGTTCCCTGTGAGGGTGGGCAGGGGCTGGGATGGAATTCTCAGAGCAGCTGTGGCTGCCCCTGGATGTTCCCAGGACCAGGGCTGGACATTGGGGCTTGGAGCAGCCTGGGATGGTGGAAGGAGTCCCTGCCCATGGAAGAGGACAATTCCAGAATTCCATGATTCCATGAACTCGTCCATTGGGCCTGTCTGTGAAAGGAGAATCCTCACCACGCTTGATCTCCGTGTCTGAAGATGCTCAGGAACAAAAACCCCAGGTGAGGTTGGGGCTGGAATGCTCCGTTGGGCTCCCAGTTGTGGCAGCACGCTGGATCCCGTGGCACCAGGGGTTACAGAACACCTTTTATGGAGCTCTTGGCAGGAGAACAACGTGTAAAAATAACAGATGTGGCAAATCACAACCACGTTCCGAGAGCTCGCTGCAGCTCGGGTTTGAGAAAACAATGGACTGGGTTTAAATTGCTTTGGGTTTTTTTGGTTTTCTTTTCTGCAAGAAAACCTCCATGGGCAAAGAAATGGTTGAAAGAATGGGGAAAAGGCTGAAAGTGCAGATGGGGGTTTGCCTAAAGGAGCTGACATGGGGCGGAGGGTTGAGCCGTGGAGAGCTCCTTGGTGCCTGCAGTGAGATTTTCCTTCTGAGGGCACTGAGTTCCTGGGATGGATCCCAAGGGAATGAGGTCCTCCAGTGTCCCCATGAGCAACTGTCCCTCTGGGACACCCCTGTGGAAATGTGGCACTGTCTGAGGTTGGGAATGTGGATGTGGCTGGGGGTGTGTGCTCTATCACATCTGTCAGAGCTGGGGCTGTGATCCTCTGCTCATTGGGCAGGTTTCTTTATCTCTCCCACAGCCAATCCTCCCTCCAGGAGATCTCTGCTGTTCATGGGCCATTAATTATCAATTATCTTCTGTTCATGGATCATTAATTATTAATTATCTTCTGTCCATGGCCAGCAAGTGTCCCTGCATGGCTGATCAAATTCCATCATCCCATGGGGAGATGCTCCGCCCAGGGGAGGAGCCAAGCATTCCTACCTGGATCCAATCTGAGGTTTGGGACACCCCAGCAGCCTCTGCCCCCTGCATTCCCAGAGGAGCGGCTTTCTGCTGCCCTGCATTGCCAGAGGGAGCCCAGGCCCATCTGCAGCAGCCCTGGAGCTGCAGAGGAAAACTCCCCCCTTGTGCAGGATCCCTGCTGCAGCAGAGCCACAGCTGGCACTGCAGGAGGGCTGAGCCCCCACGGGATGGGGCTGTGCCACCATCCTGACACAGGGCCTGTTCTGACTCTAGCAGTGTTGGTTTGTATTACTGAATTTTTAATTTTTTAAATCTTAATTTTATTTTTTAAAATTTTACTTTTAATTGCAATGTTTATTTTAAATTTTAATTTTAATTTACATTTTTTAAATTTTAATTTTTTATTTCTAATTTTTATTTTTTATTTTTCCTAATGAAGAACTGCTATTCCCGCTCCCATATCTTCGCCCGAGAGCCCCTTAATTTCAAAATTACAAGAATTCAAAGGGAGAGGGTTTACATTTTCCATTTCAGGGGAGGCTCCTGCCCTCCTGAGCAGACACCCGTCCTTCCAAACCAGGACAGGCACTGGGGAAATGGCTGGGTTGGTGCCTGGACCGTTCTTGGAGGGATTTTCCAGCCTGATGATCCCCTGATGGTCCCTTCTGCAGAACCTGCAGGTTTGGGATGAGCTGGGAGCACAGCAGGGAATACCTGTGGCTGTATCCGTGTTTTCCCGGGGCTGTATCCGTGTTTTCCCAGGGCTGTATCCATGTTTTCCTGGGGTTTTCTGGGATGGGCTGGCTCTGCAGCTCCTCAGAGGTGCTGGGACCAGCAGCAATGTGGATTTTCCCCCAGGCCCCTCCCAGGAGAGCACAGCAGAAGGGACAGGCTGTGCCTGCCCGGCTGATAAAGAGGAACAAACTCAATCAAGCACCACCAAACCCCTCTGTTTGCCATGGGACACGGCGTCCTGAGAACCTCAAACCACACCCAGCCCTTTAAACCACAGCAATAATGGGATATTGCTGGGGGTTGGGTGCTTTTTTTTGTTTTAAACCCTTTTTTTAAATTTCAACCCTTTTTTTTTTAATTTAAACCCTTTTTTTTTTTTTTGTTTTAAACCCCTTTCCTGGCCATCATTTCACAGCTGATTTTTACTTGGACATATGGGAAATCCCTGGTGCAGCAGGTCCATCATAACCCCAGTTCCCAGAGGGGAATTTGGCCTCCGGGATGTGCCATTAATCCATAATTTATTGTTTGGGAGAGCCCAGATGTGAGCACAGGAGCAGGCACTCCACAGCAATTTTGGCCAAGAGGTGCCAATTATTTCTTGGTATCATTTGAAAGAATTTTGGGTCCCCAGACAGGAGAAAACTGCAGGACATCTTCAATGGGAAGGGAAAAAGCAGTGCTAACAGTCTGTCTTTATTAGCAGAGAAAAGAAAGATATTTTAGCTAAAGGCTTCCAACTTGAAAAAAAAAAAAAAAAGGAAAATTCAGCTGAAAGAGAGAAGTCACTGTTTTGAAAGAGTTCGTTGGGTGGAGACATCAAACAGAAAGGATCTTGTGTAATTCTGCTTTTTTGGTCTAATGCTAAATTCACCCCTTTATTCCTTGGCTTTCCCACAGGGAGTTGGCTGAGGAATGCTGAGGGAAAAGCTGAATTTTGGAATTTTGGAGAGGCTGAAGCATGTGGCATCTCCCAGGATCAGCCCCAGCCTCTGCTGTCTCTAATTTTTGCCCAGACATCTGATATTCCCGAGCTCTTCCCATCCTCCAAGGCCTCTGCAAGTGTTAAGTATTTTTTTGCATCCAGCAAATGGAACAATAAGGGAGGACTTAATTTTCCCATCTGTCAACTCATCCCGAACAAATTGTACGTCTTCCTCTTCGGAGTGAAATCTCAGCTAAATTAAAACATTTACTGTTCATTTTCATGTAGCAGAGGTTCTGCAGGAAATTCTGTCATCACATTTCTGCCTGGTTTGGTTTTTTTAAAATTTTTTTTATTTTAATTTTATTCTTCTTTTTAAATGTGTCACAAATGACGGATGGTTTGGTTCTGGAGCTTGGGCAGTGGCTCTGTCTGAGGTATCCAGCCTGGAATTGTGCTGCCCCAAAGTGATGCTGGGCAGGTTGAAACCAGAATTGTCATGGAATTCTGGAAGGATTTGGGCTGGAGGGACCTTAAATCCCCTCCAGTGCCACAGAAGGGACAGCTCCCCTGTCCCAGGGTGCTCCAGCCTGGCCTTGGGCACTGCCAGGGATCCAGGGGCAGCCTCAGCTGCCCTGGGAAGGGGCGTTTTGGGTGGCACAAGAGGCATTTTGGGTGCAGAAACCCCTTTTCTCTCACGGTTTTATTTCCTTGCAGATGCTGTCTGTCTGTCCTCCCCTCAGCCTGTCCCTCCTGCTGTCCCAATGTCACCCAGCTGGCCGGCTCAGATAAGGGCTCCAGGGACAGATAAGAAGTTCCTCCCCTTCTCCTCCCTCTCCTGGAGCAGCAGCAAATGGTGAGGCTGAGCTTTGACAGCCCCACAAACACCCAGGAAAGTGAAACCAATCCCACCCCCTCCCAGGCTCCGGGAAAAACATTTGTCAGTGCAAATCTTTGGTGAGACAAGCGAAATAATAACAAAAAAAAAGTTGGTTCCTCTTCTCCTGAGCAGCCCTAAGCCACCCTTGAGGTTCCAGGGCAGGGTTACCTGGAGCAAACCCTGCTCTGTGATGTGGCAAGGACACACCCTGCAGGACACAGGTAGGAATTTGGCTCTGGAGCTGTTTCCATGGGAAAACAAAAGGGTTTCTGTGACAGTGCACAACCAGTGCGAGCTCCAGGCTATGAACCCTCCCCATTCCCTGGGAGCTGAAGGATGTCCCTCACAAGGTCCCTCCAAACAGCAGCAGCTTTTCCCACCCTTCCCAATCAGCTTGAGAGCAAGGTGGTGACAAATCCCAGAAAACTGGGAGAATTTCAGGGCAAATCAATGACTTCTCCTCATTGCCTGGTGCTTGTCCCTCAGTGAGGCATTCCCAGGGGCATCCATGGATGCAGGAGGAGCAGGAATCCTGCTGGGATGTTCAGAGGAGCTGTGGGAATGCCCAACGCTGATCATGATGCCTTGGGAAGGGTGAGCTGGAGCAGAGTTCCAGAATAAAGCAGGGATTCATTCAAAGCATCTCCTCCATGGATCCACCTTGGGCAGCACCAGAGCCCAGCCAGGGCTGCACCCAAGATGAGCCAAAATGGCCCCAAAATGCACGAGGGGCACGGGGTCTGTCCCTGGGATCAGCTCTGCTCCATTTGCACCTTGCAGTTCATTGTCCCATTGCAGCTTTAGCCCAGGCAGTCCCACCCTGCTTGTTTTTCTCTCTCCAGCCCACGGGGTTTGTGCTCCTGGGCTGAGATTTGGGTCATTTGTGCTTGGTGCCCAGCTGGAGCAGGAATTGTTTTGTGTCCCTGCTCTGTGCACACAGCTCACCATCCCCTCATGGGAAGCTCAGAGCTACACACTAAAGCAGCACAGAATGTGAAAATAGAAAATCCAAACCTGAGGAGGGGCAGAGGCAGCTCCTGCCTGGCTCAGGCTGTTGGGAGCTGCTGTGGCTCCAGGCAGGATCCAGGCAGGAGCTCTGGAGCAGATCAGGGTCAGGAATTTGGTGTTGGCTGCAGCAGGGTGAATGCTGATGTCAGAACGGGGGTGTTGGGGTGTTGCATCTCCCCGGTGGGGTCAGGGCTGTGCTGTGCAGCCCTCAGTGAGCGAGAGCACACGGCAGGAAGGGGCAGGAAAAGCTCCGGAGCGTTTGGGTCAGAGCTGCAGACAAAAGGCTCTTTGTGCCCAGGCCTGACAATGACAAATAAAGAGGAACCTGTTGATCTAGGGGAGAAACCGAGGGTTACGGAAACATCACATGAGGAGGAAAAGACCTTGGCTGTTTGTCCGGCTGTCAGTCTGGCCCTTCCTTAAAGCCCTTTGCTTAAATTAAATATACATTAAAAATATTAAAATCTAAAATACAAAAAACTCTTAAAACTTTAACCCTATAAACTAAAACTTCAACAGCAAATTTAATATAAAACCTTAAAAAAAACCTTCTAAATTTAAATATTAAAAATATAAATTTATAACTTAAAAAATAAAATTTAAAATAAAACCACATTAAACTAAATAAAATATTAAATAAAAAATTTAAAATATAAAAAATTAAATAACTGCAAAAATAAAGAAAAAATTAAAATACAATGCTATATAAATATTATATATAGTAAAAGTATAAATATATAAATATTATATAACTATATGTAATTAATATTTAATAATAATGTAATAATAATAAGTGAATAATACATAATTATAAAAATCTATTGTATTTTAATTTGTAATATATATAATAATTCTATATTTAAATATATTTATATATCATAGCATAATTAGTAATATATAATTTTGTAATATACATAATATGTATGTAATATATGCATATATTATACATATATTTTATACATTATACAATATATGCAGATATATATTATTTATGCATATATAATACATATATAAATATATGTAATATACATAATTATGTCATAATGTCATTATAATAATATATATAAAGAATACATAATTATATAAATTTATTGTATTTTAATTTATAATATATATAATATTTCTATATTTACATATATTTATATATCATAGTATAATTAGGTAATAATATGTAATTATGTAATATGCATAATGTATATGTAATATGTGCATATATTTAACATATATATGCATATATTTTTATACATTATACAATATTTTGTACATTATACAATATATGCATATATATTATATATTAATATATAATGCATATATAAATATATGTAATACACATCGTTATGTAATGATTATGTAATTATAATAATATGTAAATAATACATAATTATATAAATTTGTTGTATTTTAATTTATGATATATATATAATATTTCTATATTAAAATATATTTATGTATCATAACATAATTAAGTAAAAAGCCTTAGACTATGACATAATTATAGTATCAGAACTGTGCTTTTTCCTCAGCAGAGGGGATCTGCTCCTCGCTGGCCCCCGAGGGGGGGAAGAATCAGGACAAGAATCCGTGTTTGCAAAGCCCTGCGATGGCAGCAGCACGGCTCGGCCCCGCTGTCTGTCCATAAATCCAGGACACAAAGAAAAGCGGGAACAAACCGCCTGTAACTCAGCAAAGTTCCTGGAAGGAGCCCAAGAGCCGTGTCTAATGCTAATAATAAGCGTATTTCCCAAAGGTAACATTTGATTTCTCTCCAAAACGAAACATATTTGAAGCTCTGCCTGGCTGGGGTTGTATAGGAGATTAACTGGGGGGCTTTAATGTGTGGCTGGGTTTGTAAAGCCTCCAGCCAGCTCTGGAGGAACTGCCCCAGCCCTGACAAGAGCCACAAAACCCTTCCCAGATAATGTGGTGTTTTTCACAGCAAGCCTGGAGAAATGCAGGGCAGGGCTCTGGGTTTGTGGCACGCACATCTGGCCCGTGCAGAGCCCGGAGTGGCGTGCACAGAGCATGCTGACCAGAAATATTTGTGCTGAGCATCGATGGGCTGCCCAAAATGACCTCCAGAGCCTGCAGAGCCCCGTGGATTCCTCAAAAATCTATCCCAGCCCATTATGTGCTGGAATGCGTCCGAGTGCACCGGGGAGACCGATGGAAACGGGGGGGATTTGGGATAAATCAGGGTTGGGGGGGGGGGGGGGGGGAAATCACAACAGAATGCTTTCCCTGTTTTATTTATTTATCTTTATTTATTTATCTTTATTTCTTTATCTTTCCAGCTGGGGGAGGGGAGGTGAGCCCCAAAGGGAGAGGGGCCCTGGCTGCCCTGTGAGCGTTTGCAATCAATGCAGATAATGCGCTTGGAAGTGCTCTCTCCTTTACTGGTTTTCCAGTAAACTGCTGGCCACAGCTTCCCAGTGATAATGGCAGAGCTGCGCCTGTGCCAGCAAGGATCGACTTCCAAATAAAAAAGGAGAGTGCAGCTCCTTGGGATGGTTTAGTCCGGGAGCTCCCCCGGGGTTCCACCTCTCCTTCCTGCGGAACAGAGCGTTCCTCCCTTCCCTGGAGTTTATCCCAAAGACACAACAAACCCAAACATCCTCCTCCTCCTCCTGCTGCTGGAAGTGCCTGCTCAGGGAGGTCTGGAATCCTCAGCCCTGCGTGCTGAGCCTCCAGAATCCTGGAATGGTTTGGCTTGGAAAGCTCTCCTCGTCATCCCAGGCGTCCAAGGAATTCTGGATGTGGCACTCAGGTGACGAGGTGGGGACGGGGCACAGCTGGGACTCGATGACCTTGGAGGGCTTTTCCAGGATTCTGGAATTCCTGCTCACCAGGAGCAGCTCTATTTATGTCATTTGGGAGGGTAATTTTTGGGACTTGATGACCTTGGAGGGCTTTTCCAGCCTCAGGGATTCTGGAATTCCTGCTCACCAGGAGCAGCTCTATTTATGTGATTTGGGAGGGTAATTTTTGGGACTTGATGACCTTGGAGGGCTTTTCCAGCCTCAGGGATTCTGGAATTCCTGCTCACCAACCAGAGCCCTTTTCCAAGCACTGCTCTTCCTTCTCCCTTTGCCATCCTGATTTTCCCCCCTGGCTGTGGGTGATGCATTCCCAGAACTGCTGGATTAGGCCTAGGGTTCAATTAGCCTCATTAAAAGTATAAAATAACAATTCCTCATTAAAAACATAAACTAATAATTCTTTGTTCAAAGTGTAAACTAATAATTCCTCGCTCCAAGCTGGTTTGCCATGGACAGCCCCACCAGGGATTTAGTGCCTGATACTGGAATAGGGGCTCAGCATTTCCTTTACTATTATTTTTAACTGGAGGGTAATTTTGGAGGGTAATTTCAACCTCAGGGATTCTGGAATTCCTGCTCACCAACCAGAGCCCTTTTCCAAGCACTGCTCTTCCTTCTCCCTTTGCCATCCTGATTTTTCACCCTGGCTGTGGTGGATTAGGCCTAGGGTCCAATCAACCTTGTTAGAAGTTAAAATTATCACACTAATAATTCCTCATTAAAAATATAAACTAGTAGTTCCTCAGTCAGAATATAAACTAAGAATTCCTCGTTCCAAGTTGGTTTTCCATGGACAGCCCCACCAGGGATTTAGTGCCTGACACTGGAGCTGGGGCTCAGCTTTTTTTTAAATACTATTTTTTATCTGGAGGCAGCTCTATTTACCCATGCTTTGGGAGGGTAATTTAATGGGTAAATATAATCTTTATTAATATTTTCTTTGTTAACGCACTGATGTTGGTAAAGAGCTTTGAAGATGAAAGCGCTGCGTGCAATAAATATTAACGTTATTCCAACTTATTTGAATGTTGCCAGCATTCCAGCTCCAACATCTTTCATCCAAGAATCTCAAAGTGCTTTTCCAAATGTTAATTAATTTCCTCTCAGCAGTCCAGGGAGACACCTTTTATCAGCAGCATCTTCCTTTCCCCGAGGAGTCATTCCGAGTGCATCTCACCCCACGGCTTTGGGCAAACTCGGGGAATATGGCAGGAGATTTTTGGGGTGGATCCAAGAATTCCAGCCTCCCGTTTTCCCAGCCCTGCTGCCTGACAGCATTCCCTTCCTGGGAGTGGGCTGTGACACTCAGCTCCTTTATTGGTGGCTCTTGAAAGAAATAAAACCAGACCAGGATCACAGGCCCCACCCAGGGCAGGGAAGGAAATGGAACTCTTCCAAATCAGGATGATCCCAATCAGGAATCCAGGGATTTTTCAGGATTTTTGATGGGAAGGAGGAAATAATGGGATCTTGAGTCAGAGCCTCGTAATTCTTATTTGAAAGACCATTATAATGAAAATATTTTCTGAAATGCAGCACAGGGGAAGATCTGAGCTGGAGGAAATGAAACTCTTCCAAATCTGGATGGTCCCAGTAGGGGATCCACCAATTTCCAGGATTTTGATGTTTCATTTTTTGATTTTTCAGGAGGAAATCTTGACGGGGTTTTGAGTCAGAATCTTGTAATTCTTGCTTAAAAGATGATTAAAATGGAAATATTTTCTGAAATGCAGCACAGGGGAAGATCTGAGCTGAAGGAAATGAAACTCCTCCAAATCAGGATGATCCCAATCAGGAATCCACCAATTTTCAGGATTTTCATGTTTCATTTTTTGATTTTTCAGGAGGAAATCTTGACGGGGTTTTGAGTCAGAATCTTGTAATTCTTATTTGAAAGACCATTATAATGACAATATTTTCTGAAATGCAGCACAGGGGAAGATCTGAGCTGAAGGAAATGAAACTCCTCCAAATCAGGATGATCCCAATCAGGAATCCACCAATTTTCAGGATTTTTGATCTGCAGGAGGAAATCTTGACGGGGTTTTGAGTCAGAATCTTGTAATTCTTACTTGAAAGACCATTAAAATGGAAATATTTTCTCAGGTGAAGATCTGAGCTGAAGGAAATAGAACTATTCCAAATCAGGATGATCCCAGTAAGGGATCCACCAATTTCCAGGATTTTCATGTTTCATTTTTTGATTTTTCAGGAGGAAATCTTGGGGGAATGATGAGTCAGAATCTCGTAATCCTTATTGGAAAGACCATTAAAATGGAAATATTTTCTGAAATGCAGCACAGGTGAGGATCCTAGCTGCAGAGCAAATGCTGCAGGTGAAACTTGCCCTGAAAAACCCTCCCCAGTCCAGAGGTGAGTGAGTGATGAGCCAAAAAAAGAGGATTTCGAGACAATGTGACTCCAGCAGGCCATGAGAACAATGAGAAGTTCAAAAATAGCACTATTGACTGGTGGAAAAACAACATACATATAATTTTCAGGTAATTACTGCAGCATAATTAGCTGGGTTGTTTTCACATGAGCCATCTGAAATGAGCTCTGCTTGCTGCTGGAGCTCAGCTTTATTTGCAGCATTCCCATGACTCAGGGGATGCTGGAAGAGGAGGGATTGGGTGGAAAATGAAGATTTTTCTCCTTGCTGAGCCCATCTCAGGGCACAGCCTGGCTGCTGCTGCTTATCCTGAGTTTATCCTGGTTTTTAGGCAAAAAAAAAGAGGAAATTTGGAGCAAAATCTACTCTGTAGGAATTCCTTGTGTGGTCCATAATGGGAATTATAGGACAGGAAAGAGACTCAAATTGAAACAGGCCTTTTTCTAGGGAAAAATGATGATAAATTCAGATTATATGAAAATATCAGTATTTTATGTGCACTGTGTGAGTGGAGGGATGGGGGAACATCCTAAGGACTCACTCTCCAAGTTCTGGAAAACGTAATTTATTTTTATTTCTTTGTTTTATTGCCACAGGCTTTGCTTATTAAGAATCATTTACTATCTGTGGAAACAACTTCTGACTTAAGCACTGGGGCCTTAAAAAATCACTTTTAATTGGAATGAGAGAGTTCCTCCCAGTGAAACCCTGGGTCTGTTGATGCTGGAAGTCTGGAGAGTGCAATTAAAAGCCTCCCTCACCTCTGTGATGATATCTTGGAAATAAATGCAGCTTTCTGGGGTTTTTCTCCTCACGTTTGAATGGTTTTTTGGCCAATTTGAAGCTTCTGGAGGATCTGATGTTTTAAGTTTTGCCTGGCTTTGAATTTCTCAGCTGCCCAGGACCTGCTGTGGTTGCTTTTTACTCTTTCTTCTTCTGCTGCGTCCACAAATTATGAAAATGGGTGCTAATGACCAAAAAAAAAAAAAAAATCCCAATCGTGATTCATGGAAATGGAATTTTGTTGACAAAAAAAGGGGGATTTAACTTGGCCAAAGGAAATGCTTTTCCAACTGGAGATGAATATCTCAGGAATGACTATTTCTTCTCAGAGACAGAACTACTCCAGTTTTCATTTCAGAAAAAACAAAATAGAACAATGCAAATAAAGACCTGGAGAAAAGCAAGCAGACCCACCCAAAAGGGGAAGTTTTTCCAGGCAAAGAAGTCCCAAAAAAAAGTGAATTTTGGGTGAGTGAAACGAAGGTGAGGAGGATGCTGGGGCAGGAAACGCTGTCACCTCCCCTGGGCTGGCCACACCTCGTCCCAGTACAGACCAGCGGCTCCCAGAATCCTGGAATGGTTGGGCTTGGAGGGCACCTCACAGCTCTCCTTCTCATCCAGCTGTCCCCAGATCTGCTCCTGAGGTCCCCAGGTGTCCCCAGACCCTGTCCAGGTGTCCCTTAGAGCCCCAAAACCCCATCCCCAAAGTCCCCAGGTGTCCCCAAATCCTTTCCAGGTGTCCCTTAGAGCCCTTCAACCCCCTCCCCAAAGTCCCCAGGTGTCCCAGCCCTGGTCCTGGTGTCCCTAACCCTGTCCCTGGTGTCCCTCAGTGTCCCCAGCCCTGGTCCTGTTAACCCCACGTGTCCACAGTCCTGGTCCTGGTGTCTCTGGGTGTCCCCAACCCTGTCCCCAACATTCCCTGGTGTCCCCAAATCCTGTCCAGGTGTCCCTCACCCTGTCCCTGATGTCCCCAGGTGTTGCCAATGCTGCTTTGGATGTCCCCAGGTGTCCCCAAACCCTGTCCAGGTGTCCCCAACACTGTCCCCAGGTGTTCTCCCCCTCATCTGTGAGCAGGTGACCCAAACCAGTACAGATATGGATGGGGGACTGGGGGATACTGGGAGATACTGGGATCTACTGGGAGCTCCTCCCACCCCAAGATCATCCCGAGAATGCAAATCCTGGGCAAGAAGGGGCTGATTGTTGTGGCCACGGCCATTGTCCTGCAGCTGCGGGGCCCTGTGGGGCTGGGGAGTGACAGGGACTGGGCTGGGAATTCTGTCACTCTGGGCTGGGAATTCTGTCATTGCAGGATGGGAATACAGGTGGGAATTCTGTGATTCCAGGCTGGGAATTCTGTCATTGCAGGATGGGAATACAGGTGGGAATTCTGTGATTCCCGGCTGGGAATTCTGTCATTGCAGGATGGGAATACAGGTGGGAATTCTGTGATTCCAGGCTGGGAATTCTGTCATTGCAGGCTGGGAATAAAGGCTGGGAATTCTGTGATTCCAGGCTGGGAATTCTGTCATTGCAGGATGGGAATAAAGGCTGGGAATTCTGTCACTCTGGGCTGGGAATTCTGTCATTCCAGGCTGGGAATTCTGTCATTGCAGGATGGGAATACAGGTGGGAATTCTGTGATTCCAGGCTGGGAATTCTGTCATTCCAGGCTGGGAATAAAGGCTGGGAATTCTGTCACTCTGGGCTGGGAATTCTGTCATTCCAGGCTGGGAATTCTGTCATTGCAGGATGGGAATACAGGTGGGAATTCTGTCACTCTGGGCTGGGAATTCTGTCATTCCAGGCTGGGAATTCTGTCATTGCAGGATGGGAATACAGGTGGGAATTCTGTCACTCTGGGCTGGGAATTCTGTCATTCCAGGCTGGGAATTCTGTCACTGCAGGCTGGGAATAAAGGCTGGGAATTCTGTCATTCCAGGCTGGGAATTCTGTCATTGCAGGATGGGAATACAGGTGGGAATTCTGTGATTCTGAGCTGGGAATTCTGTCATTCCAAGCTGGAAATACAGGTGGGAGTTCTGTCATTCAGGATGGGAATTCTGTCACTCCAGGCTGGGAATACAGCTGGGAATTCTGTCACTCCAGGCCAGGAATACAATCTGAGTGTGCAGGGCAGTCCCAAAATGAGGTGAGAAATGTGAATTTCTGTAAACGTTTGCAGGAATCGCAGCGGGGCAGAGTTTGTGCAAAGCCACGGCGGGGTGTGAACGGAGTGGTGTGAGCAGAGCCTGGATCTGGATGGGAGGAGGGAAAACGCAGGGAACAGGGAAATGAGGGATGTGTCACCCCGTGGCACTGCTCACATTGTCATTAACAATTACACAAACTCATTTGCATGTGCTTTCCAGAGGGCCACTGCTGGGGTGACATCCCCAAAGGCTCCAGGATCCCTAAATTCAGGTCTGAGCTCCCCCTCTGGGAGTTCCCCCACAGGAAAATTTCCTTTCTAAGCAGCAGCCCTGGACTGGGCCCAGTCTGGGAGAGGGTGGAAACACAATATGATATAATTTAGTCTGATATTGCTCTTGGATGTGGGCTGGGGGAGATGTTTGTGCCAGCCCTCTCCACATCAACTTCCTGCTCAGCACAAGGAGCCACGTGTGTTGTTATAAAGTAAAAAATGGGTTCGTTTTATCAGATATTGGCTCTTCCATTGTCTTCTCGTGCAGCCAAGTAATTTTCACTGAAATATTCCTCTTTCTGTCCCTCAGAAAAGGGTATTTCACACTTTTCATGCCTGCAACAACCTCAGCAATAAAGGGATTTTAAGGGCTTGGTTGTGTTTTCTATCAAGAAATAGTAACTGGGAGTCTCTCATTAAATCAGTTTTATTCAGGGTCAGAAATGCCCCTATATTACTTTAAAGCAAAGAGTAAATTTGGATTATTAGGCAAAAAGGGAAAACTCTTGGATACTGGGACTAATGAAAACAATATGTTCAGAGAAAAAAAAATGCATATCTTTAAAAAATATTATTGTGTCTGGACATGGCTTTGAGCATGTGAGTTATGTGACACGATACATTTTTGGGGAAGTTACAGAAGAGGAAAATAAAAGAAATGGGGGAGTAGGAGACAGATTCTCGAGTCATTTATTTTACTGTGATACGGCCAAAAGGGGGAAATGCAACTTTGGAAAATTAGGAATTGAAAACAACAGAATTTTGGAGGGTTGAGGGAAATCTTGATCTTTCATTTTCTCTCCCCACAGAGGTTAAAAATCAAAAAAATAGCTTTAGCTCAGGAGGAGGACAACTGGAGGATTGTTTTGGGGCTGTTCTCCCCTACTCCAGTTGCATCCCAGTATTTTCTTTTGGAAATGGAGAGAAAAGGAAAGATTAAATTTTGTGACAGATCTGAGTGCTGCCATCACTGCCACAGCTGGAGCCACTGAGAGCACCTCTGGAAATGACTGCGTGTTGACAAAGGCTTTTTTTGGCAAAAAACCATCATCTGAGCCTCGGGAGCAGAGAGGAACAAAATTTCACTACATGTAAATAATAGCCTAAAAATAGAAGCGCAGATTGTTTTTCTCATTAAGTTCCTTCTCCATCCTCCAGTCTGTTCTGCACTGAAAAGGGAGTGACTATCAAAAAGCCCAAACTGAAAAAAAATGAACAGCCTGGGTGAGGTTTGGCTGTAAAAAACACTGGCAGGACCATTTTAAACCTGATTTTCTGTATCCCCTTTTTTAGTTCTCTTCCTTATTTTAATGCAGCCGAAGCCATTCTGGGGCTGCTTTATTTAAAGTGAGTTTTGAGAGAGGACGCTGTGGTTTATGGCCACGTGTCAAGTTTGATAGTGGCGTGCCATGATTTAGCAAAACACTTGAAGCACATGTCCACATCCCACTGAATTTGGTAGGAAGTGAAGAAGCAGAGGAAAAGCTGTTTGGCTGTGCAGCAGCCTCATTCAGGGGGAAAAAACACAGAAGTGATTGAAATAAACCAAGGATTTGTCTCCACACAATTACAGAGCTCTAAGGCCAAATTCTTTCAGCTTGATGTGAGCTCATTGATCATATTAGATCACGATTATGACATGTGTTTAATAATTTCAAATGGAAGGGTTCTGCACTGGGCTGCCTCAGACCACTGAAATAGACGGGCTAATTATGGGAGCCGTGGGCGTGCTGGAGTCATCTGACTTTTATTTTTTTTAGCAATCTCACCGAGCACCCTGCCCCCTCCCCAAACAGCGTTTCAGATTTGGAGAGAAATCTTCATTACACGCAGGATTATCGGTGTGCTGCTCATCAGCCTCCTCTAATTGCTGCTCATTTTCCGAGGGCTTCGTTTGAACGTGGCAGAACTCCAGGAGAACAGTGGCCATCCATGGAGCTGGGATGAGGGATGAGGACAGAGGGGTGGCAGCCAGGAGTTCCCCCGATTTTCTGCCAGGCTGGAGAAGATTTCTGGGTGAAACGCTTGGAAATGAAAAGTTTGGAAAGAGATACGAGTTGTGCGCTTTGTATCCGGACTTCATATATCCTTACCATGAACAGGATGCCATCAAAAAGCTGCTTATCGAACACATAAAATTTATATATATGTTCATATAATTTATATATGTTCCTTTTCTAGGTTAAGTATATGTAACCTGTCCACCTTGGTCAAAATCCACAGTTTTGTCCTGGATTGATGGGATGTGACACATCCTGATACCATTCCATTGTCATCCCTATCTACTAGGAGTTGTTTTCTTCAAGACTTCATGTAAATATTCTTACCAATAAACAGCATTGTATCAAAAAGCTCCTTAAACACATCTGACACGTCTCTCCCATTCTTCCCTTAACACAAACTACGTAATTTTAAATCCTGGGTAACCCTCTGAGTCAAATTTTTAAAATTTAAATTCTGTAACTACCACTTGTGGTTATCTTACCCCAGGTTCTCTGCATGCATTGTTTGAATCTGCAGAGTTGGGACATTAAAGCTTTATTTTATTTTCAGTGCCCATAATTTAAGTGCTTCCTGAAAGTAGGACGATGGATTTTATGGCAGCTATGGAAAAATAGGAAATTTTGTTTTCTTTGTTCCGTTCTGTGCATTAAGGTGAAGGCCAAGGAGAGAAATTGTCATGGTGATATATTTACGGAATAACACACAGGTAGAAAGAAGCTGAATCAACTATAGTGGCTTACATACTAATATTTGATCCACCCAAATTCACAACTGATGCTGTCATCTTGCCAGGCAGAATTTTGGTAGATATTTTCCCCTCTGGCTTGCTGTTGGAAGAGCAACATTTTATTCAAAATTGACATGAAATGAGCGTATTTGGATCCCAACTGTCTGCTCTTTGGGACTCCTAAAACACCTGTAGTGCTGTTCCTCGGTAACAGGAAAACCCGGGAGAACTCACGGTAATTCCTGAACTTCTCCGAACTAGCCCAGGGAAATAAAAATTATAATTCCCTGAAATAAAACTTGTAATTCCCCGAAGTAAAGCTCATCATTTCCCGCTTGGCGCGGACCAGGAGCCGGAGGTTCCGCCGGCGCCCGCTGAGGTACCCCGGCCCCATCCCCTTCCACTCCTCAAGGTCTGAAACCTGCGGATGGAGTAGCAGGAAGCGGAACTGCAAAATCTCACTTTAATCAATTTACTTATTACTGCAGGAAGGCGCATCCACCGCTCCCCTGTGGCGATCCGCGGGGCTGAGGGGAGCCGGGGCGCCCGGAGGGACCCGCGCCCCTCACGGAGCGCGCAGCGGGGCCGGCAGCACTGCGGGGGCCGCGCCGCGCACGGCGAAACTTTACGGGCAGGGCGGCGTCCCGGGGCGACTGGGGAGCCGCAGCGAGAGCCCGGCGGGTGCGGCGGCCCCGGCCGAGGGCTCGGAGCGGCGGGGCCGGCCCGGCCGAGGAGGCACAAAATGGCGCCGCGATTCAAACGCTGCGCGCTGCGGGCGGGCGGGGCGGCGGGGGGGGGCGGTGTCCCGGCGGGGTTCACTGCGCCTGCGCGCAGAGTCGCAAGATGGCGGACAGTGCGGAACTAAAGGTAAAGCGCAGCTCCGGGTCCCCCCGCGGCGCCGCCGGGGCCGCGGCCGAGACCGGCCCGGGGCGAGACGAGCCCCGCCGGGGCGGCCGCGGCGGAGCCCGGCCGGCAGCGAGGGCTGAGGGGCGGGGTGGGTGGGGACCGGAGCGCGGAGCTGCCTCCCCTCGCCGCCCCCCCTCGCCGGCCGCGCTCCGCCGGGCGGCCCCGCCGGCAGCCGGGGCAGCGCGGGCGGCTCCGCTCGGCGCCCGCCGGGTCGGGCCGCGCCGCCGCGGGCGGAGGGCGGCGGCCGGGGGAGCCCCCGCGGGGGGCGGCGCGGCCGCTGCCGGGGCGGGGGACGGAGCCCCGGGCGCCCCGCGAAGTTTGCAGGGGAGTCCGGCGGGAGCGACCCCCGGCAGCGGCGGCGCCCGCGCTGACAGCGGGGGCAGCGCGCCGGGGAGGCCGGCTCGCCGCCTCTCCGGTAAATAAAGAACGTCACAAGCAGATGTGGAGGAGTTCCGCGGTGTTGAGCTGGCGGCCGTCCCTGTCATCCTGCGGAACGCGTGGAAACGGGGCGCTCCGAGCGCCCCGCAGCCCGGCCGCCGCTGCCCGGGCGGGGGTCGCCGCGTTTGGGGCGGCTCTGGAGGATTTTTGGGGGGGGTTTGAGCGCTCACCCGCGGGGCAGGAGCGGGAGGAGCTCTGCCGAACGCGGAACTTCGCGTTTCCTAGCGCGCAGGAGAATCAGCAGGTTTGAGGAAGAGCAGCGTGGATGGAGGGTGGTTAGGGTAAGCATCCGCCCCAAAATCCGAGAAAGGGACCCCCCGAAACTTTGCGGGCGCTTTGAGGCCGTGCGTGGGTGCAGACTGAGCCCTGCACTCCCTGCAGGGTGCTCGAAGTTGCGGAGTTTCCTCGCAGTTGTCACAGGGTCCGTATTCACCAGGAGGGCTCCTGCCTCTGGAAGTTCGCAGAGTGAGTGGCACGAATCAGGTGGATGTGAAATGTGTGCGGGCACGGGCGTGTGAAATGTGTAGCATAAACTATGGAATATGTCAAGTATGACTAAGGAGATATTTTGTCTTTCCCCTGAGGTTTGGTAGATCTCAGTTTTCTGTGTATCAAAGGTATGGTGCACTTTCGTTTTTAGATGCTTTAAGGAGCTGTCAGCAGGTGAAGAAATATCAAATCTTGGGTGTGTTCTGGCTGGTGTGGGTCAGGAGCCTTCAGATCCTCCTTTAAATCCTCCTCTGGCCTCTGTTTTTCTGGCTGTCCTCAGACCACATTGTATTGCTTGAGCTGTGGAGTCCTTAAGCCTTTTTTCTTTTCAAACTCTGCTTCCCACATAATGAGATCAAAGGGTTAAGATGTGATTCCAGTGCTCAACTTTTTGTTAATTTTAGCGTGGCAAATGGAATAGAGTGTTTTGGTAAGTAACTGAGGGAGTTTCGTGGTGCACAGCAGCCAGCTTGGCTTTATGTGATGCCTTTATTAGCAACAGGGACTCAAAAGGAGTTCAAAGAGGTGGGAGATAGGGAATAAAGTCATTCCAAACCTCTTTATTGATCACTGTTAGAAATCTCCTTCTTGAGAACCAGCAGGGAAAAACCAGAGCTTTTTTGAATTTATGTTTCCTAAAGTGCTGTTGCTGCCTCAGGGATGTGGAGGGTAAATACCAAAGTTACTATTTTATTGTCAATTCAGTTTTCTGCTCGGGTTATGATTGGAGTGGTACTTGCAGGCAGGGACGGGAGGATGGCTCTCTGTGAAAAGTTGGGCTTTTTTCTGTAGCGACAGGAGCTTGGCAGTTTGCTTAACAAAAAAGTCATTACTTCATAAATTAATACTTGGAAGACCTCAGGACATTCTGAATTTTTTTTGTGTTTAAACTTATAAAGGTGGGTGGGTGGGTGCTGCTCTGTCAGGAAGGAGAGAGGGCACGGAACCTCCTGCTTGGGCTTGGAGCTGTCACCCTGCAGCTCTCCAGGCTCTCAGGTGCTGCAGGGGCTGAGTGCTCCTCACAAAGATGTGGCATCGTGGCTGGGGACGCTGGCTGCTTTTTGAGCAGGAGTAAATCCCCAGAAAACATGCTTTTAAGTTCTTTTTTTTGGGAGTTGAAAGTTAGCTAAGGGAGGGTTTGTGATTAAGACTCTGCTCTTTGAAGAATGACCAGTGAATTCCTTTAATTATTTTCTTAGGTAAAGCCTTGTAGGGTTCTCCTCTGATTAATTAGCAAATGGGATTGATTTCAGGTTTAGTGACCTTAAAAAACTAAAATCAACTGTAATACTTGGGCAGGGACACTTTTGCCTGGCCAGAAAAAGTTTGTCAGGAAAACTTACTCGAGTTTCTAAAACTTTGTTGCCTTCCTGTGCAAAGAGCCCTGGGGCTATGTGTGGGGAGCATGTGGAAATTGGGGAATGTGATATGATGGGTGCCATTGCCAAAGGAAAATTAAAGTTCTTGCTCCCTCCAGAAAAACAGTGGTCAGTCTTAACTTGCCACAATTTTTCATGGAGTTTTAATCATGAAATTGCCTTTCCTGTCATCTATTTTCTTACCGCAAGCAAGAGCCTTTCAGCCTTTTTTGCCCCCATTTGGGATTGTTTGTTCTGTGGGGAAAAAAAATAATCAGATAAGATGAAACAGAACTTTGCAGATCCCAGCCTTGTGAGGTTCCTGAATTTCTGGGTGCTCAGGAAGGTTGGGGTAAATTGAAGCAGTGTGTTTCCCTTTCTGCTGCTGAAATAAGGTAACTGAAAAGTTTGTTCTTGTGCAGAGTTCTCCCTCACTCCATAGGCTCAGGCACATGTGAATTTTCCTGATCTTAATTACTATTCCTGTCTAATTGCACCCAGACTCTAATTTATCTCAAGGTAAGCTATTTAAAGCTCTTTCTAATTGGAAGGAGTATACTTGAGTGATTAAATCTTTCCTTCAATATTTCTTACATCTCTTTAAATTGGTTATTAGATTGTTGTGATCTTTGCCTTCCACTCCAGCATTTTGGAAATCATTACACAGTTTGCAATAATCAATTCAATTAAGCACGGATCAAAGAATGAAAAAGAAAAGCTTATGTTCAAGTATTGTCATTCTTGATACTGTCCTAAGAAGCTGGTTTGGAAAGCACATGCTGGGAGGTTTTCTCCTTTGTTCTCTCTCCTTTTAAGAAAGTGCCTTTGGGGATTGAAGAGATCCCTGGTGTGTTTCTTGTTAGACATAATTTATACTTTAAAAAAAAAAAAAAAAAAAAGTGAGCCAAGAGTTTGAATGAAAATTCATCACAGCATTTCCACACAATGGTGAGGAACACAAACCACTTAGAAATATTCTCAGTTGGGAAATACCCCTGCCTGAAATCCAGGGAGGCACTTTCGGGATAACAGTGACAAATGGACCTGTGGAATTGCATCCCTCATTTTAATAAACATAATCTACCTGTTTCAGTGTTCAATTAGAATTTTACACTTCTGCATTACGAGCTCTTCCTGCTTAATCCTTTTATAAGTTGCTGAGGTTGTGTGTTGCTGAGATTAAAGTAAATATAATCCACTTTTCATTGTTATCTGAGCCCTTGGATTACGTTTGCTCATGCTCTAATTTGGTGTGTGCCAGCACAATTGTATTTTTCACTGCTTTTTGGGCTGGGTATCTTTTATTTTTTTGAGCTTGAGGTCATCATCACTGGGGTTGCAGATACCAGAGGGATAAAATTGGCAGCTGAACTGTGCAAGCCTCAGTCCATAACCCTTTTTTATTGCCAAGAAACCCCAGATTGTTGCATGCACATAAATACAGTGCCAGAGAAGTTTGGGTAAATATCCTGGGAGGATCTCTGGGTCTGTGCAAGTCAAATTCACTTGAGGAGGGAGGTATCAACACCAGCATTTTGTAGTAGTTATTTTCAATGCATTTACAGATGATTTTCTTTTGGTTATAAAGGTATTTAGGAATCCCAGTTAGAAGCAGGTAGGAGATGCACCAGAAAAATGTTCCTGCAGGGAGGAGATGTGCTCAGGACTGCCTGGCCTTTGGTAAGAATATTCATGGTCAGGCATACAAAATAAACAGTTAACAGCACCCATGGAGCAGGGTGGGGAGCTGGGGTACCTCTGGCACTGAGGTTATTGATGGGGATGGAGCCTGAGTGCTGTGCTTCAGAGCCCAGCGAGGGCAGCTCGTCCCTAATGCGCTTGGCACGGTGGGATGGAGTTCCTGGAATCCCTGCTCAGGGAAAGCAGCCTCTCAGCAGTTCTCTGCAGGGCCATTAGAGCGAAAACCAAACCAGGGCTTCGGGCACTTGGGGCTCGAGTGCTCCCTGTAATTGCTGTGAGATACCCCCAGCCCTGGCCTTTCTCTGGAGCTTCTCCTGGAAACCTTGTTTGTCCTGAAGCTCGGGGTGAGGTGAGGGCTGACCCCTTAGAGCATTCTGGAATTCTTATTTGTCTGGAATTCTTATTTGTCTTAAAGCTTAGGGTGGTTCTGACCCCTTAGAGCATCTCCTGGAATTCTTGTTTGTCCCGAAGCTTCGGGTGAGTTGGGGGCTGACCCTTTAGAGCATCTGCTGGAATTCTTATTTGTCTTAAAGCTTAGGGTGGTTCTGACCCTTTAGAGCATGTCCTGGAATTCCTGTTTGTCCTAAAGCTTAGGGTGAGTTTGAAGCTGACCCTTTAGAGCATCTCCTGGAATTCTTGTTTGCCTTAAAGCTTAGGGTGGTTCTGACCCTTTAGAGCATCTCCTGGAATTCTTGTTTGCCTTAAAGCTTAGGGTGAGGGTGGTTCTGACCCTTTGGAGCATGTCCTGGAATTCCTGTTGGTCCTAAAGCTTGGGGTGAGTTGGGGGCTGACTCTTTAAAGCATCTCCTGGAATCCTTGAATCCTTGTTTGTCCTAAAGCTTGGGGTGAGGTAGGGTCTGACTCTCTGGATCATCTGGAATTCCTGTTTGTTCTAAAGCTTGGAGTTATTTGGGAGCTGACCCTTTGGAGCATCTCCTGGAATTCCTCACCCTTAAG
The DNA here is from genome assembly GCF_028551555.1 of Melozone crissalis. Classification (NCBI taxonomy): domain Eukaryota; kingdom Metazoa; phylum Chordata; class Aves; order Passeriformes; family Passerellidae; genus Melozone; species Melozone crissalis. The sequence goes on along the minus strand of NW_026535792.1, from coordinate 1,266,493 downwards.
CTCAGGGTGAGGTGGGCAGGTGCTCTCCATCCCTGTGGCATTGGGCTCTGCTGAAGCGATGGAATCTGAAGCCATAGTCCCTTGGTTGCTTGGGAATCAGCATTTTGAGAGGGTTAATTTTTGGATCTCTCAGTGTCCCAGAGGATTTGTGGCTGGAGAATGGATTTTCTCTCTTGGGGCTTTTCTTTTACATGAGGCCTTGATGTTTGGCTCTTGGCAATACGAGGAGAGGATTTCACCTCCGGAGCTGAAGTTGTGTCAGAAATGTCTCTTTGCTTTTGCTGCTGTGCTTTCAGTGTAGAAACTTTTGCTCTACAGGTGCCCTTCTAATGGAAAACTTGGCTTTATCACCCTCCATAAAAAGTAGTAAAAGCCTTTTGAAAACCCCAGATTTCAGGGAAGAATGCAAACATGGCTTTTATGTGAAAAACTTCTCTGTAAATACCTTGTGTGCCTCAGCCTGTGCTGCCCCCCTTCACCTCTGATTAACAGAACTGTGCCTGCAAGAATCACAAATAAATGTTTGTGTTGTTCTTGAGCAGGAGAAAAGGGGAAATGCCCACCTGGGGCAGCTGGAGTTCGGGATCCTCTTGCTGAAGCTCAGGTATTGATTGTGCTCTGTCTCTGCTCCAGCTCTGTGCAGACCAGTGAGTGCTGAGAGTGTTGGTTTGGGCTTTTTAATGTGGAGATGATTGGATTTTATGATGCAGAAATTGCATGTAGTACCTTCAATAGCAGTCTGTTCATGGAAACAAATGCCTTTCTTAAAAGTAGAGTGAGTAGAGAGAGCAGATATTCGAAAATCTTTTGCTAGGGAGGGGGATGAGGAGGAGAAAGGAGCTTACAAAAGACTGCTTATTTCTGTAATTTTACTCAACGCTATCAAAGCCATTTCAAACGTAGTCACTGCCATAAAATGTGGCTATTTCAAAGTAAATTAAAAGCTTGGGGGCTACAAGACAAACTGGAAGTATGAAAGCTTTGAGAATAGATGGAGCTGAGGTTGGGGCCAGGAGATGGTAGCTTTGCTCTGATCTTGTAAAGGTTTTCAGGCAGAATTCTGTGGAACCAGGTGAACAGGATATTATTGTCCCTTCAAACCTTTTCTTCTCCCTCTTTGGCTGAGGCTGCCGTGGCTGGTGCAGCTGCATTGATCCAGGAGCTGCTCAGCAATTTGCTTCATCTGCTTTTCCCTTTGGGATTGGGGCTGTCCCTGCTGGTCTGTTGTGTCCCTCCAGATTGGATTCCAAGGCTGGGGAGGAGTGGGAGGGTGTTATGGGCTTGTCTGGAATATGGGAAACAAAGAAATGAAAAGCCAGGGTACAATTAGACCAGAGGTCAGCCTGAGCTTGACCTTCACGTCTATGGGAGATGATATACAAGAGATTTATATGGGAAGTGGCAGGATAATGAATGGGAAGGAAGAGGAGCCTCCTAGGGGCTGTGCTGGGGGAGAAGGGAGCCCCGGGCCCTGCAGCAGAGCAGGGACTCTGTGGCCACGTGGAAGTTTATTTAGGGGACGCAGACAAGTGCTGTCACCTCACGGGCTGCACTGCAGATGCTCTGCAGAGAACTTCCCGTGTTTGGGTTGGGAAATGGGAATGAGCTGGCTGGGCCCATGGGAGTAAACATGGATGGGCCCTGCCTGGGCTGCAGGAAATGCTCCAGGGGCCGTTTCCATCCGGGAAGGATGCCTGACAGCAGGCAGGGAGCAGGGGCTGCTCCTATCTCTGCCCTGCTTCGGGGCTCACACAGCCAGCCCTCCTCCTGCACACATGGTGGAGCATCCCTTCATCTCTGTAGGGACTTCCTTCCCTGTCCCTTACCTGCCTGTGGTGTATCCTGAGTGCTTTTCCCCAGTTTCCAGCTCTGATAGAAATTGTCATGCTGAATTCTTTAAACCGGAGTTCAGCAGGGCTCTCCCGTGGGTTTTTCATGGTGTTTCTTTCCATTTGACTCCTTCTTGCTCCTCGATCCTGACCCCCCACAGATCATTCGGTGATTCTGCTTGGGAGGGACTGTGGGCAATCTCCAGCCCGGGCAGGATCAGCTGCGGGGTCAGAACAGGTCACTCAGGGCTTGGTGTGAGACACCTCCAGGGATGGAGATGGCACCACCTCTGTGCACAGCCTCTTCCCTGGCTTGGCTGCTTTCATGTGCAAACCGGGTCGGTTTGGCTGTGTTTGGTCTCCATCCCGAGCCTCCTCATTCAGCTTGTGCTGTGTGCAGTGGGAGGATCTGGCTGTTTCCGTGGTGACCTCCTGGACACCTTGGAAGGTTGCCAGGAGGTTGCTCCAGAGCTTCTCTCCACCAGGCTGAAGGAGCTCTGTTCCCAAACCTGCCAGGCCATCCTGCTGGGCCTCACTTGTGTGACACAGAATTCCTGGGGATGGGGTTTGGGCAGGTGCTTCCATGCCACAGTGACGTTCTTGAGGAGTTTCCACTCCTGAGGATTTCTGTTCGTGCACATCCTCAGCAGTGTGCAAAAGTAGTTCCTGAGGCTGCCCACTGATCCCAGTGGAAAAGGTGGGAATTACTCCCAAAAATTAAAATTTCCTAAGCAGTGAACCTTTAGAGGAGAGAAGGTGACGCAGAGCTCTTCACCAGGAGGCTCCATGAAATTATTGTCCATTTTGAAGCTCTCCTGCTCCTTCCCCTTCTCCCGCTAAATCCATGCTCTAAAGCATGTGGGAAACTGAGCTCAGTCTCTGTTGGATTTCTGGGCTGTTTAGATGGTCTGGGGAAAAGCCCAAAGATGGCCTTGGGCCCCCGGGTTCGAAAGGACGAGAGGAAGCTTCAGATTTGTTCTCGGTCTCGGTGTTTATTAATTGCTTATCTAAAAGATTTTCTCTTGGCCTGACAGAGTTCTGCTCAGCAGTCAGCCATGGGCACACACTGAAAGCCCCTGGGGCGGTCACCTATCTTTATACCCGGAGTTACTTATACAATATTTATCATTTTTCTCCAATACCCTCTACCCTTATTAACCAGTGTTCCCCTAGTAAGGTCCAATCCCGGAGTGCCAACTCCACCACAGAAGATGGAGGCCTAGAGGAAGAAGAAGAAGGAGAAGGGCACGCCCCAATCCCTCCATCTTGCCTCTCTAGACCCCCCTGTACAGGGATCTTAAACCCTGTATCTCACACTCCAATTAACTTGTCCCTTCACCATTCACCCCAGTGAAATCCTCCCATCCTCATACTGATGTCATCTCCCATGTGGGATCAAAGTCCAGCCACCAGACATTTCTGGCAGCATTCCAGGACTCCCGAGCCCCCCAGGGGGGGTCTTGTTCACCCTGCACCCCAGTTCTGAGAGACTGAGATCCCACAAGTCTCCTCCTTGCTTGGCTGCAACACCTGAAGTTGCATCTTTTGTGGTCACAGCCAGTGGAGCGTGCAAACACGTGAGCAGTGTTCTCAGAAATTCGTGCTGGGCAGAACTTGGAGGCCTGGCTTTTCTAAGCTGGGCTTACACAAAATATTCAACTGAAAATGGGACATACAGGATGGTTTATACAAGATACCCAACTGAGAAATGGTTAGTTAGTGTGCAAAATAGAATATAGGGTGAAAATAGCAGCAAAGTGAGTTTGCCTTGGCAATTTAGCTCCCTGTTCTGTATTTTTTGTGAGAAGCAGAAGCCAAATGCAGTAGGGATAATTTGGTTCAGGTAAAATCTGTGATGTGAGCTGCAGAAGAGTCCTGTGAAGAGTTGTGTGGATGAGAATGTTTTTGATACATTCATTCCTCGTCTTGTTTCTCGAGACTCCCTTGACAAAATGATCTCACTTCTGTGCAGATGTTGTATCTCGTTTCCCTGGTGCAAAATAAGAGCCTTTGAAGCAGTCCAAGTATTTGTGGAGATTCTCAGCTTCTTGGAAAAGCTGTTGGAGGCAGCTCTGCTCAGGCTCTGGATGGAGCTGTGAGTGCACCTAGAAATGCACAGCACCAGGAACGTGGGACACAAACAAAGCTGTTCTTTTTGGTAGGTTCTGTGTTGATTTAACAGCCTCTCATCTGTGAATCTGCTGAGGCCACTCCATGGCAGGGCTTCAGAATTTTTTTTTTACTTCAAGTATCAGAACTGTTGTTGGTTTGAATCACAAGGATTTGAAATAATATTTTTCTAAAGGGTGTCCGCCCAGGTTTTCATTCAGTTAATTCCCACTTTTGCCTCTTTGCTGTTAAAGTGTGTCTCTTTCTGTTCTGCAGTGACATTTTTATTTGAGGCCTCGACAATGTCACTTGGCTCTGAGAGGAAATGGCTGAAAATAAACGTGTTAGAAACTGTTTCTTGGGGATGGAAAAGTGGCTGTGGTGGTTCAGACCAGGGGTCCATCCTGCCTGGTGGCGTCTCCTGCAGCTCCTGGAAATGTGTGAGTGAGGAAAAGCAACAACAGGGCAAAGTGGGAGAAATCCCTCCCTGCAATGTTCCTCCATCTGCAGGCACTTCCCCTCAGCCCTCTGCATCCAGTGGGGTGCATGAGCCATAATAAATCTGTTCTCAAGTGCCTTTCCAGGTTTCCTTGAACCTGATTTTGTTCCCAGTATTTTGGGAGGGATTTCTGTAATGTTTGGAGCCTGGTTCCATCCCTGGGTGCTGTGATGGAGGAGGGCAAACAGCTCCTCCCTGCCCATCTCTGTGTGCTGCTCGTGGTTTTCTAGATTGGATCACAGCTGTCCCCAGGTCCTCTATTTTTAGGTTGATAACTCTGAGCTTTCATTATTTCTTCATTAGGGAAGTCATGCTGGACTTGTGCCATCCTCTGACATTTCCACTTCTCATCTGTGTATATATGTATATATAATTATTTAATTTGTTTTTTATGATGAGACCACCGAACCCACCCACACTTGGACCTTTGGGTGAAGCAGGAATTGACACAATTTAGAATATTTTTTTTTTTTTTTTTGCTCTCTGCTCCCTCCCAACCATTTCTCCCTGCGAGCTGTGTGCTCGCAGCTGAGCTGATGTTCTCATACCTGGTTTATCTTGGGCCCAGCAGTGGCAAAGGTCGCTGTGCAAAGCTCTGGCCTGGCTGCTCTGCTTTCCCCACAAGTTCTGGACATTAAACTGGGCTCTGCCATTGATGCTGCATCCTTCAAACCCTGCAGATCCGGGATTTTCTGGCTGTTCAGGGACAGGTTAAGGGAGAGCGCAGTGCAGGACTCCATGCATGACCTTCCCCTATTGTTTGCTCAGAGCAGCTCAGCCCGGTGGTAACACAAGAACTTTGAATAGCCGAGCATCCGGGGCTGCTTCACTTTCTTAAAGGAGTTCCTGGTGCCGGAGGAATGCTCAGCTCGTGTGTGCACACTGGATTTTCAGCCTTTCCTTTGACCTGTGCTGTTGTTTTTACACACATGGGGGACTCTGAGGTGCTGCCAGGCTGCGTGGAGGGGAACGAGATGTGTTGGAACTTGTTTCCCATGTTCACTTCACTCCAAAAGTTTGGTAGAATGTGCCTCTGTTTTTTTAGAGGACATTCACACAGTTTGGTTAAAGGCTAGAGCTAATTAATAATTAATTAACTGCATGGACTCCATTCCTTGGGTCCACATGATGATGTCTTGATGTCTCTATTTTTATTTTCCCTTTTGCTATAGAGGCTGAGCAGTATTGTGAAGCAGTTTAAACATCCTTACCTGGAACAGGAGCTGTAGGTTGTTACCTAGTGAGTGGGTCAGGAGGCACAAAGGTGAAGCCAGTTCATACTAAAAATCTCTGCTGCAACCCAGAAATTGCCTTGTTTTGTCAGCAGACCCTAAATAATCCTGTGTGTGTAAAAGGGACAGGCAGGGGATAAATTCATGAACCTGTGAGAGTTATTCGGGGGCCATTAATGAGCTGCAAAAGCCTTGTCTATATGCAAATTCCTGTTCAGGGTGGGATTTGGATGAGGTGGTTAATGAAGTGGGGCAGTCAGGATGAAAAGGAGCAGGGATGGAGCATCTCCTCCCTCTGCCCCCGGAGTGGGATGGAATGGGGCAGGAAGGCTTGGAAAACTGAGGGAATGTTGAATCCAAAACTGCAGCTCTCTCACTTGGTTGGGATTTTGATCATTTTGCTATCAGAGTTCTCCCTTTGGATCCTGTTGGAGTTCACTTGCAGTGGTTTTCATGGATTTGGAATCCTAGGTGTGGCTGAAACTTGGCTTCTAAAAATCCCCTCATTCCATCGAGGGGTTTGTTTCTGTGCAGGGTAGGGGTTATTGTGGCAATAAATTAATTGGATTCAGGCTGATTGTGAGGAGAAGTGTCTGGAGGATGAGGTGGTGGGTTGGGGGAGTGAAATCTCCCTCTTCCCACCAAGCAATGTCCTTAGCGTGTGCCAGAGTGCTGGGAAAGCGTTCCTGAAGGGCCTGCTGAGCTCCGTGTGGGCCAGGAAAATATTGCATACAGAATATATAGAATTTCCTAACTCGCTGCGTGCTTGAGCCTATAGGTAACACTCTGGTCATACACATAAAATGCAGTTCTCTGGCATGGACGGCTCTGGAAGCTGCAAGGACAGAATATCCCAGATTTTGAGGGCTGAAATAGGATTGGGGGGTCGGGATCAGCTTTGCCAGCAGTTCAGGCCTTGCCCAAGACGCATCTTTGGCTGTGTTTTCATTGCGAACCATTTTCTTTCTCATTGAGGGCTGAAGAAAAGCAGGAAGATTTGCTTCCTCTGCCATTCTTCTGCCCTCTCTGCATTTTGCACCGTGCGGAGAAGCCCTGCTTGGGGCTGATATGGAAAACTGAATTTCCTGCTGAAAACTGAATGAAAAACTGAATTTCCTGCTCCCCCTTTCCCTTTCTGTGTGCCCGGGGCTCTTTGGGCTCCAGCCCTGGGATCTGCATTCGGGCCTTGGCACGTGCTGCTGCCATACAGAATACAGAATTTATTTATTTTATTTATTAAATTCGTTAAATTTATTTATTTATAATAAATAGATTGTAATTCTGTGAGGACAGGAGGTTTTCAATGGGAGCTGAACTTCTCCCTGCCATACAGAGTATAGAATTTATTTATTTAATTTATTAAATTTATCTATTAAATTTTATTTATTTATTTATTTATTTATTTATTTATTTATTTATTTTTAATGCATAACTAACTAAGTAAATAAATAGCAATTCTGTGAGGACAGGAGGTTTTTTTTTTTTCCAATGGGAGCTGAACTTCTCCCTGCCACACAGAATATATAATTGATTTATTTAATTTATTTAATTAATTTTATTTATTTATAATAAATAAAGAAATAAATAGCAATTCTGTGAGAGGACAGGAGTTTTTTTCAATGGGAGCTGAACATTTCCCAGCCAGGATTTTCACCTGGGCTTGAATTCACATCATAAAACTACTTTTGCTGATTTCTCTAATTATAAAATACATTTTGGCACTTTAACCTGTATCAATATGTGATGTAAATATAAATTCTATACTATATATAATTTAGTTTTTAAAATTTATTAATTTATAATAAATATTATTATTATTAATATTTATTATTGAAGAACTCCCTGCCAGGATATAAATATTATTATTTATTATTATTGAAGAACTCCCTGCCAGGATTTTCACCTGGGCTTGGATTCACATCATAGAAATTTTTTTTTTCTGATTTCTTTATTCATAAAATACATTTTAGCAGTTAATAAGTATCAGTATGGGATGTACATTTTCCTTTTCCCCCCTTTTCCCCCCTTTCTTTCCTCCCCCATTTAAGCTGTTTTGGAGCTGTTAATGGAGATTTTTCACTTATTCCAGGGAAAATCCCAAGAAACGTCCTGTGGGATGGATGTGACCAGGGTGATCCTTGGTGCCCCCTGACAAAGCCTGAGCTGCAGCCTTGGGAATTCATCTCTTGAAGGGAATTTTGCCTCAAATTCTGAAAGAAACCGTGAATTTTGCCATGTTCCAGTTTGGCTTTCATGATTTTTTCCCTTTTCCAGTGTGAATTGTGAGCTGATCACTCCAGTTTTGCAGTTTTCCCTCTCTTGGGGCATTAGCAGAGCCATTGGTTACTTTTCAGGGAAATGAGATTCAATTATGTACTGCCTTCACCCTGCTGTTCAGCACTTTGCAATTCAGTATCCAAATTTAATATGATTCTTAATTAAACCTGCTTGAGATACCAGAATAATAGTCAGGGATGATGTCGTCTGTCTCCTGTGCTGCTGCATCCTAGAAAATGGGACAAATGAGGAGAAAAAAGGGGATAGTTTGGGTATATTTGAGTGCATAATCTCATCTCTGGAAGTGTTAGCTCATTTGGAGCTAATTAATAGCAAAGTTTTAGGGGATATCTAATTTTTCACTTAGGCCACGTGGGGAATAAATCACTTTGCAAGGTACAGAAATAAGATTGTATTCTCAAATCTTGGAGGCAAATCTGCATCTCTTGTGTCAATAATTTATTTTAATCAAGCAGGGGTTGACAGACACAAGGCAAGCAACGCTGGCTGTTGGTGCAGCAGGGATTTACAGAGTTTTACAAGCAAACATCAACCCCTGGGAATGCTGGTCTTGGTGAGTGTGTCCTGCTGCTGACACGCTCTGGGAGCTGCTCCTGGAGTACATTCATGGAATTCCAGGTGCATTCTTCTCCGGCTTTCCCTCCAAATTGACTCACAAAAGCTCCCTGTGCTTCATGCAGGTATTTGAGATATTTAGGAAGTGAGCAGAGCTTGTATCTGGTGGGGAAAGGATGGCTGGAAGGGAGTCTGACAGGAAAATCCTGTCTGGAAATCCCAAATCTCTGCAAGAGCTGGTGGGACCATTTCTTCGTGTTAATTGTGGATTCCACAGTGGATATTTTATTGTTTTAAACCATGGAGGGACTGGAAATCAATGCGAATTTGTGACCTCCTATGTGGCTTCTCAGTCCTGTGTTTTTTTACACAAACAGACAGCATTTCAGACCATCCCTGAGTGCTCTGACAGTTGTTTTATTGTGGTTAGAAGCTGAGATCCTGAGAGGACACTGGGTTTAGGAAGCTCTTTGCACATCTGTCAGCATCTGCCTGGGGCTCCAGTGCACCTCACCCCGTAGGAGCTGGCTCTGCTGTCAGCCAGCAAGGCTTTGCTGCGGAATATTCTCCATAAAAACTCAATTTGTCTGGCACTGACCCTCTCCCAGATAATTGTGTTCACCCCTAGCCTCAGGTGTGTTTGCAGAGAGGCTCCTGTGGCAGATCCAGGAATTCCTAAACTGGAATTTCTGCCTCTGCTCCGTGTGGAAATCATTCCCAGCTGCCAGGAGAAAAAACACCAGGGACAATTAAGTTTAAGCGTGGCTGAAAAGAACCTGGAGCCTCCAAGAAAATGGAGATTACCACTGTGTCAGCAACCTTATTTAATACCAAAAGTAATAATATCCTTCACCTAGCAGGGAAATTCTCCTGGGCCTGCTAAAACTTTCGTTACGGATTAAGATAAAACGGGCCTTGCTTTAAATCAAACCTGCTTTAGACATGACTTAAGTCTTGGCAGACTTCTCCTAACAAATCTCTCTCACAGCTGGAGCAAATCCCTGCCCCAGCAGCTCTGCCCAGCCTGGTTGGTGTGTCCTCATTGCCACCACTCAAAAACCCCACAGGGCTCAGTGGGAAAACTGAATTTGGGGGCTCTGGTCATACAGTGTGGCTGAATCCCCCAAAAAACCTCACAGGGTTCAGTGGGCAGACTCTGAATTTGGGGGTCTGGTCACACACTTGGGCTGGATCCCACAAAAAACCCCACGGGGCTCAGTGGGAAAACTCTGAATTTGGAGGTCTGGTCTGTGGCTGGATCCTACAAAAAACCCCACAGAGTTCAGTGGTCAGACACTGAATTTGGGGGTCTGGTCACACACTGTGCCTGAATCCCACAAAAACCCCACAGAGTTCAGTGGTCAGACACTGAATTTGGGGGTCTGGTCACACACTGTGCCTGAATCCCACAAAAACCCCACAGAGTTCAGTGGGCAAACTCTGAATTTGGGGGTCTGGTCACCCAGTTTGGCTGGATCTCCCTCTCAGAGTTAAAAACTGTAGGAAAAGGGCTGGATTTGGGGTCTAGAAGGGCACTGAAGTGCCAGGTTTAGGTATTTCCCATCTCCCAGAGCACAGCCAAATCCCACAGGCATCTGCCAAAAGCACAGAACAACCTTTAAGAGATGGGGATTATGTTAAAAATTCCAAATTCTGCCTTTGCCCAGCAGCAGTTCAGGGGGCTGGGGCTGCCTCTGTTTGTTTTTCCAATGTTCTGTCACTCGTCACTGAGTTTTGGGACTTTTATCACTCTGGGTTTTTGGGATCCAGGCAGTGACAGACACCCCAAAGAACTCGGTGACATCACTGGGGTGGGATTAGCTGGAGAGCTCTGGCTGGAATTTACAGGCTGGAATTTCAATTTATTGGTGTTCAGGTATGGAACAGCATCACTGAGCTTCCTAAAACTGAATTGGGGCATTTATTGGTGTTCAGGTTGTTTTATTTTGATTTTATATTGCTGTTTGCAGTTGTTTTGTTTGGATTAGAAGCTGTGATTCTGAGAGGACACTGGATTTAGGAAACAGCATCACTGAACTTCCTGAAAGTGAATTGGGGCATTTATTGGTGTTCAGGTATGGAACAGCATCACTGAACTTCCTAAAATTGAATTTGGGGGTTTATTGGTGTTCAGGTATGAAACAGCATCACTGAGCTTCCTAAAACTCACTGAATATGGGACAGTCAGGTGTTACCAACATAATAGATTTAAACTAGAAGAAGTGCTTGCCAGGGGAATATTCCTTGGGTTAATTATCTGTGGAATTCCAAGTTCTGTGCTTCCATGGGTTGGTACAGAAGGATTTTGGTGGGAGATCCTGCCCAGAATTTCCACCTCAGGTGCTGCAGTTTTTATGATCTCCTCCCTGCCAGCTTCTTAATGTTAGCACTGAGCTTAAAGGTGTAGAAGCTGAGTTGAAAATGGCACAATCACAGAATGGTAAAGGCTGAGAAGGCTGGCTCAAGGGTCAGGATGTTTCTATAAATAGGTTTGCAGCCGTTGAATGGACAAGGAAATCTGCTGTTTGTGAGCCTGCAAAGGTAAATAACACCTGCTGGCTGCAGCTCTGTGGCAGGGAATGCATTACTGGGGAAATCAGGAATGCAGGTTGAATTTAAGGAGCCCAGATCTCTGGGGTGCCATCAGCAGCTCTGCCCAGGCTGTTTGGGCATTTCCAGCATTGTTTTGTTGGCTGATTTTTACTGTTTCAAGCCTGTCAGTTTGCTCCTGCAATTCCAACCTGGCCTTTCTGAGCACTGATACCCTGTGCAAACAGAGCTTTCTTTGATGAAGAAATCCTCAATCCTCTTGTATGTGCAACAAAATCATATTTAAACCTGCTGCTGCCTGGTTCCTTCACTCCTCTGGTTCTGCCTCCATTCCCACAACCTTGCAGGTGCCAAAAAAGAGCTTTTCCTGATGGGACCCTCCTTAAAGCCTGGAGGATGTTGCATATTTATGATTGTTCTGCTGTGCTCTGAATTGCAGGGGCTCCAACCTGTGGCTGTTGTGGTTGCTGGACAAAGGCAGGAAGTCCCAGGCTGTCCCTGCAGCTTCCCGGGTTTGCCTCACTCCCTCCTGCAGATTTTGGGGAGAAAGAGCTCAATTTTTATAGTTCAGCCTTGAGAGTTTCCTTGGGTGAGCCTTGCAGGTGGGATTTAGGGCTAGGGGATGTGGGTTATTAAAAATGGGGATGTTTTAACCTTTGTGATTGGCCAGGTTCACAGATCTGAAATATGCCAGAGTTGTGTGAGTGTCACTTTTCCAGAACATTCCTCTCAGGGGTTAAGGCTGCTCAGAGCTTGCAGGAGCTGTATTTTTACAGCTGGGGCCTGGAGTTTACTGGGATTCGTTCAGAACCATTTCCATACTCGTCTGACACTTCTTGTTGCTTTTGCTAGAGAAAAAAGAGGAATTTTAGTTTTTTTACCTGTCTTTTGGAAGTGATTCCAGAATTCCTTTTTGATAAGGGAGAAATCTCCATTTGTGTTGTCCTTCACCTGTGAAGGAATTTGCTGCAGAGCTTGCTCTCTTCAGTCATAATGACCCTTAATTACTAAAAGATGACTAAAGCTAATCACTGTGTTTTTAATAACAAATTTACTATCACTGCCTGAAATTGCTGTTTATAAATTGATGATCTCCCATTTATTTTTTTTTCTCTCTTTTTACTCATTCTCTTCCATCTTTTCACTGGAGTTTGAGGTGATTTTTTTTTCATTCCTATTTTTCCCCCCCTTATCTTTCGGGTTAATGGGGAGGACCTGCTGGATTGCTTTAGGCACAGAATGTGGTGTGGGCCCAAGCCAAATGCTTCTTGTTGTTCTGGCAAATAATTTAAATATGTTTTGGAGCTTGTTCCCTGCTTCTGCTTATCATAAACATCCAGGAATAACTCGTTGGATTCTCCTGATAGATCCTAGGGCTGATAACTGGAGAAATGTCCTTTTAAAAAAACAGGGATCAAACTTGGATTTGAATATTTTGCTTTGAGGACAGTTTTGGTGCTGCTGGGTGGGTGAAAAATGCTCAGCATTGTCCATCACTCTGTTTATTAAAAATACAAATAAATATTGGTTTCTACCTGATTTTTGCCTCTCAGACAAGTCCCTCCCTTCTAAAAATGTGGGAAATAATTCAGGTTCACAGATTATTTCCCTGAATAATCAGTGCCTGTGAGACCAGCCACAGGTTATCCAGGGAATGTCTTATCCAGAGGCACCAACACTTGAATTTTATTTATTTTTAAGCTTAATTCCCAATTTTCATAGGTCATGGAGACAAGATGCAGCTCCTGAAATGCTCTGAGCTGTTAAGCTGTGCTGAGGGCTGGAATTCCTGGAGCTCAGTTTGGGAATCTTTCCTTGGCTGGAACAGCTGGGTTTGTGTGGAAAGCCGAATTTCATCTCTGCTGTTGCAGAGAAAATCCAAGTAAATGATTCTTACCTTCACCAGTTTTCATCTCTAATAGCTTTTTTAAAAAATGCCCTGATTATTTTGGGCAAGAGCTGCAGGTAGGGGATCCCTTCCCTATGGATAAACACCAGAGAGCCCGAGGGGAATGGCATCAGTACTCCCATATATTTCAGTTATTTTTTTCCAAATCTCCTTGGTGCAATGCTCCTTGTTTGCAGGTGGGTTCTTTCAGAGTGTTTCCTCAACACACAGAAATTTGGGATGCCCCTGCAGCGGCAGGAATGGCATCAAGTGCTGGGGGTGACACGGGCAGAAAAATGGCCCGGGTTGGACCCGGTGCAAACAGGGAGGAGGGAAAACAGCCCGGGCTCTTTGCCACCTCTCCCAGGCAGCTGTGGGGCTGGTTGGGTGCCCTGAGGGGTTTGGGGAGGCTGTGCTGCTGGAGCTGGGGTGCAGGGATAAGGAATGCATGAGTGATGCAGTTTTGGTGCAGGAGCACGGGCTTGGGTTGGGTTGTGGAGCAGGAAATGTCAGAGGTGTGTTCAGAGATCCCTTCCTCGCTCCAGGAAGGTGTTCACAGGCAGGCAGAGCAGAAATGTGCCACCACCCCCTGCTCAGCTGGGTTTCTGGAAAGCTTCTTCTGACTTTGACTCTCTGAAGAATGTCTCTCACCATCCTCATCCTCTTTTTGAGCATTGAGTGTCCCCTCAGTGCCAGAGTGCACAATACCGGTGTGTGCTTGAGGCTGGGATTCGTTGGAAACCAGTTTGAAGCCGAGTGCCAAAACCTTGACCTTTTTGGAGCCAAACAACATCAATTCCTCGTGCACTGCAGTGCTGTGTGCAGGAAGGATATTCCCACAACAAACACCTGGAATTGCAGCGTGCAGGGTTTCTCTGCAGCCAGTCCTTGGGAGCTGTGCCTCCTTTCATTTCTCTGCAGTTCAGCTTTTTGTTGTTGTTTTGTTGCTTTATTTCCTGTTGGCGTAGGGAAATCCCAACATTTTGGCAGCTCTGCTCAGCAGCCAGGGGTGGGGCAGGTGTTTGTTATTTGGGGGCAGTCTTGGTGCTGGGGTTTGTACCTGGCAGGTGCCCCTGATCTTTGCGCTCCCCTGCTGCAGGCCGCGGGAGAGAAATGCAACATTTCCTGCAGCAGAACTCTCTGTGCCTCTGCCCTTCAGCTCTGCTGCTGCAGCTGAGCCAGCCAGGGCTTGGAGTTGAGATGGGACAGAGAAAATGGGAGCAATTGAGGCTTTTCCTGGATTTTCCTGGTGTGTTTGGCAGCACTGGGGTTGTTTCCCTGCTGTGTTATCCTGCCTGTCCCAGGGTCAGGATGCCATGGATCAGAGCATGGGGAGGGCTTGGGTTTCTGCTGTGGAGCTGGGCTGGTGTCAGATTATTGCCCTTTTCTGACCCAGAGATGGGGCAACTGAGAGGTGGTTTAAAACTTTTATTCCATTTTCAGTCTCATGTGAAGGGTGAGACAATACAGATGTTATAATTCACAGCATCACAATCAGCAGCCAACTATTTCCTAATTACATTTAAGTGTTTCTTGGTCTATCAGCTTTAGCCACGCCATGCTGTAAATGCCTTAAAGCCAGTCATCTAAAATTACCCCTTGTGGGTCCTACCACAATGCATCTTTCAAAGTTTTATTTCTCTAAAATATCTAGTTTTATTTATTAGGCCATCCTTTGAAATTGTTTCTAGTTCTTTCAGCAATGTCTGCCCTATTCCATGGCATTTCTAAGTCAGCATTTCTTATCTCTTACGAATCCATTTCCCACAGGTTGGGCCCTGTAAACCACAGCTGGGTTGGAGGAGGGACAGGAATTCTCCTGTTGATGTTGTAGGAACTTTTCCCAGCTCAGCTTCCCAGGGGCACCAACCCCTGGCAGTGCCCTGTGCAAGGTGGGCATGGTTTGAGGCATTGCCCCTCTGTGATGTGGACGGAAGGTTTATCTATAAATTATGGAAGTATAATAAACCCACCAGGTTTATTGCTGGTTTTAAGGATGGATCTGTCAGTGCCCTGAGCACTGCGAACAAAATTGTTCTTGTCCTCCGGAGCAGGAATGCGCGGGGTGGGGAAGATGTGGGGATTTTGTTTGTTTTGGGCTCTGAGCTGGCTCCAGCACGGCCCCTGCTCTCTGTGTGCTCATTCCAGCTTCCCTTTACCTTACAAATGGGAATTATCCAGCGTGGAGCAGGAGCTTCTCCCTCGCCTCAGTTATTTCTTAATCCTCTCGTGCTCTTGGCGAGCTGAGCCCGTGAGTTTATCACAAAACAAGAACAGAGTGAAGCTCTGAGAGGTTCTGCCTGTTCAGGAAGTGACTCTTAATGGTGATGGCATTAAACCCTTCAGCTGTAACTACTCATTCTGTTGAGGAAGTGTTTGTATAGCATTATAAATAGTGTTTTTCCATGTTTCAAATCTATTTGTTTCACTTTCCTTTCAGCTGTCAACACTTCAGATTGGAGCTGAAATGCCTTATTCTTTTAAGACATCTTCATTTCTTACCAAGTACCTCGTCTGTTCTCATTAGTGGCTTTCTGACAGTCTCAGAGTTGAGTGTGAAGAAGGTTCTTGGGGTATTCAGGGAAATAAAACAACTCCAGTTCCATCCAAAGGGTTTGTGGAGGCCTGAAACAAGGATTTGCAGCGAGGTTCCCGAGCTGTGGTTCAGCAGAGCAGAAATCTTGTGGCAAATTTGACTTCAGTGTGGCTGCTGCAAACCTCATTAAAGACATGAATCATCTCAGTTAGGGCTTTTAAATACCAGGAGCAGTTTCAGTGGAGGGAAAACCTCCCGTCGACACCTGGGCAGTGAAGATCTCTGGCAGGTACTGAAGCTCTGAGATTATGGGAGTTTTGGGCTGGTTTTGTTAAAGCCAGGGGTAGCAATGTCTACCAGGGGTAGCAATGTCTAATCTTGGCACTTCGGGTTTGAGAATTAATGTGGAAAAAATCAGAGCAGTGTTTGAGACTGAGTAGTTTGCACAGTTTGAAGGAGCAGAGGGGATGGGAGCGTTTGTAGTCTAATTCAGAGATGTCAAATGCAAATTCTGGTTTGGGTCTTCATCCTTCAGTGGCTGGGAAATTGCAGAGCCCTCCCTCGTGTGCTGCATTGGCTGCTTTGGTCCCAAATCCATCCATCAAGTGTTGTTTGGAATCAGATCTTCTGGGGTTCACTACAGAATATTCAGGGTGTTCCTGCAGAAGATGCAGCCTGGCACATCAGTGGATTTCAGGCATTGTATTTCTTTACAATTCCTTGGGAATCCAAACTTCTGCAGGGATATCATCGTTCCAGCTGGTGTCTCAGGCCTTCTGATGATCAGCAAGCCCCTGCCAAGCTCTGAAATGTATTTTTCAATGAAAACCGGGCCCTGAAGTTGATTTTCTGGCTCCTGCCTGCCCAGTTGATGCACACTGGTGATGACTGGTTTCACTGGTTTGGGAAGTGTTTTCCTCAGTTCCGGGAGAAGTGAGCCAGGTGACAAGTTGTACCAGTGTGATTCATTGGGTCCTGTTGGGAGGCACTAAATGGCTGTGCTAATGAAGATGCTAATTAGCAGAGGGCAAAGCCCAGCTTCCCATCCAAACAGGACCCGCAGCTCTGCTGGGAGAGGAGCAGAGGTGGAAGGGGAGGAAGTTTCCTGTAACCCAAGAAGGTGACAAGGCTAAAACGGGATTATATTCACTCTCCTTTTAGTGACATTGATCTCCTTTCTCTGAACCTGTGTGGGTCAGTTCTGCTGCATGGCAGGAGCTGAGGGAGGCTCGTGCAAGTGTGTTTGGAGTTGAGCTTGGATGTTGTCAGTGTACAGCTGCTTTTACATCCAGCTAGAGCAAGAAAAAATTCATTCCATCAGAGATTCCAGCAAGCGATTAACAAATAATTAGTTACAACCTTTGTTTTGCACCGAGTCCTTTCCTCAGCTTTTTGCCCACGGAATGGAAATGCTTTTAGAAATCTCTCATTGCAGACTTGAAAATAAACACTGAGCATTGTAATAAATACTGAGCATTGTATTAAATACGTGAGCATTGTAAAAGGGGGCAGAGCAGGGGCACAGAGCCTTGAAAACTTAATGCTTGACGGGCCTTTCTGGTGTCGTGAGGATGCTGAAGTCACCTGTTCATTCTTTGTTTTTCTTCTTTGAAGCAAATGGTTCTGAGCCTTGGTGAAGGTGCTGAATTCACCTGTTAACCCTTTGTTTTGTTTCTTTGAAGCAAATGGTTATAAGCCTTGGGTGAGGATGCTGAAACTCACCTCTTAATCCTTTTATTTTGTTTCTGGTGAGGATACTGAAGTCACCTGTTAACCCTTTGTTTTGTTTGTGAGGGTGCTGAAAGTCACCTGTTAACTCTTTGTTTTGTTTCTTTGAAGCAAATGGTTATAAGCCTTGGATGAGGGTGCTGAATTCACCTGTTAACCCTTTGTTTTGTTTCTTTGAAGCAAATGCTTCTGAGCCCTGTTGAGGGTGCTGAAAGTCAGCTGTTAACCCTTTGTTTTGTTTCTGGTGAGGATTCTGGAATTCACCTGTTAAACCTTTTGTTTGTTTCTTCGAAGTAAATGGTTATAAGCCTTGGTGAGGGTGCTGAATTCACCTGTTAACACTTTGTTTTATTTCTGATGAGAATGCTTTAGTCACCTGTTAACCCTCTGTTTTATTTCTTTGAAGCAAGTGGTTCTGAGCCTTGGGTGAGGGTACTGAGTTCACTTGTTAATCCTCTGTTTTGTTTGTGAGGGTGCTGAATTCACCTGTTAACCCTGTGTTTTATTTCTGATGAGGGTGCTGAATTCACCTGTTAACCCTCTGTTTTCTTTCTTTGAAGCAAATGATTCTGTGCCCTTGTGAGGGTGCTGAATTCACCTGTTAACCCTCTGTTTTCTTTCTTTGAAGCAAATGATTCTGTGCCCTTGTGAGGGTGCTGAATTCACTGTTAACCCTTTGTTTTATGTCTGGTGAGGATGCTGAATTCACCTGTTAACCCTGTGTTTTGTCTCTTTGAAGCAAACGGTTCTGAGCCTTGGTGAGGGTGCTGAATTCACTGTTAACCCTTTGTTTTATGTCTGATGAGGATGCTGAATTCACCTGTTGACCCTGTGTTTTGTCTCTTTGAAGCAAATGGTTATGAGCCTTCGAGTGTCGGAGCTGCAGGTGCTGCTGGGCTACGCGGGCAGGAACAAGCACGGCCGCAAACACGAACTGCTGACCAAAGCCCTGCACCTGCTCAAGGCCGGCTGCAGCCCCGCCGTCCAGATGAAAATCAAAGAACTCTATAGGAGAAGGTTCCCCCAGAAAATCATGACCCCGGCAGACCTGTCCATCCCCAGCGTGCACTCGAGCTCCATGCCGGCCGCGCTGTCGCCTTCCACCATTCCACAGCTGGGCTACGACGGCCACCCCGCCACGTCCCCCCTGCTCCCCGTGTCACTGCTGGGACCCAAACACGAACTGGAACTGCCCCACCTCACCTCGGCCCTGCACCCCGTGCACCCCGACATCAAGCTGCAGAAACTCCCCTTTTATGACTTGTTGGACGAGCTGATCAAACCGACCAGCCTAGGTAAGGAGAGCTCCTGCAGGCTTTGGGGGAAAATGGTCAAATTCTGCTGCTGCTGCAGCGAGGGGTTAAATATTGCATCACAGCAGTGTTTAGGGAATTGCTATTTTTGGTAACTTTTGGAACAGATTGTTCTACATGGAGAGACATCTTACCTAACACTCATTAGTTGCTTTAGCTGAGCCTCTAAATATGGTTTAAACATCCGTTATCTTAAGGGGGGGCTTTGAGAAAAAACAAACTAAATCTTAGGAAAAAAAAAAAGGGAAGAAGAAAAAAAACCAGTCTGCTTTCAGTAGTTCTTATAAACCACAGAGTTTCATTATTAAAAAAAAAAACCAAAGTAAACAGAACTACCCCCAAATCCGTCAGGCTTCTAGAATGTTCTCAGCCGTGCTGGGAAGGAGTGCCAGGCTGGAAATTTGCTGGATCCATTACAGCCCGAGCATCTGAATTTAGGGTTCTTTTGCAGTTGTGGCTACTTTCCTTGCAGCTGATTTTCGTGTGAAGGTATAAATCACTGGTGGAGCTGCTGAGGAGAATCTGCTGCTCCCAGGGCATTATGTAATGTGTGATTTTCCAGGCTCCACTTCACAGCACGGTTAACTTCTAATACTGCTCAATATTGCCTAAATGCACCAGGCCTGGTGGTTTCTGTGTGGTGGAACCTTCTGCTGGCTGGAAAGCCCAGCAAAGATTCCCTGCTGGTGGGAGGAGCAGATTGGTGAGAGGAGATCTGGGGAGAGAGGGTGGGTGAGTGAGAAAAAAAAGCCCTTTGCAGAAGAAATCCCTTGTAAACAAAGCTGAGCAGGTACTTTCCAGTGACAGTCTGGAGGGCTGGGGGATGTGGGAGGCCTGGTGTGTGACTGCTGAGCTTGTCTGTGCATTTCTGAAGGATCTGGCACAGTATTTTGCTTTTTTTTTTTTTTTTTTTTGCTGTAATGGAGGGAAAAGCAGAGAGATTTTGGTAATTTGATCTTCTGGTTCAGGTGTTCTTTGCAGAGGTGCACTGTGTCTGTTTAGCTTTAATCTGAGCCCTAATTGCTGAATAACCATTCCAGGCAGTGCCGCCTCTGGGAGCTAATGAGGTGCTCAGTATGTGTCTCATCACTTTTACAGCAGAAATACTTCAGGAAAAGGCTGGAATTTCCACAAGACATTCCAGTGCAGGAGTGATGGCGTGCATTTATTTATTTAGTTATTTATTTATTCCTGGATGTGGGAAGAGCCCTTTGCTGTCAGCTCTGAGTGGGACAGAGCACCCCAAATGCAGGGATCATCATTCACCCCAAATGTGGGGATCATCATTCACCCCAAACGCAAGGATCATCGTTCACCCCAAATCCTGGGATCATCATTCACCCCAAATCCTGGGATCATTGTTCACGCCAAATCCTGGGATCATCATTCACCCCAAATCCTGGGATCATCATTCACCCCAAATGCAGGGATCATCGTTCACCCCAAATCCTGGGATCATCATTCACCCCAAACGCAGGGATCATCATTCACCCCAAATCCTGGGATCATCATTCACCCCAAATGCAGGGATCATCGTCCACCCCAAATGCAGGGATCATCATTCACCCCAAATCCTGGGATCATCATTCACCCCAAATCCTGGGATCATCATTCACCCCAAATGCAGGGATCATCGTTCACCCCAAATCCTGGGATCATCGTTCACCCCAAATCCTGGGATCATCATTCACCCCAAATGCAGGGATCATCATTCACCCCAAATGCAGGGATCATCATTCACCCCAAATGCAGGGATCATCATTCACCCCAAATGCAGGGATCATCGTTCACCCCCAATGCAGGGATCATCATTCACCCCCAATGCAGGGATCATCGTTCACCCCAAATCCTGGGATCATCATTCACCCCAAATGCAGGGATCATCGTTCACCCCCAATGCAGGGATCATCATTCACCCCCAATGCAGGGATCATCGTTCACCCCAAATCCTGGGATCATCATTCACCCCAAATCCTGGGATCATCATTCACCCCAAATGCAGGGATCATCGTTCACTCCCTGCCAGGTCTCAGGCCTCAGGAGCTGATGGACCCTGGGATATTTCTCCCCTTTGTGGAGTGTCAGGGTAAGGAAATGGAAGTGCAATTCCAAGCAGATGCCTTTGGAAACAATCCCTGTCCTTTCTGGTAACTTCAGGAATGTTTGGGGCTTGTTTTCTGTTTGTCTGAAGGAATCCTATTAAAAAGCCTTTCAGTTGAGAGTTTGGGGGGAGAGCTTCAGTGTCCATCACAAAATTCTGGAATGGTTTGGGTTGGAAAGGACCTTAAGGCCCAACCCCACACCTTCCACTGTCCCTGGCCCTGGACACTGCAGGGATCCAGGGCAGCCGCAGCTCCTCTGGGAATTCATCCCAGCCCCTCCCCTGCCTGTTCAGACTCAGATTCATTTTCTCCATTTATGCATTTTCTGATACTTTGGCTACAAAATCTGAGATGATTTGTAGAAGGTTTGCCCCAGATGGTCTGGGCACCCTTCTGTGTGCTGCCAGCAGTGTGGGTTTCCTCAAGTGTCCCGTGTGTGGGTTCCCTGGTTTGTTTTCCACTGGCAGATATTACTGCAGCCACTCAGAACCTGGAATTGAGCCAGTGTTTCAGCATCTCCTGCTTGCTTTTTCCCATCAGATTACTCATGGGATAGGGATAAAGGACTTTTGAATTGACTCTGGTTCCCTCCCCCACAAGGATGAACTGATGACCCGATGTGGGGTTTGGAATGATTCTCTGCCTGCTTGGAACAGAAGGGAAAGAAAATGTGTGTGAGAGAGAGAATTTGTGTAATTCAAACTTCACACCCTCCTGAAATGATATAAAACCGGGCAAAGCAAAGCACATCCCTGGGTGCTGGGATTGCCCCTGGTCGTTCCCAAGGGCAGGTGGCAGAGCTGGGAAGGTTTGCTCCAGTTTCTGTCCCTTTGAGAGGTGATGTTGGTTGAAGAAGCAAAATTTGAGCGAGCCTTGGGGCAGGGAGGTGCCCAGCAGGGCACTTGAGCAGGCATTCTGTACCCAAATATTTCGTGTGGGTGGGTAGCACACAGCTAATATGAGGAACAGATAAGGAAATTAAATCTGCTAACTCTTATTTGTACCGTCAGGAACAAAAGGAGGGAACAAAAATTCTTATATTTAAATAGAAATTCTTATATTTAAATCGAAATTCTTATATTTGACTGCAGCTCCAGCCTGGGATTCAGAGGGATGTGCTGGGCTGGCTTCATGGAATGCAGGGATTTCTCCATCCCTGCCCTTCTCACCAGCAACCTGGGGTTCTGGGCTGGACCCCAGAATCCCTGAGGCTGGAAAAGCCCTCCAGGCTCAGGGTCCAGCCTTTGATCATCACCTTGTCCCCAGCCCAGGCCCTGAGTGCCACGTCCAGTGCTCCTTGGCCACTGCTGGCGTGAGACAAAGAGCCATTTGTTCCTTTGCAGTGGCGCTGTTGAATTTGATCCACATTTATTAGTCACCCTCCCTGCCAAGTGCAGAGAGCATGGGGATGGGATGGGTTTGTGTCCCAGCCAGCCAGGAAAGCTCCTCGTTCTGAAATCTGTGCTCGCAGCTCTCTGCCCCTGCTTAACCACCATTTTCAGGGATTTTTAGTTTTTTAATAAGGATTTTTTTGTGTTTGAAGGAAAAGCTGCCCACTCTGGCTTTGATGGAATGTTTGCCTTATTCCTGTGCTTCTCTGTTGTTCTCCTAATAGGATCTAAAGAGGAGAATTGAGGTTGCTTGTCAAGTGAAGCTGCAGCTCTGCCTTAATTCCCCCATTTCCAGCCCCCAGAGCACAGACATTGCTAATTGGTTGTTTTTTAAGCACATTTTCTAAAAGTAACTCCTAACACACAGATAAGATCTCTTTTGTGTGCTGAAATGTGTTTGCTGTGAGTAGCAAGGCCCAGAATTTGCCAGATTATTGTGGAAGGGACATGAGACAGTTAAACAGCATCTTAAAAATGCCTCTTGTTCCTGCAAATGTCATTCCTAATTGCTGGAGCTGTGTAGTTGTTTCAAAAAACATTTTAACTGGCTTAGGGGTCTTTACTTACCTGTAAGGGAAATGAAGCCATTTTATTTTTTTTTCCAATTGAAAGGATTAAAGAGGCTGTGAGCTCTCCTCCTGTTTAAAACCAGTCCAAATGGCACAAGGATCATCCTCCTGCAGTTTATTTGCTGTGCTTCATCTCTCAGTGATACAAACACAGCGCTGGAAGCTGGATCTGAGCCAGAGAAAGGAGAATTTTTACCTGCAGCCTCCTGGAAGGAAGAGGCACAGATCAGTCATTATCCCTCAGAGGCAGCAGAATTCCAGCTCCATCAGAGCTTCCACCGAGGCACTCTTGATGGAGGGCTCAGGTTAATTCCTTCGTTTCTGTGCTCTGCTGGCAGGATTTCTGCAGGCAGCACAATTTCCCCCTCAGGGTTGATTCCCACCCTGCATTTGTGCCTTGCACTTCCCGTGGGTTTTCCTGTGAGCAATCCTGGTGCCTCAGACCCGCAGCCAGATCTTGCAGCTGAGCTGCCTAAAATCTTGAGGGTGCCTGTAGTTCAAGGTACAGCCATTAAACAATTAAACAATTCAGTGCACGAGAGAGCCCATGAAAGTTTTGTTTGGCAAGAATTTCTCCTTTTTCTCTATCAGCGAGCTGATCTCGTGCTCTGTGCGATTGCTATTATGGTTTATATGAAAGTCACGCTTTTACTGTCTGCTGTGTTTATTATTTTTTTGAAATGTACTTTGTGGGAGGAAGTTCAACAAAACACTAAATTCTCAACTCAGCTTTGAGTTCTCTGACTTCCGGCCCTGCAGCTTTGAACTGTGCAAGAACGGGGTGAAATATTGGCTCTGTGCTGGGGCTGGCTGGAATTCCAGCACATTTGGGGTTCTTTAGTTGGGTTTGCATGTGCTGGGCCCCAGGATGAGCTTTCCACAGTTGAGAGTTTCTTCTGAGAGAGCTTTAAGCAAATGGGTAACTCCTAAAAAAGGGGTTTATTCAGGTTTTCTTCAGCTGATTGCTCAATCTCCTTGTGTGTGGAGCTGAGGGCAATGAGGTTCCAGGACAGGGATGTCTCCAAGATTCCAGGACATGGATGTTCCAGGACATGGATGTCCCAGGATTCCAGGACATGGATATACTGAGGTTCCAGGACTTGGATATACTGAGGTTCCAGGACATGGATGTCCCCAGGATTCCAGGACATGGATGTCCCAGGATTCCAGGACATGGATGTCCCAAGGTTCCAGGACATGGATGTCCCAAGGTTCCAGGACATGGATGTCCCCAAGATTCCAGGACATGGATGTCCCAAGGTTCCAGGACATGGATGTCCCAGGATTCCAGGACATGGATGTCCCAAGGTTCCAGGACATGGATGTCCCCAGGGCTCCAGGACATGGATGTCCCAAGATTCCAGGACATGGATGTCCCAGTATTCCAGGACATGGATGTCCCAGGATTCCAGGACATGGATATACTGAGGTTCCAGGACATGGATGTCCCCAGGATTCCAGGACATGGATGTCCCAGGATTCCAGGACATGGATGTCCCCAGGGCTCCAGGACATGGATGTCCCAAGGTTCCAGGACATGGATGTCCCCAGGGCTCCAGGACATGGATGTCCCAGGATTCCAGGACATGGATGTCCCAAGGTTCCAGGACATGGATGTCCCCAGGATTCCAGGACATGGATGTCCCAAGGTTCCAGGACATGGATGTCCCCAGGGCTCCAGGACATGGATGTCCCAGGATTCCAGGACATGGATGTCCCCAGGATTCCAGGACATGGATGTCCCAGGATTCCAGGACATGGATGTCCCCAGGGCTCCAGGACATGGATGTCCCAAGGTTCCAGGACATGGATGTCCCCAGGGCTCCAGGACATGGATGTCCCAGTATTCCAGGACATGGATGTCCCAGGATTCCAGGACATGGATGTCCCAAGGTTCCAGGACATGGATGTCCCAGGATTCCAGGACATGGATGTCCCAAGGTTCCAGGACATGGATGTCCCCAGGGCTCCAGGACATGGATGTCCCAGGATTCCAGGACATGGATGTCCCCAGGGCTCCAGGACATGGATGTCCTAGGATTCCAGGACATGGATGTCCCAGGATTCCAGGACATGGATGTCCCAAGGTTCCAGGACATGGATGTCCCAGGATTCCAGGACATGGATGTCCCAGTATTCCAGGACATGGATGTCCCAAGGTTCCAGGACATGGATGTCCCCAGGGCTCCAGGACATGGATGTCCCAGTATTCCAGGACATGGATGTCCCAAGGTTCCAGGACATGGATGTCCCCAGGGCTCCAGGACATGGATGTCCCAGGATTCCAGGACATGGATGTCCCCAGGGCTCCAGGACATGGATGTCCCAAGATTCCAGGACATGGATGTCCTAGGATTCCAGGACATGGATGTCCCAGGATTCCAGGACATGGATGTCCCAGTATTCCAGGACATGGATGTCCCAAGGTTCTAGGACATGGATGTCCTAGGATTCCAGGACATGGATGTCCCAGGATTCCAGGACATGGATGTCCCCAGGGCTCCAGGACATGGATGTCCCAAGGTTCCAGGACATGGATGTCCTAGGATTCCAGGACATGGATGTCCCAAGGTTCCAGGACATGGATGTCCCCAGGGCTCCAGGACATGGATGTCCCAAGATTCCAGGACATGGATGTCCTAGGATTCCAGGACATGGATGTCCCAAGGTTCCAGGACATGGATGTCCTAGGATTCCAGGACATGGATGTCCCAAGGTTCCAGGACATGGATGTCCCCAGGGCTCCAGGACATGGATGTCCCAAGATTCCAGGACATGGATGTCCTAGGATTCCAGGACATGGATGTCCCAAGGTTCCAGGACATGGATGTCCTAGGATTCCAGGACATGGATGTCCCAAGGTTCCAGGACATGGATGTCCCAGGATTCCAGGACATGGATGTCCTAGGATTCCAGGACATGGATGT
This sequence comes from Melozone crissalis, assembly GCF_028551555.1. Taxonomy (NCBI): domain Eukaryota; kingdom Metazoa; phylum Chordata; class Aves; order Passeriformes; family Passerellidae; genus Melozone; species Melozone crissalis. The sequence goes on along the minus strand of NW_026535792.1, from coordinate 1,240,967 downwards.
CCCAAGGTTCCAGGACATGGATGTCCAAGATTCCAGGCCCTGACAAAGTTTCCAGGCCCTGCAAAGGACTTTGTTTGGACATGGATGTCCAAAGTTTCCAGGCCCTGACAGGACATGGATATTTCCAGACATGGCTGGAATGGAACTGGTAATCACAGAAAATATAAAATATCCTGAGTTAGGACAAACAAGGGACAAAACCCATCTCCCTGGCCCAGCAATCCCATCTTGTGCCTGAGGAAAAACTTTTCTTGTTGAGTAGAGAGCTTCTCCAGAGCAGGGATGTGGCAGTGCTGGCTTTGTGCTGCTCCTTTGGTGCTTTTAGCAATGAAAGTGAAAATATTGAAGCTGAAAGCACCATTGGAGTTGTGGGATGGAATTCAGGTGTCTGAAGGAGTCAAGGGGCTGAATTTGAGCAAGGAGGATCCTATGGTGTTCCTTCCCTCTGGGAAAATGCTGGGTCAGGTGAGATCCAGGGGTGTACAGGAGGGGAGAGCTGGGATCCATCCCAGGGGTGGTTGGGAGAGTGAAGAGTTGGGAATGTTGGCATGGAAATGTCCCCTGATCTTCCTGCAGGTCTTCAGGAATGCTCCACCCCATGAGTGATTTAAAGAATGAATAATCACACATAAATGTCTGTCCAATTGCACATAACTTCCAGCTGATCTCTTCTGTCTTCTGTTTATACAACATATCAGAAAGAGTTATAAAATCCATAATATTTATGGATTAATTGTAGCCCTTGGAGTATTTCCAGGCTATTTTCATATATATCTTTAGGCACAATTTCAAATCAGCTCCTTCACATCTCTTTACTCCCTTCCTTTCCCGCCCCCAGGGTGGCTCTGCCTGTTCCTCCTGAGGATTAACTGTGAGTTGGACAGAATCTAAAATGGATGTGAAGGGATGAATGCAGCAGCTGGCCAGAGCCAGGGCTCAGTTTCTCACCTGTTCCAACGTGGGGAACGTGGCCCTGGCACTTTCCTTTCCTCAGGGTGTTTTTGGCACAGCTGTGACTGTGGGGGTGCCAGAGGGGCTCGGCAGGGCAAGGAGGATTTGGGTGTTCATTAAAATGCTTCCCCTCAAGTGGTTTTGAAGGGTTTGGAGAGGTCAAGGGTGCAGCACCCATTATGATAATTGGAATGAAGCAGAATGGCCAGGGTGGGACAAAAAGCAGTGGGAATTTGGGATTTCACTTGGCTCTGGAGCTCAGATCTCCTGGAGCCCACAGCCTGTGTAGGGCATGGCTGAGGGGTGTCAGGTGTTGGATTTTGGGGTGCAGAGCCCTGCTTTGGCATGGGCTGGGATGGATTTAGTGATGGCTGAGAGGATCTGGCTGCTCCCAGCCCCATCCTGCTCGCTCCAGCTGCATTTAATGCAGCAGGAAATGCAGGAGTGGGGGGTGTGGGCTGGGAGTGCTGCTGCTTCCAGAAGATTCCAGAGCTGGGGGCTCAGGGGCAGGAAGTGTTGATGTGTAAATAAACACTGGGAAACTCCAGAATTTGGGGTGGCTTTAAAGGCCATCCTGAGATTGATGCCTCAGGTTTGTATTTTATATTTTTCACATTCTGTGCTGCTTTAGTGTGTGGGTCTGGGTTCACATTCAGGGATGGTGAGCTCTGTGCACAGAGCAGGGACACAAAACAATTCCTGCTCCAGCTGGGCACCAAGCACAAATGACCCAAATCTCAGCCCAGGAGCACAAACCCCGTGGGCTGCAGAGAGAAAAACAAGCAGGGTGGGACTGCCTGGGCTAAAGCTGCAATGGGACAATGAACTGCAAGGTGCAAATGGAGCAGAGCTGATCCCAGGGACAGAGCCCGTGCCCCTCGTGCATTTTGGGGCCATTTTGGTTCATCTTGGGTGCAGCCCTGGCTGGGCTCTGGTGCTGCCCAAGGTGGATCCATGGAGGAGATGCTTTGAATGAATCCCTGCTTTATTCTGGAGCTCTGCCCAGCCTCTGCTCCAGGGCAGCCTGAACAAGGCATCAAGATGAGCTCCTCCATCAAGGTGGGTTTTCCTCCCCCAAACCCCCTTGGATTGAGCTTCTCCTCAGCTCCAGCACAGCCTTGGCTGCTGCTCCAGGGGCAGCTGGGGAATATCCAGCTGGGCAGGGGGATCCCAGGGGCTCCCCATGTCTGGGGTGTCCTGGACTTCCTGCCCTGCAGCAGGCTTTGCACTCAAACCTCTCTGAATTCTCCTTTTCAAAGCTCAGATGTTTGCTGTGCCCCCATCTGAGCACAGTTTTGGTCTGGTTGGGAGGTGGAGGTGAAACTTTCAGCAGTGGTGTTTGATGAGGATTGGACATAAATTGATAAAATGCCTTCTGTTGTTTGAAGGGAAAGCAGAATGAGGCACCTCACCTGTCTGGGGAGGGAAAACAAGAACTGGGGAATGTCCTGGGCTGGGAACAGACACCCCAAAATCCCCCCTGTGCATCCCTGAGAACATTCCCCCCATATTCCTGGAGCTGTTGGGAATGTGCCCATTCCCTGGGGAGCTGTCCCAGTCCCCCCTACACTTAGGGGGAAAATCCTGTCCTGATTCCCATCCCAAACCCCAGACCAGCTTCCCTCCTGCCCCTGGGCACATGAGGAACCTGCAAATTCCATGAGGAATTATGGAAGCCCCAGGAAATTCCACATTTCTGGTTAATATTTGGACAAATTCAGCTAATCCAGACCATTATTTAGTGAATAACCAATTGGGCGCCTCTTGTTTTTCTTACAGCATGCAGCAAAAGTTTCCTCTGCTCCTCATTCTCTTCCTTACAGCTCTTTTTGCCTTTGGAAATAAACACAATTATTGGGAATCATTGGGAATGGGCCCATGCAATGACATCTTAGGTAATTCTTGTGTAAAGTGCAGTTTAATTTTAGTGCAAGCCTTTCTTTAACACATTCCCTTCAGTATTTAATAATTGGTGGTGCTGGTGAGAAGATGAACCTCAGTTTATTGGTGCTTAGGAAGCATCACCATCCCAACTCCATGATCCCAAAAAATTCCTGAAAGATTTGAAGGTATCTGTGCCTGAGTGGAAATTCAGAGTGGCTTTTTCTCAAGACAGCAAGAGGTATTTTACTGCAGAAAGATTGTGTGGCTATTTTTAGCCCTGGGTACTGGTGAGGTGGAACAGAATATTTTTAGAGCTGTAGAAAATGCAGCCACTCAAGCTGGGTTCTTTTTTCACACTGGTGCTGGAGGGGTTTTCCAAAATAAAGAGCAGAACTAGTAGAAAATGGCTTTTCTGTACCATTTTTATTTATTAAATAGGTGATTGATGGATATACATATATATTTTTATATATACATGTACATATACAGTGGCTATTTATATTTATATTTATATTTATATTTATATTTATATTTATATTCCTATGCAATTTTAAGTGATTTGACCCTGTGAATACCATGCATTAAAACAGTTTTCCCTCAAATTTTGGAAACTTTTTACCTCAGTGTTTTAAGGAAATCCACAACCAGCAAGGTATAATTTTGGCCCCCAGTTAATCTGTACCAATCTGGATCATTCCTGGAGTGAGGTAAGCCTGGAATAATTCAGGAAATGTTGGTGAATTTAGGAAAAGAAAAGTTTGGGAGAAGAAACTCTGTAACTTTTTAGGCATTTCGACTTTTCCAAACTCTGTTGCATTCACAGTACGAAAGAAAATGTTTTGATATTTAATAAATCATAGTTCTGGAAAAGAAACAACAAACCCAACCCCCCAGAAACATTCTTGGCATCTTTCTGAAGAATGTCCATATTAACTCTGTTGTCCTGGCTTGATTCCAGCATTACTAGATTATAAATTCTATTTCCATCCTCTTGGTTTTCAATTGCAGATCTATTTTTACCTTTCTTTTGTTAAATAATAATCGTTGCTTGCAGGGCACAGTTGTGTTTGTAGCAACCAGAATGATTTTTTTTTTTTTGGTCTAAAACTGTATTTTTCTAGTTTAGTCATCCTCCAGAACTTCTAGAAGTAAATTACGTGCTTGATTTGCCAGGATCTGTTTGGTGTTTTAAACACAGCAGATGAATTAACAGAAATCTGTCAGCTTTTCTGCACCCTGAAATTCCAAATTCGCAATGTTCCTGCCTTGGAGAGTCTCAGATCTTTGGGAATAGAGGAGTTGGAGGCAGAGATAAGCGCAGAAATTTGGTTTTTAGGGGGACAGCTGCTCAGTGTTTAATGTGGTTTGGTGGGATCTTCACGCATCGTTTGTGGGGTAAGCAGATCTGGAACGGACTGGGTGTGGGCATAGAAAGATGATAAGGGAGAAGATTAGAGAAAACCACACAGAAAAATCAGATTTTTGTCTCTTTTTTAGAGGCAGCTGCACATCAAGGGGCAGAGCAGTATCCTGGGAGTAGCTGAGGAGCCTGACCAAAACTCAGTTGTGGTTCCAGGGAGCTCCTTGCCGCCTCCCTGTGCCTGCTCTGCTCCGTCTGGCAGGAGTTTGGAAATATTTTGATTGCCTTTTGGAGCATCTCTGCCTAATTAACAGCTTTTCTTTCCCTTCCCTCGTTGCAATCTGGCCGTGCTCCCCTGGCAATCACAGCGAGGGCTGAGCACGGAGCAGGGCTGGGGAGAGGGGAGGCAGGGCTGCTCTCTGGGATCCGGCAGGGATCCGGCAGGGATCCGGCAGGGATCAGGGTTTGCTCACAGGCATTGGGACACAGGCAGTGAGCACAGAATTCCAGGAGAGTTTGGGTTGGAAGGGAGCTGAAATCCCATCCCATGGATCCCATCCCATCCTATGGATCCCATGGATCCCATCCCATCCCATGGATCCCATCCCTATCCCATCCCCATCCCATGGATCCCATCCCATGGATCTCATCCCATCCCATGGATCCCATTCCATCCCATTGATCCCATCCTATGGATCCCATGGATCCCATCCCATCTCATCCCATGGATCTCATCCCATGGATCCCATCTCATCCCATGGATCCCATCCCATCCTATGGATCCCATGGATTCTGTCCTATTTCATGGATCCTATAGATCCTACTCTTATCCCATCCCCATTCCATGGATCCCATCTCATCCCATGGATGCCATCCCATCCCATCCCATGGATCCCATCCCATCCCATGGATCCCATCCCATCTCATCCCACGGATCCCATCCCATCCCATGGATCTTACCCCCTGGATCCCATCCCATCCCATGGATGCCATCCCCACACCTTCCACTAAGCCTTCCCTTGTGTTCCAAGCCTTGTTCCTTGGACGTTCCAGGGATCCAGGGAGTTTCTCTGGGAATTCCATCCCATCCCCTCCCCACGGTCCCAGGGAGGAATTCCTTCCCAAATCCCATCCAACCCCATTTCCTGGCCAGTTAAACCCATCCCCTGTCCTGTCACTCCCTTTCCAAGTCTCCTCTCTGAGGCTGCAGCAGTAACTGCACAAAAGACACTGAAAACACAAAAAAATCCCCCAAATCTCAAGAAAAAACGTCAGAGGCCTATTTGAATTCAGGTTTTGGTTCAGGCAGAGGCTTTCTGAGGTCTTCTGTCCTGGCACAGCTCCTGAGGAGAGCTGGAGCAGGGAAAGCTCCCATGGCAGCACTCAGGGATGTCCTTCCCCATTTTCTCCCAAATTAAAGTATAAATGCTTTAATCTGACTAATATAACAGTTGGATGTTAGGAAATATTATTTCCTGGGAGAGTGGATAAGTATTGATACAGCTTTCTCAGGGAAGTGTGGAATCACCATCCCTGGAAGGGCTCCAAAATCCAATTTTGATTTAATTGCCAAGGTGCTCTTCAGTCAGGAGTTGAACCTGGTGAGCTTTGAGGTCTTTTCCAACCTTAACAACTCAGTGATTCTGTGAATATGGAAGTTCAAACCCCGCTTTTCATATCACTGTTTAGTAAAAATAAATCTGTTTCCAACATGAGCAGAGGAAAAAGGATTGAATTTCAGAACCTTTGGTCCAAACTTTGTTTTCCTCCTGCACACAAATTCAGTTCCTCCCTTTTGCCCATTTCCCTGATGGATTCCCTAAATTAGAGCTACTGCAAAAAGGTGGGAAAGGGAGAACTTGGGAAATCCAAGGAATTTTGGGAGCTGCTGGTTGGCTTCTCTGGATAATTGAGCTTTAAATGAAGGTGGCATTAGTTAAATAGTCAGCAGTTTTTAATTAGTGAAGTGCTGCAGTTCACACCAAAGGTTCCCAAAAACCTTCCTGAACTTTTCTAATAAAGCCAAAATTGACAATTTCCAGGCTAAAGCAAATGATACCTGGGAGAAGAACCAACCCAGCAGAAAAAGCCATGGAAAAGCAGGAAATAACAACTGGAATTCCCTCATTTCTCTGCAGTGCATGAGCTTGGCTAATTCAGCTTTTGTTAATTAGAGTTTGTAATTGTGATCTTGCCATTTATAGCTAAAAATAGGTGTCAAATTCTATGGAGGAGCAAATGTGAAAGCAGATTTTCATTGTTAATTGTATACATTGTGTCTGTTTCCTGCAGACATTGGATGCAGGAAATGTATGCATTTCAGAAATCTGAGTTATTTATAAAACTTAATTCTTTCTCAAAGATTCCTAACAGCAGCTTCATGTCCCTGTTCCTGCTCATGCACAGCAGCAAATCATGGGATCAGTGAAGGATTTTGGAGCTGTGTGATGCAGGAAAGATAAAAAATGGAATTTTGGGAGGTTCCTGCTGTAATATTTACACTCAGTGTCTTTGCTATTGTTGGTTCCAGCCCACCACACGCTGCTTGGAACAAAATCTCAATTCTCACCCTGAAATACTCACTCAGCTGTCACTCAGGGATGAGTCAAGAATGCATTATAGTAAACCAAAAAATGGGAAATTTATCCAGTGTTTAGTGCACAGATAATTACACTGATTTATTCAGAATAATTGTATTATATAATATTTATTCAGAACTTACAAATTTATTCAGAACTTAGAAAATTATGAAGAGTAATGGGATTGAAGTGCAACTTACAGGCAGCTTTTCATTCACTGTGTGTTGGTGAGTGTGTGGAATCCTTCTCTGGGGAGATGATGCTTTCTCTCAGTTTATGATTTAAAAAACCTTTTTCATTGCTGCAGTGGCCCTGTGAAGGGCTGTGTTTTAGCTAAAACCACTATTTTAGGGATATTTAACATTGGTTTCCAGCAGGAGCATTTTACTCCTGAGCACTGTTTGGTTCTGGAGTGGCACAGAGTGGGAAGGCTTTAAAATCAGATTTTATGGCTGCAGATCTCACGAGTTCTTGGCTTATTCTGGATATATTTGGTGCACTGAAGTCCAAAAAGCGTCAGACTGAAATGTGAGATGTCCCACGTGTTGTGTTCAGCCCCTCTGTGAACTTTGACAGGCCGAGCCCGATCTGGTGCATGGAGGGAAATAAAAAAGAGATTGATGAGAAATCCTCAGATGTATTTTTATTTCATATCAGAGCACGTTTGACATGAAATTACAGCGATAAAAAGCCTTGATTTGCCTCAGCTCTGCTGTTATCTCCAGCCCCATTTTAATGTGCACTTTATAGGCACATAAAGTTTGTTCATTGTATTTTTATTTACAGGAGGCTTCCAATGGCAACTTCCTCAAAAGCTCTTCAGAGCCAGATGTGTCTGATGCTGGTGGAATTAAAAAAAAAAGTGTGTTATGACTCGATGTAATTATTTCCTGCTTGTCCTGGCTGCTTTTTGATGCTCTCTGCTCTCTTGCAGCCTCAGATAACAGCCAGAGGTTTCGAGAAACCTGCTTTGCCTTCGCGCTGACGCCGCAGCAAGTGCAGCAGATCAGCAGCTCCATGTGAGTGGGTCCAGCAGCCCTGAAATGCAAATAACCCACCCCAAACCCACCCAGCCTTCCATGGCCCTACTCAGCATCCCCAAAATCCAAATAACCCACCCTAAACCCACCCAGCCTTCCATAGCCCTACTCAGCAGCCCCGAAATCCAAATAACCCACCCCAAACCCACCCAGCCTTCCATGGCCCTACTCAGCATCCCCGAAATCCAAATAACCCACCCAGCCTTCCATAGCCCTACTCAGCAGCCCCGAAATGCAAATAACCCACCCCAAACCCACCCAGCCTTCCATAGCCCTACTCAGCAGCCCTGAAATCCAAATAACCCACCCCAAACCCACCCAGCCTTCCATAGCCCTACTCAGCAGCCCCGAAATCCAAATAACCCACCCCAAACCCACCCAGCCTTCCATGGCCCTACTCAGCATCCCCAAAATCCAAATAACCCACCCAGCCTTCCATAGCCCTACTCAGCAGCCCCGAAATGCAAATAACCCACCCCAAACCCACCCAGCCTTCCATAGCCCTACTCAGCAGCCCCGAAATGCAAATAACCCACCCCAAACCCACCCAGCCTTCCATGGCCCTACTCAGCATCCCCAAAATCCAAATAACCCACCCCAAACCCACCCAGCCTTCCATAGCCCTACTCAGCAGCCCCGAAATGCAAATAACCCACCCCAAACCCACCCAGCCTTCCATGGCCCTACTCAGCATCCCTGAAATCCAAATAACCCACCCCAAACCCACCCAGCCTTCCATAGCCCTACTCAGCATCCCTGAAATCCAAATAACCCACCCCAAACCCACCCAGCCTTCCATAGCCCTACTCAGCATCCCTGAAATCCAAATAACCCACCCCAAACCCACCCAGCCTTCCATAGCCCTACTCAGCAGCCCCAAAATCCAAATAACCCACCCCAAACCCACCCAGCCTTCCATAGCCCTACTCAGCAGCCCTGAAATGCAAATAACCCACCCCAAACCCACCCAGCCTTCCATGGCCCTGCTGGGAATGGCAGGGGGAGCTCCTCTGGGGAATTGGTTTGTCTTGTTGTGTGGGGAGCAGAGAATTCAGCCCCACCACTGAGTTTGGGGTGGGTGTCTCTGGTGTTAAGTTCCCTGCAAATCCAGAATTCTGCTCCCTGCAGCTCTTCCTTGCCACCAGTTTGTTGATTCATTACAAAGTTGTGACTTTATGGTGACCCATCACAATTTTCTTTCTAATATACAAAAAACACCAAAAAAAGCCAAAAAAACCCTGCAAAAACAACCCATAAAACACATAACCCCCAAAACAAAAAAAAAAAAACCAAACAAAAACCCAAAACAAACCACCCCCCCCAAAAAACCAGCAAAAAAACCCCCAGCAAACAAACAAACAAAACAAACAAACAAAAAAAAACCCAAAAAACCAACCTCCCCCCAAAAAAGCCTAAAAAATAAAACCCCAAACAAAAACCCTAAAAAATAAACCCCCCCAAAACAATGAAAAACCTCAAACAAAAACCCCCACAAAAATAGAGGTCAGACCCAAGTTTATTTATTTACCTCAGGAAATAAAAACTCTTCCTTTTAACCTCTCTTGAGAGTGGTGGTTTGAGCAGGAGCAGCAAAGTCTGGTGTGCATTATACATGCCTGAAAATGTGAGTTTTCCATTTTTTTTATATAAAGATGAAGTGTTTTCCATAAATTGAACTTCCAGCAAACTCCTGAGGAATCTATAATGCAATACTGAGGAATCTTGTGAACTGCAGGAAATTTTAATCCATTTTCTCTTGTTTCCAGGGATATTTCTGGGACCAAATGTGACTTCACAGTACAGGTCCAGCTACGGTAGGGATTTTGTTGCCTGTTGGTTTTTAGGATTTATCAGCAGGTTGGGAATTCCTGGGTGGAAAAGAGCTGATTTTCCTCATCCACATGATTCACTCAATCCACAGAAGGATTCACTGATTTTCTTGCCATTGAATCCTTCCTGTAATTCCACCTTGGTCATTCCATGTCCTGGGGCTGGAAAATCCATGAGCAGGGAGGGTTGTTTTTCCTAGCAGGGATGGATTCCATGGGCATTTCAAGATCTGCTTCTTTAGGCACTTTGGGAGTCACCAGCCTGGTGAATTTGGGGGTTTTTAATCAATCATAAATGGATTAAATCCTCTGTCTCAGCCTGGTGGGGTGGGATGGACCAAGGGTGAGGAGAGAATGAGCAAACCCCTCTTGGATGATCCATGGGCAGGGATGGGGCAGTCCCTGGAAGGAACCCAGGGCAGCTGAGAGGTTCTGCTGCTCCGTGGAATGCTCATTGTCCTGCTGGGATCCAGCAGCAAAAACACCTCTTTGAACTGGAAAGAAAGAAATCCAACAGCAGAAACTGCCTGGAGCTGCAGCTGGGACGGGGAAATGTCATTTGTGACACCTTGGTCTTGTGTGGAGAGGTCAGGCTGGAGAGGAGGCAGAGAAGGAATTGGGGGTGGGATGAGTCAGGCTGAGGAATTCAAGGAATCTCAGAGGAACCCCCAGGCTGCTGAAGCTCTGTGATTTTGGGGGGTTTTCCTGCTCTGTGACTTCATTGCAGGGCTGTGTTGAGGAAGGTTTGTCCTGATTTCAGAGCTCAGTGGAAAAAACAGTTCCTTCTGGGGAGAGATGATCTTTAAATCACTGTAAAAGTGAAAGATGATGGCAGCTCTTTGCTTTTAGGTTTTGTTTATCAGAAACCAGTTGTCCACAAGAAGATCACTTCCCACCCAATCTGTGTGTGAAAGTCAATGGGAAACCATGCAGCCTTCCAGTAAGTCAAATCTCCTTTTAGTACTCATTTTGGGATGCATTATTAGGAGTTACCTGCCTGAAAATTTATCCCAATCTTTGTTTTCACATTCTGGAGCATTGGAATGAACAGAAAAGATCAAGTAATTTGTTTTAGCCAGTAGATCCAGAGTTCGTATGGAAGTTAAAATGAATCATCCCTTTTTGAGATGATACATTTAGTAATATTCACATGAGCAGAGAAAAAAGAATTGAATTTTAGAAACTCTGGTCCAAAGTTTGGGGTTTTCTGTTTAGCTTTGCTGGGACAGGAGAGGTGGCAAAGTTCCCTTTAATATTTTGAAGGCAGGGTTAGGATTTTGGATTTCCATCAGGAGAAAGAGCTTCTAAAACGCTCCATATTTTATTGTCTGATCCTTCTCTGTTTGAATTAGCCATAGAGCCTGGTCCAGGTGCATTGGGAGGGGCAGGAGGCAAAAGCACTGTGGGATTCTTTTTTCTGAGAGCTGAAATTTTGCTTTCAGGGCTACCTGCCACCAACCAAAAACGGTGTTGAACCAAAGCGCCCCAGCCGACCAATCAACATTACCTCACTCGTCCGCCTGTCCACCACGGTCCCCAACACCATTGTCGTGTCCTGGACTGCAGAGATTGGCAGGGTGAGTGCCTCTGGGGTCTCCTCAGTCTGCCTGAGAGATAATCCTGGGCAGAAAATCCTTGCTGGGCTGGCCACGGGTGTCCTTGTCTGTGACGGTGTTCACAGGGGTCTGGAAGAGATGAGGATCTGACTCCATGTTCCAGAAGGCTGATTTATTATTTTATGGTATATATTATATTGAAACTATACTAAATGAATAGAAGAAAGGATTTAATCAGAAGGCTGGCTAAGAACAGAAAAAGAAGGAATGATAACAACAGCTTGTATCTCGGACAGAGAGTCCGAGCCAGCTGACTGTGATTGGCCATTAATTAGAAACAACCACCTGAGACCAATCCCAGATGCACCTGTTGCATTCCACAGCAGCAGATAACCATTGTTTACATTTTGTTCCTGAGGCCTCCCAGCTTATCAGGAGAAAAGATCCTAAAAAAAGGATTTTTCAGAAAATATCACAGCTGCACTTGTCCAGCTGGAATTCTGTGCTGCCGGGATGTGCTCCCTCAGATCCCTCCCTCACCTTCCCTCCTCATCTTTGTGACTCAGGGAGGGCCAGATAAAGAGATCAAGGCATCCTCTAAGCCTTTTGTTTGTTGATTTGGCCAAACTTCAGACTTTGAAGTTCTTCCTGACTGCGGGGACTTGACAAAGCTTGGCTTGGACTTGCAAGGAGCGGGTGCCATCGAGCCCAGAGTGGCCCTTCAGAGCTGTGAGTGTGGACACAGCACAGCCCAGCTGATTCCATTGACCCTTTTTGCTTTTCTCCCAGCTGCTCTCCTTATCCTCTACATTTAAAACCTCATTTTTAATCCTTTTTGTGTCTGTGGGGAGGAGGTTACAACCAGTGTCAGAAAATCGCTGATGTTCCACCGGGCTAATGAAATCTGGAACATGCTGCAAAAAGTGACTCCAGTAAATCAGCCATGAATTACTGAGCTGCTTTCAGTGCTGGCACCAAAGCTGCTGGGTGGGCATTCCAGAGGCACCGTGTGCTGCTGCCACTGCCCCCATCCTGTTTTTAGAAGTGCCCAGAATTGTCCTGAGGTGAAACTTTGGCCAAGAATTTGTCAGCGTGCAAAGCCCAGCGTGGAAAAATGCTTACACTCCACTCAGGGACAATGGGCAGCTCTGAAACACCAGGGTGGGATTTCGGGCTGGATTTCTTGTGGAGCAGAAAACAATCTCCATTCAGATGATGGCATAAAGGGTGGCTGAGTGATTCTGGTCCAGAAAATCCTGTCTTATCTAATGAGAGCTGCAGGGATCAGAAGGAAGCAGTTCCCAATCAGCCTGCTTGGGTTTGCGTGCTGAGCTGCAGTTGGATGAGTCCCAGATGCTGCTCTGAGGGATTCAGGATTTCGGGACCAGAAGTGCCCCAAGTTTGAGTCAGTCCCTTGGGAACTGGCTGGTTTTCAGGTTTCACAGATTAATCAGTTATAAAGAACATTTTGGGGAACTTCTGGCATAAATAAGCACTAGATCCAGAATTGTAGGACAGGGTTGGAACAGCCTGGGACAGGGGAAGGTGTCCCTGGGTGGAGTGGGATGGGATTTAAGATCCTTTCCAACCCAAACCATCCTGGAATTCTATAAAAAGCAATCCTTCCTGAATACATTCTTTAAGACACAATCCTTACTAAATAGATTCTTTAAGAAACAACCTTTCCTAATTTGATTCTTTGAGACTTTGACAGTGAAATGTGAAGAATTATTTTATATTTGGCTGTGCCTGTGTAGCACAAAATCTGAGTTCCCCTTTCCCCCTTCCCTCAAGAGTCAGTTCTGGTCCCAACTGTGCTCCCTACCTTTGCTGGAGCCCTCAGTGTGATTTTTACACAATCTGTTTCAAGAGCCTTCTGTACAAGATGCCTTGGGCAAGTTCCTGCCTTTGTAGATTCAAGCTGTCGGTAAATAATTTCACAACGTTAATTAGCATTTTTCTAACTCCTCTCCTAATTGAGGCATTAAACAAACAAGTTAAGGCAGTAGTGGTTTTTAACGATGTGAGAAGCGTTCATTGTGAGAATAAAATATTTAAAATGTGGTGTTTCTGATGCTGCTCCAATTGGTGTGATTTTGTGGTGAGATATATCACTGAGAGCCTGCCTTCAGATCCTAAATAAAGGATGGGGGATGTCACAATTGCATGGATTTTTTTAAAGTGGAAACGTGTGGCACTTGCTGAGGGAAGCCTTTTATTTTTCAATTTAAATTGTATGAATGCAGCTCCAGGTTTAGCCAATGTTCAAATCAAAAAATAATTGATGTACCCTAATGTGAGAACATGGATTTAGTCCTTTCCATTCTGGGGGATGAGAGGTGTTGCTGCTGAGTCACATTTTTAGAAAGACGTTTATAACCTGATTTTTCTGGAGATTATAAGAAAAATGAGAGCTTCAGAAATCCCAGGAATTTGGGCTCCATGGCAGGAAGAGTTCATTCCATGAGGGAAGGTTCACCTGAGTTGGGTTCTGCCTCTGAGCTGCTTTGGTGATGAAATTCACATTTCAGAGACAATTGAGTGCAGGAAGAGAAGAAAAAGATGGCCAGTGCTTCCAGATATTGCAGGAGATGCATCGTGGGAAGAGGCATCACTGCTCCTTTTCCTATTTTGAAAACAAAATAGGCTTTTATTAAAAACAAGAAAAAATTCTGATCATATTTGACCTGACAGCTTTCCTTAAATACACTGACACCATTGCAGTGCTGAACATTGTCTATGTAAAATTAAATATACTGACACAAGTGCGGTGCTGAACATTATCCATGTAAAATTAAACCACTGACACAAGTGCAGTACTGAATATTATCAATATAAAATTGAAGTAACTGTCCTCCATGGTGCTCTGCAATCCCATAACAAAATGTTACATGCTGCAGACAGGGTTTTCCCGGATGTTTTTGGGGTTTTCCCTGATGTTTTTGGGTTTTCGCTGATATTTTGCGGGATTTTCCAGAACTATTCCATGGCAGTGTGCCTGGTGAAGCAGCTCTTCTGAGCAGTGCCCTGCAATCCCATAACAAACTGTTATGTACTGCAGACAGGGATTTTCCCTGGTGTTTTTGGTATTTTCTCTGATGTTTTAGGGTTTTCTCTGATGTTTTGTGGTGTTTTCCAGAACTATTCCATGGCAGTGTACCTGGTGAAGCAGCTCTCCTCCATGCAATCCCATAACAAACTGTTATGTACTGCAGACAGGAGTTTCTCTGTTTTTGGTATTTTCCCTGATGTTTTGGGTTTTCCCTGACGATTTGTGGTGTTTTCCAGAACTATTCCATGGCAGTGTACCTGGTGAAGCAGCTCTCCTCCACAGTGCTCCTGCAGCGGTTGCGGGCCAAGGGAATCCGGAACCCGGATCACTCCAGAGCACTGAGTATGTGTCTGCTGGCCTTCTGTAAAAAAAGGAAAAAAATTCACTTTTGTGAGGGGAGATTTGGAATTAGGACTGTGCTAACCAAGCCTTGGACTTCCTACAGCCCTCTGGGCTTTGGGAATGTGATAGTGGTGTTCTTTGTGTTCAGCTCCAATTCAAAGACTCAGAGCCTTTGTTTGCACTAGGAGCCAGTCCAGGAACCCTGTTGACACTGTGAGGGGAAAAATGCAAGAGAATCTCTTTCAGCTCAGCCATCCTGGCTTTGTTTGTGCAGAATGGCACAACTGTGCTCTGCAGTCAAGTGGGCATTCAGTACCTCAGGAGGAGGAATTGGTGGAAGTTTGTGACATAAAATCAGCACAAACTGCTGTGGGTTTGGTTTTCAGGGAGAGGGAGAAAATCCCAACATCTGATAGTGGTGTTACTCTTTAATTAATGCTCACATCAGGTTTTGTACTTTCTCCAGAGGGGAAAAATGAGTGCAGCAGTAAAAAATGGTGCAGAATGGTATAAATGTGTTTTACATGAGGGGGGCTGAAGGCCTCGCCCTGGGCCTGGGCCTGGGCAGGAGCAGCTCCACCGAGCATTTCTGTTCCCAGAGTTGTGGGGTGAGCCTGGGAAAGTGCCCAGCACAGAGCCCCTCCTCACTCCAGAGTGAATTTGCTGCCTTTCTGTCTCCTCTGACAACAAATTGGTGGAAATTTGTGGCAGAAAACTAGTAAAAATTGCTGTGGGTTTTGTTTTCAGGGAAAGGGGAAAATCCCAAAATGATAGTGGTGTTACTCTTTAATTAATGCTCACATCAGGAGTTGTACTTTCTCCAGAGGGGAAAAATGAGTGCAGCAGTAAAAAATAGTGCAGAATGGCACAAGTTTGACAGTGTTTTACAGTGAAGGGGGCTGGAGGCCTCACCCTGGGCCTGGGCCTGGGCAGGAGCAGCTCCACCGAGCATTTCTGTTCCCAGAGTTGTGGGGTGAGCCCAGAGACAGTGCCCAGCACAGAGCTCCTCCTCACTCCAGAGTGAATTTGCTGCCTTTTTGTTTCCTCTGACAACAAATTGGTGCAAGTTTGTGGCATAAAAACAGTAAAAACTGCTCTGAGTTTGGTTTTTGGGAAGAGGGGGAAACACCTGATCCATATAAAATTACTCTTTAATTAATGCTCACATCAGGTGTTGGACCTTCTCCAGAGGGGAAGAAATGAGTCCAGCACTAAATGATAATGCTGGGCATTAATTTGTCCTAATGCAGTTTGATGATTTATGCACAAAATGCACAAAAATCTACCAAGTTCCAGGTGGCAGCTGCTCTGCAGGGTGAGGATGAAGGTGTAGGTCCAGCTCTTAGAGCAGGAATAAAATAACTCTGAGTTGTTCATTTTACCAATGGCAGCTCATGAAACAGCCCTTGTAAATAAAAATAGAGGATGAAAAACTGCAGGAATTAAAGACTTCAGTGTTTCACTGCAGTTATTTAAATCTCAGATTTTGTCAGGGTGCTGCTGACTGCCTATTGCTCAATTTGCTTTTCAGTTTGAAATCACTTGATGAGGATTTGGGGGGTTGTAGTGGTGCCTCTCTATGTGAGACTTGTTAACAAGTTTAGCTTGGAGTTGGAAGTGAAATTGATGTGATATTAAATATTAAATAATGGTCAGGTACAAAGCTGCATGCAAAGGAGTTAAGACATCTCTGGATAAATACATTTTAGGGGTCTTGAATTCAAAGTTTACTCTGCCATTTCATATTTATTTTATTTCTTTATCATCCAATTCATGTTTGAATTAACATAAAATAAACTTTTTCTTCTTTCAAATACCAGTTAAAGAGAAGCTAACTGCTGATCCAGACAGTGAAATTGCAACAACCAGCCTAAGAGTGTCTCTGCTTTGTCCAGTAAGTTGATTTTTCATTCCCTCAAAAGTGATTCTGATGGAAATGTGGCTGTTGTGGTGGAATTACCTCGTGTTTACCTGGTGTAACTTTGTGGGGACAGAGAGCAGCTGAAATTCCCTATCTGTGCTGAAAAGCTTCTGAAATGCCCCTGGGAAAATGAATATTCCATTAGCTTGGAAATGTTACTCAAAATATATGTAAGCATACATTTAATGTGTCACTGCATCATCTGAGAGTGCAGCTTGAGCTTGGATTGATAAAAACTCTCTCAAAAAGGGGGAAAAGGGAGGAATCTGATGTTCAAAGCAGCCAAAGGAGGCAGCACCTCCCAGAATTGTGCAAATGCACACTTGGATTTAATAATCTGAATTTAAAACCAAAGCAGTGTCCTGGAATTGTTCAGACAAAATGTTTAATTTTAATTTTGTTTTATTTTAATTTTGGTTTTAATCTTAAATTTTAATTTTAATTTTACTTTTTAATTTTGCCCTCCAAGGTGCTCAGATCTTCCTTGGAATTTGGCATCCAGGATCCAGAGGGGCTGCTCTCAGCCCGGACTTCAGAGCACACTCAAACTCTTGTTCATTTTTCCCCCTGAAAGCACAAAAAAATAAATCCCCAGGCCCTGCAGCAGGACCAAATATTTAACTGGAGAAAAATTCCAAATCCAGGGGTGTACTGGAGGTTCTGCAGCTTTGTTTACAAATCCTGAACTCCTGTTTTGTAACAGGGAAATAGAAATGTTTTGTGTGCTCATAAAAGAAATTAATGCAGTGTTTTTTTGGCTGCCAGCAGGCAGGAGTCAGTCCCAGTGATGGGAATGCAGCTTTTCCACACTTGGGATGCATCCCTGCTTTTTTTTTGTTTTTTTGTGGCAGAGCTGATCCAGGAGGTTCAGTGCCAAAAATGGGAAAAAAGCACCAACCTGGGAACCTTGAGCGTGGTTAAATCCCATCACAGGCAGAGGTTTTTTACCAAAACCCTGGA
The DNA here is from genome assembly GCF_028551555.1 of Melozone crissalis. NCBI lineage: Eukaryota > Metazoa > Chordata > Aves > Passeriformes > Passerellidae > Melozone > Melozone crissalis. The sequence goes on along the minus strand of NW_026535792.1, from coordinate 1,223,493 downwards.
AAAAAATCTTCCTGTTTTTTAAATCTGTTTTCTTTTTCCTCAGGGACATCACAGATGGAGATTTTCTACCAAAACCTTGGGAAAAGTCTTCCTGGTTTTTAAATTTTGGGGGCTTTTTCCCTCAGGGACATCACAAGCAGAGATTTTCTACTAAAATGTTGGGAAGATCTTCTTGGTTTTTAATCTGCTTTTTTCCTCTCAGGAGATGGGGTTTTGTTGTCCTTCATGTCTTTGACCTTCCTTATTTTGCTTTTGAAGCATCCAGGTTTTCCCTCTGATGCTCCTGAGCTGTGCCCAAAAATGAAATGAGCCATTGCCCCAGCAGCTGGGAGATGAGAATGCCTGACACACACAGAGCAGGGGGGAGTTGGTTTGGGATGGGAATAATGTGATTTTTGGGATTGGAATAATGTGGGGTTTGGGGTGGGAATAATGTGGGTTTTGGGGTGGGAATAGTGTGGGTTTTGTGATGGGAATAATGTGATTTTTGGGATGGGAATGATGTGCTTGGTCATGGATTTGGGGGGAGGAGGTGCCAAACACCTGGCACCAGAGCATCTCCTGTGGGAACTCTGAGTCCCCAGGGAATTCTGTGTCCCCTCCCATCACTGGGGACTCGGTGACAGTGACTGAGAGCCAGGGGGAAGGAAAATAAATGAGGTTTCAGTTCAAGGAATAAAACCAAGCCCTCACCATCAGGCTGGAGGAAGTGGTGGCCTGTGAGAGGAGCCTTTGTTTGTGCTGTGGGTTTGGGGATATTGTGGTGCCATCCTGTGGCATCCTCCTTGTACTGCTCAGCATCAGCTGGATTGAGCCACATCCCCAAAATCCCACTGCCAGCTCTGGGAGCAGCCAGAGCTGCTCAGGTGCAGCCTTGTGGGTGTTTTAGCCAAATAAACACAACTTTACACTCCTCAGTGGGAACAAATCTCCTGATTTAGAAGGTTTGGGTTTAGATTTTCTATTTTTCAGGTTCTCTGCTGCTTTAGTGGTTGGATCTGGGTTCACATTCAGGGATGGTGAGCTCTGTGCACAGAGCAGGGACACAAAACAATTCCTGCTCCAGCTGGGCACCAAGCACAAATGACCCAAATCTCAGCCCAGGAGCACAAACCCCGTGGGCTGGAGAGAGAAAAACAAGCAGGGTGGGACTGCCTGGGCTAAAGCTGGAATGGGACAATGGACTGCAAGGTGCAAATGGAGCAGAGCTGATCCCAGGGACAGAGCCCGTGCCCCTCGTGCATTTTGGGGCCATTTTGGCTCATCTTGGGTGCAGCCCTGGCTGGGCTCTGGTGCTGCCCAAGGTGGAGGAGATCCTGTCAATAAATCCCTGCTTTATTCTGGAGCTCTGCCCAGCCTCTGCTCCAGCTCAGCCCAAGGCATCACTCCATAAATTATTGTTCTGTTGGGTTTTCATGTGGTGGAAATCCCGTTCAGACCTTGCTGCTCTCACCTTTGGTGTGGTCAGTCCAGGCCCCTCCAATGCTTAAAACAAGAAAAGTGATTCAAATAAACAATTTGAATATACAAATAAACAATAAAGCACTGATGTGCTGCCAGGATCCTATACATATTATAGTAGAGCCATGTAACATGAAGTAGTCAATAAACAATAAAGTTCAAAGAGTTTCTTTTTAGTTGTACCAAGAGGAGGAAATGTAAGAAATAGTAAAGGTAAGATTTTCAGAAAGCTGTAAAAACAAGCCTTAGAAATAGAAAAGCAGAGAAAAAAGAATGAACTAAAGCTGCAAAATCTGAAAGTAGAAAATTTACAATAGTATATCAAGCAAGAACATTTGAGCAACTGCTGGGGTTTTGTGAGGTGATTTTTATTTCAGATGAAAGTGAAATTCCTTTCTCTGTCTGCTTTCCTTTCCGTGTAATGATGCTTTCATGATAATGAAGGATAATTCTGGTTTTGGTCCATATAATATGTGCAATAATATATAATAATTCTATTTTTGATCCATCCAGGCCACTGCTATTTACAGGTGCTCAGTGCATTTTGTTACAGGAATATGGCAGGATGTATTCTTCAGCTTCCTGGGTCAAATAAAACTCAAAACATGATTTTTATTCACTTTTATGCCATTTCGAACATACAGGAAGGAGGGAACAGTGTGTGTGACAAAACTCAGATTTCTAAGAGTTTTTTCTGGAATAAAACTCAATCTGAGTCTTGTCCTTTTTCCGGCAGGAAAGCCCTGGTGGTTAATTTAACTCCAAGGTAATAAAATCCTGGTTTTTTTTCTCTTGCAGCTTGGCAAGATGCGCCTGACCATCCCCTGCAGGGCCCTGACCTGCTCCCACCTGCAGTGCTTCGATGCCACTCTCTACATCCAAATGAACGAGAAAAAACCCACCTGGGTGTGCCCTGTGTGTGACAAGAAAGCTCCCTACGAGCATCTCATCATTGATGGGTGAGTGAAGCTGAAATCAGAACCCAAGGGGATGTTCCTGTCTGGATCCAAGTGGATTTCCCTCCTTTTGGAGCTCCCCATGTTGGATTCCCTGCTGCTGGTCAGGAATTCCTGAGCAGCTCCTTCCCAAGGGTTCTGCTCCTTCACACTCAGCTTGATAATAATGAGAGCAATTCTCAGTGAATTCCTGAGCTTTCCTAGGTGCACACAGCACATGTTGTATTTCCTTTTAATGGAGCAGCTGTACAAATGTGGCAGGGCTGATAACAGACAGAGCAAATCAATGCTGCCACCCCTGTGAGTGCCCGCACAATTCCGTGTACAATTTCACACTCGGGGAGTTGCTATCTATAGAAAGTGACACACAGATTGATTCCCTGGCTCTGCCTGCTTGCAAAACACTAAAAAAAATAAATAAATCTCACCTCAGGCTGGGCCAAGGGTGGATTTCTGGGGTTGCATTTTAATTTCTTTAAGAGAGAAATTTTCTTTTTTTTTTAATAAAGGGAGAGAATAGGTTAGAGGTTTCTGAGAATACTCTCAATATAAAACAAAGCCCAAAAATGGATGAAACAGATACAGAAAAACCCCAAAAGCAAAGCTGAAAACACCCAAGAGACCCCAAAATGTTAAAAAACCACCTCATCAATGAGGAGTCTTTTTTTATGGAATATGTGTTTTATTTTGCTAAGGAAGGATGAGATCACTCAGAATCCCTTTAGAGCCTTGCAGGAGACACTCAGGCTGATCTGGACTCCTGCAGCCCCAGATTTCCAGGGATAAATCTGCCTTGGATCAAAGAGCTGGGGGGCTCCTGCTTGAGGTTTCTGCCTAAAACAGCAAAGCCATAAAGCAGGAATAATGCAAACCCCACTTTCCCTTATTTCTCCTGGTGCTGCCAGGTGCAGATGTTGGGTCTGATCTAACTGGAGCATCCCAAAGAGAAAGTTATTTGTGGAAAATGCTCCAATCTGGGAAAGAAAGAGCTAATTAAAGCCAAGCTCTAATTAAAGCCAAGCTCTTCCCTGCAGAACCACATGAATGGGCCTGGTCAGAAGCTGGAATTCCCACTGGCACTGATGTGCTGCCAGGATCCTAAAATTTTAGGACATGCCTGTGGGAGAAGAGGCTGCAAATTGAGATTCTCAGGCTCAGCATTTGGTAGGAAGTTTCACAAGTCCTTAAATCCTCAGATTTAAGAGAGGTTTCCTCAGTTAAGTTTTGTCAGGATTTTTTTATCAACTCTGGTTCACAGAATTCCTCTGTTTTGGGAAATGGAGAGTTCTGTGTCACGAGCTCTGCAGGATTCCACCGTCAGTGCTTTTAAATAAAAATCTTCATTTTTGCAGATTTTTATTTTAGGTAATACTCAAATTTTGTCAGTGATTCCTTTTAATCAAGGAGACAGTGAGAGAAGAACAGAACAGTAAAAGCTTCACCACAAATTCAGATTTACACTGACTAATAAAAGGAAAAAAGCTCTTTTTTGAGACTGATAGGAAATATTTTTTATGGACAGGTTGTTCATGGAAATCCTGAAGTTCTGTACAGATTGTGATGAAATCCAGTTCAAGGAGGATGGGTCCTGGGCTCCCATGAGGTCCAAGAAGGAGGTGCAGGAGGTGACAGCATCCTACAACGGAGTGGATGGTGAGCCATGGCTGGGCTGTGCAGGGCACTCTGGGGTCCCCTGTGTTCCTTCACCTCCCAGAATGCTCATTTTTAAACATGCATTTATAGCTTTAATCATTTCTGTTCAGCTAATTGGGTCACACCTGTCTGGGGCTGGTGGTGTTTAAAGTTACCAACATTCTGTGATTATTTTTTATTTTAATGTTGAGCCTTTTAACGAGCTGCGGGTGTAACTGCTTGTTGGTTCTGTGCAGGATGCATCAGCTCCTCCTTGGAACACCAGGTGTCCTCTCACCAACAATCCAACAAAAACAAGAAGGTGGAAGTGATCGACCTGACCATCGACAGCTCCTCAGACGAGGAGGAGGAGGAGCCCTCGGCCAAGAGGAGCTGTCCCTCCATATCCCCAGCATCACCCATGAACAACAAGGGGTGAGCACACAGCACTGCAGGGGGAGTCAGAGACTCCAGAAGGAATCAGCTCTAGAAACTTCTGGGGTTGGGTTAGAGCCTCCTGTGGTAGCTCTGGGTTTGCTCCCAGCACGAGGCCTGGGGTTGGAATCACAGCTTTGAGTGTGGAACACAAGGAAATATTTCAGTTGTGAATTGGTGCAAAGGGAATCAAAATTTAAGTGTGCAACACAAATATTTCTGTTGTGCTTGTGAATTGGTGCAAAGGAAATCAAAATTTAAGTGTGCCACACAAATATTTCTGTTGTGTTTGTGAATTGGTGCCAAGGAAATCAAAATTTAAGTGTGCCACACAAATATTTCTGTTGTGTTTGTGAATTGGTGCCAAGGAAATCAAAATTTAAGTGTGCAACACAAATATTTCTGTTGTGCTTGTGAATTGGTGCAAAGGAAATCAAAATTTAAGTGTGCCACACAAATATTTCTGTTGTGTTTGTGAATTGGTGCCAAGGAAATCAAAATTTAAGTGTGCAACATAAATATTTCTGTTGTGTTTGTGAATTGGTGCCAAGGAAATCAAAATTTAAGTGTGCAACACAAATATTTCTGTTGTGCTTGTGAATTGGTGCAAAGGGAATCAAAGATTTAAATGTGCAACATAAATATTCCAATTGTGTTTTTGAAATGATGCACAGCGAATCAAGATTTAAGTGTGCAACACAAATATTTCAATTGTCTTTATGAAATGGTGTAAAGGGAATCAAAGATTTAAGTGTGGAACACAATGAAATATTTCTGTTGTGTTTGTGAAATTGTGCATAGGGGAATCACAGTTTTAAGTGTGCAACATAAATATTTCTGTTGTGTTTGTGAAATGGTGTACAGGGAATCAAAGATTTTGAGTGTGCAACACAATGAAATATTTCTGTTGTGTTTGTGAATTGGTGGAAAGGAAATCACAGCTTTGGCTGTGGAACACAATAAAATGTTTTAGTTGTGTTTGTAAATTGGTGCATAGGGAAATCACAGCTTTGAGTGTGCAACATAATAAAATATTTCAGCTGTTTATGAATTGGTGCAAATGGAATCACAGCTTTGAGTGCGCAACACAAAATATTTCAGCTGTATTTGAAAAAAATGAGTGTAAAATGATGCAAAGGGCACAAAAGTGTGGATTATGCAAATCTGGGAATGTTTTGCTCCCACTGGGAAATGTGGGAGCAGCAGCAGGGAGGAGCAGGGCTGTGGGGATAGGGAGTGCCACGAGCACCTGGGCACACCTGGGCAGCCAGGCTGGAAACAGCTCCTGGTTTGCATAAATCTTGTGGGGTGGAAACCAGGGATCCTGTGGGAAGGGTTCCTGCTCCACAGTGGGAATCGCTCAGGGACCCCTCCAGCCCCTCAAGGCCTTTTCCAGCTTGTGGGGTGTCAGTGCTGTGGGGTCACACAGGTCCCTGGGGTTTGGGGTTCAGTATTCCTTCAGGATTGTCTTGTCCTTGTTGAAAACACCTGTAACACGTTTCCAGAGATGCCAGCACCATTTCCAGTTCCTGCTGTTTGGGACTGAACTTTCCTTTCCTAAATTCCAGCTGTGCTGGGCTGAAGGGATGTTCCTGATGGAATTCTGTGAGGAGAAGCTTGGGGAGTGTTTGATGCAGCTGTGGAATGGCTGCACATCCTCCAGGAAATTGAGAATGTGTTTTGAATTTAAGTCCAATTTGAAAATAAGCAAACAAGCATCCCCTGATGGGACAGCAATAAACCAAGAGTGTGTTTTATGCTTTTAACAAGCCTTTTTTTTTCCCTTCCAGCATTTTAAATTTACCCCACCAAGCTTCTCCTGTGTCAAGAACCCCAAGCCTTCCTGCTGTGGACACCAGCTACATCAACACATCACTCATCCAGGACTACAGGCATCCATTCCATATGACACCCATGCCTTATGACCTGCAAGGTGAGTTCTGGCTGCTCCTGCACAGCTCTCCAGGCACTCATTTAATTATAAAATAAAAATAATGGGGTTAATATCTCTGGTAGTAAAGAGAATTTGGAATGTCATCAGTGTTTGGCTGGTTTATTTCAAAATAAGTGGTGACAAAATGGACAGGGGCTGTTTTGAGAAGCTGAATTTTGTTTTTTATCTCTTGACAGGTTTAGATTTCTTCCCTTTCCTGTCAGGTGACAATCAGGTAAGTCAGGGAGAACCAAATCCTGTGGCAAACACTTTTCCAAGCAGGATTTACTGTGTGGGAAGCAGCAGCAGCATTATCTGAACACAGGTGTGGGATGTGGCACAGCAAAAATAAATATTTGGACAGTTTTAAAATTTCAAACTCAGCAGCCACTTCATTGTGGAATGAAGGTGCAGCTTGATCCCTTTTCCTCCAAAAAAAAGGGAGCTGGGATGTCTCCCTGCCCTTTCTGCCCGCCCAAGCAGGGAAATTGCACTAAAATTGCCCTAAAAGCTGAGGGATGCTTTGCTATCCTCATAGAGAGCAGGGCTGGGAATTTGGGCCAGGAAATCTGGCTAAATATCCAAAATCTGAGAATGATTCTGATCCAAGGAATGCTGCTCTGGTTGTGGAGAAATCTTTGGGAACCAGGCTGGGACAGCCTGGATGTTCAGTCATGGTGGGAAGGATCACTGAGGGCAGGGCTCCCCCTCGGGGAGGTTGTGTTTAAATGGGATTTGTGGCTGCTCGGGTCCTGCAGCAGAGAGGAGAGCCTGGGACAGCCCTGCTGCACCCCGTGGGACCAGGCTGGCCCTAAATGCAATTCCCAGGATTGTGCCTTGCTGCCAGCAGGGACCAGCACAGCTCCACCTCTCAGCTGCCTCACCCTGACTGCTGGGGCTGGCCAAATGAGTCTGGGGGAATTTCACCCCCAAGGAATTTTTTGAACAGCTGAACAAAACAAAAAGCCCCAAAAGTGCTGCTGCTTGCCCTTTTTCCTGGTTTGAGTGCTGTGATCCCATTCCTGCTAGCTCTTTTTTGTGGTTTGGGCTCTCTGATCCCATTCCCTCCCTGCTATTTGTAATCCCAGCATCCCCAGTTCCTTTTGACTTCAAAAGTGGGGGACCACACAGTTAAAAATCCATTTCATGTCCCAGTGCCCGGGCTACTGTGAAACCCAGAACCTGTCAAACCCTCACCTTGACACAAATCCCCTTTTTTCTGCTGCTCTGAGTGCAAATCTGACACGTAACCTGTTGTTTTTAGCCCCAAAATGCTGCTGCTCACCCTTGTTCCTGGCTGGGGTTCTCTGATCCCATTCCTGCTTGCCTTTATTCCTGCTTTGGGCTTTCTGATCCCATTCCTGCTTTGGGCTCTCTGATCCCATTCCTGCTTTGGGCTTTCTGATCCCATTCCTGCTTTGGGCTCTCTGATCCCATTCCTGCTTTGGGCTCTCTGATCCCATTCCTGCTTTGGGCTTTCTGATCCCATTCCTGCTTTGGGCTCTCTGATCCCATTCCTGCTTTGGGCTCTCTGATCCCATTCCTGCTTTGGGCTCTCTGATCCCATTCCTGCTTTGGGCTTTCTGATCCCATTCCTGCTTTGGGCTTTCTGATCCCATTCCTGCTTTGGGCTCTCTGATCCCCTTCCCTCCCTGCTGGTCTGGTCTGTGAGGTTTGGGTTTACAAACCACATTTGTAACCCCAACATCCACAATTCCTTTTGGCTTCAAAACTGGGGGACCACAGAGCTAAAAATCCATTTCATGTCCCACTGCCCGGGCTGCTGTGAAACCCAGAACTGCCAAAACCTCCCCTTGACAAAAACCCCTTTATTTCCTGCTGCACAACCTGAATTTTAACCCCTTTGTTTCCTGCAAAACCTGAATTTTAACCCCTTTATCTCCTGCTGCAAAACCCGAATTTTAACCCCTTTGTTTCCTACTGCAAAACCCGAATTTTAACCCTTTTATTCCTGCTGCAAAACCCGAATTTTAACCCCTTTATCTCCTGCTGCACAACCCGTATTTTAACCCCTTTATCTCCTGCTGCAAAACCCGAATTTTAACCCCTTTATCTCCTGCTGCAAAACCCAAATTTTAACCCCTTTATCTCCTGCTGCACAACCCGTATTTTAACCCCTTTATCTCCTGCTGCACAACGGGAATTTTAACCCCTTTATTTCCTGCTGCAAAACCCAAATTTTAACCCCTTTGTTTCCTACTGCAAAACCCGAATTTTAACCCTTTTATTCCTGCTGCAAAACCCGAATTTTAACCCCTTTATCTCCTGCTGCACAACCCGTATTTTAACCCCTTTATCTCCTGGTGCAAAACCCGAATTTTAACCCCTTTATCTCCTGCTGCAAAACCCGAATTTTAACCCCTTTGTTTCCTACTGCAAAACCCGAATTTTAACCCTTTTATTCCTGCTGCAAAACCCGAATTTTAACCCCTTTGCCTCCTGCTGCACAACCCGAATTTTTAACCCTTTCCTCCCCGCAGCATTACAACACCTCCCTCCTCGCCGCGGCCGCCGCCGCAGTCTCGGCCTCGGACGATCAGGAACTTTTGCACTCCCGCTTTTTCCCCTACACCTCGTCGCAGATGTTCCTGGACCAGCTGAACGCCGGGGGCAGCAGCTCCCTGCCCGCCACCAACGGCAGCAGCAGCGGCAGCAACAGCAGCCTGGTCTCCTCCAACAGCCTGCGGGACAACCACGGGCACCCCGTGGCCAGCAGGAGCAGCACGGACACGGCCTCAATCTTTGGTATCATACCAGATATTATCTCCTTGGACTGATTCATTTCTATTTTTTTTTTTGTTTTTTTTTTGGGGGGGTGGGTTTGGGGGACAGAGGAAATCTTCGTGCTCGGTTTTCCTTTCTGTTCTGGAAAAAACAAACAAACAAACAAACAAAAAAAGTTAAGACAAGGTGGTTTTTTTTTTTTTTCCTTTTTTTAAAAAAGGGGAAAAAAAAATTTATGTGTACAGAGAACAAAAAAAAAAAAAAAGAAGTCTATTTTCAGTTTTACTTTTGTATATAAACCTAAGATGGCCTCGCTGGTAAAAATAAGAAAAAAAAAAAAAGACAAAAGAGAAAAAAAATTAAGAAAAACAAGGAGCTTCAGTTCATTTTTATGGATGCTGAAGATTTTACACCTGTGCATTTGTCATGTGAGTTTCTTTCCTTTTCTTTTTTCCCCTCTATGGTTTGGACACCAATGGCATTATTTTCTCCACAGTTACAGAAACAGGAGAGGAGCTGAGCTTCTAAAGTTCAAGCTTGGGGAGAGGGGTTTTTCTCCTCTTGGAGAATTTCCCTTGGCTGGTGGAATCTAATTCCCCCATCCCATTTTTAGTGCAGATTTTATAATTCTGGCAGCAGAGCAGACCCTGCTCTGTCTGCAGCCCAAAGCCTTTCAGGAGCGGGGTTGGTTTTTCTGGGATTTTTTTGGCATTTCTGGTTCTGTGTCCCCTCTACCCAGGCAAATTCTCCTTTTGAATTCCATGCTTTAGTCAGGAATGTTGCAGATTCATCCAGGGAATTGACACAAAGCTGACTGGGAGGTTTAGGTTGGATTTCAGGGAAAATTCCATCTCCAGAGGGTGTGGGGCAGTGCCCAGGCCCCCAGGGAATGCTGACATTCCCCAGAGCTCCAGGAGGGCTGGGACAGAGCTCCCAGGGGTGCTCAGGGTGGGACTGTGAGATGCCCTGTGCAAGGACTTTGATCCTCATGGGTCCCTCCCAACTCAGAATATTCCACAGTTTTGGGATTCAGTAACTCCTGAGGGCCTGACTCCATCAGATCCCAGCTGAGCAGTGGCCTGTGGGACAAAATGTTCATTTTTGTGGAGTGGAGCCCCAAATCAACATCAGATCCCAGCTGAGGAGTGACTTGTTGAGGAATTCATTGAGAAATGAATTTGATTTGGTCAAGCTGTTCCATTTTTATGGTGTGGAGCCCCAAATCATCAAATCCCAGCTGAGGAATCACCTGTGGAACAAAATGTTCCATTTTTGTGGAGTGGAGCCCCAAATCAACATCAAATCCCAGCTGACGAGTGACTTGTTGAGGAATTCATTGAGAAATGAATTTGATTTGGTCAAGACCTTCCATTTTTATGGAGTGGAGCCCCAAATCATCAAATCCCAGCTGAGGAATCAATCACTTGTGGGGCAAGCTGTTCCATTTTCGTGGAATAGAGCCCCAAATCAACATCAAAATCCAGCTGAGGAAAGACTTGTTGAGGAATTCATTGAGAAATGAATTCGATTTGATCAAGATGTTCAGTTTTTATGGAGTGGAGCCCCAAATCCCAGCTGAGGAATGACCTGTGGCACGAGATGTTCCGTTTTTGTGGAGTGGAGCCCCAAATCAACATCAGATCCCAGCTGAGGAGTGACTTGTTGAGGAATTCATTGAGAAATTAATTTGATTTGGACAAGATGTTCAGTTTTTATGGAGTGGAGCCCCAAATCCCACCTGAGGAATGACTTGTTGAGGAATTCATTGAGAAATGAATTTGTTTTGGCCAAGATGTTCCATTTTTATGGGGTGGAGCCCCAGACCAAAGCCTCACTTGGGGCTGGAGGGTTTTGTTCCTCAGAGCTTCAGTCCCGCTGAGCTAAATTCAGCTCTGCCCTGAGCCTGTGTTGGTGTCACCTGGTGGAGCTGCTGTGTTCAGACTCAGCCTGAGCCCCCCTGCAGCTGGGCCTGGCCTGGCAGGTTTCAGTGCAGGTTTCAGTGCAGGTTTCAGTGCATTTTTCAGTGGTTTCAGTGCAGGTTTCAGTGCATTTTTCAGTGGTTTCAGTGCATTTTTCAGTACATTTTTCAGTGCATTTTTCAGTGCATTTTTGAGTGCAGGTTTCAGTGCATTTTTCAGTGCAGGTTTCAGTGCAGGTTTCAGTGCTGCAGCTGTGCCCAGCACACCCTGCATGCTCAGACCTGATGCTCCCCCCTGGATATTCCCTGCTCAGCGCCAGCCTGAACCCCAAACCCACCAGGAAAGCCCAGACTGTTCCTCCCCATCCTGCTCCTTATGGGGTAGTGGCTTCCAAATTTCACTTTTCCCTCAGAGTTCTTTGGATTCTCTGGATTTTTTTCAGCCGTTTTTAATTCCTGGTTTCTTTTCTCATTGTTCTTAAGTTGTGCATGACATAGGAAAAATTATTTTTTTTTTTGGGTCATTTGGGCTGATCCGTTCTTCTTAAGGAGTGGAATGTGTAAATAGCTGGAATGCAGATTTTTTTCAGGAGATTCTTTAAAGTCAGAGAAAGGGGGAGGGAAGGAAGTGATTCTCTTGTGTCCCAAAGTCCATGTCAGAGAGAGTAAATATTTCCTCTGGTGTGAAAAATATTTTTATAACTGGTTGAAAGTGCAGGTATTGAGTTTATCAGGAAAAAGAGAGTTAAGGAATACTAAAATTAGCAGATTCTTGTCTGAATTTTTTCATGTCCAAAAAAAACTGTTGATTGCAAATAGTCGCTTCAAGCATTGACAAGGGCCACCTTTTGCCTATGAAGTCGTCTCTAAAAAACATAAATATAAATCTTGCATTGATTAAAAAAAGGAAAAAAAAACAGGAAAAAATTTTTAAAAAACCAAGAAAAAAAGAAAAAAATCTTTAATCCAAGTAGCATTAGGTATTGCTGTCTGATCAGTCGTATGGTTATTTGAAAGGTTCACATGATGTGGCATCAAAAATTGTTTTTAGTGTTTTTACAGCATCCCTCTGCCACTAAATAGTTGACTTGAATTTTGGAAAAAGGAAACTGTTGGTGTTTATATGTATATGTGTGTGTATATATGTATTTATAGATCCGTGTGTGTGAGTTCCAGGTGAGTTCAATAGTTTTTTCCCATGCATGTGTATTTCATACATATCTGGCTGATATATTCTATTTCACCATACACCGATTTTATAATTTATTAAATGTCAGTTAAAAAAGAAAAAAAAAGAAATAAAAGGATAGAAAATGGGAAAGACTTATTTTTGAAACAGTCTGATTTTGAAGTGATTCGACCTCTGCTAGGAATATTTCTTAACTGGTTTAGAAGATTTTTCACAGATAAGCTGGAGGATTTTTCTGGAACTGGGGCTGTGAGTTTGCCTGGAGCCTGCGTGTCCCGGCTCCTGGAGCATCCAGCAGGAATTTGGGATTGCTCATGGCTGCATTTCCCACTTTTCCATGGAGTCTGTGAAGGGCGACCCCAAGAGCAGCAGGATCAAAACCCCATTAATGCCATGGGAAACGGAACTTGGCAGTGTTGGTATGCTGGGATTTGGCACTTTGGGAATGGCAGCTTGGCTTGGTGTTCCCATTGCTGTGATCCCAGTGGGGAAAGGCTCCAGGTGCAAAACTCTGTTAGTCCCATGGAAAATGGGACGTGGTGGTGTCCTGGGATTTGGCACTTTGGGAACAGCAGCAGCACTCCCCATTCCCTGTGATCCCACTGGGAGGAAAGCTCCCTGTTAATGCCATGGGAAATGGAATGTGGTGGTGGTGTTGGTATGCTGGGATTTGGCACCTTGGGAATGGCAGCTTGGACAGGAGCATTCCCCATTCCCTGTGATCCTGCTGTGGGGAAGGCTCCAGGCTCAGGGCTGGCATTTGTGACCTGTGCCCTGCCAGGAGAGACAGAGGCCCTGCAGGATCCATGGGCTGGGATCATTCCTGTTCCACACTCAGCATTCCTGAGGCTGGGATTCCGCTGTGCCTGCAAGCACAAGTGAGCCTTGTGGTACAATCTCAGTCTGCATCTCCCCATGCCCTGCCAGAGTCGCTCCCAAATCCCCAAGCTCCTAAACTTCCAAATTCTCACAGTCCCAAACACCCAAATTCTCCAACTCCCAAACTTCCAAATCCCCGAACTTCCAAACTTCCAGACTCCAGCTCTGTGGTCTCCGGCCCTGCAGGGGTGGCCTGGGCTGTGCTCCTGCTGTGATCCCTGGAATTGCAGGTGGGATCGTCCTCAGGGTGTGCCACATGGGCTGGGGTGTGCACAGCCATGGCTGGGGGGGTTTCACACATCTGGGGTGTGCAGATGTGCCTGGGATGTGCACACGTGTGTGGGATGTGCAGACACACCTGTGGGATGTGCACACTCTTGTCTGGGACATGCACGTGTGTGTCCGTGGGGTGTGCAAGGGTTTGGGATGTGCCACATGTCTGTGGGATGTGCGCACATCTGGGATGTGTCCATGTGTTTGGGATGTGCACAGATGTGTGTGGGGGCTCACCTGTGTCTGATCACCCACATCTGGGATGTGCACACGTGTGTGTGGGATGTGCACACCTGTGGGATGTGCACACGCTCGTCTGGGATGTGCAGCCATCTGTGGGACACGCACACAGGTATGTGGGGTGTGCACACACCTGTGGGACAGGCATGTGTGGGCAGAGGGGACATTCACACATCTCTGGGACATCCACACATGTTTGGGGTGTGCACGTGTGTGTCACACACACACACACTCAGGTTTGGGACGCGCACACAGGTGTCTGGGACATTCACACATGTTTGGGATGTGCACACGTGTCAGACATGCACACGACACATTTGGGATGTGACACGTGTGTCACGCTCTCACACCTGGAATGGGCACACATGTCAGACATGCACACACACATTTGGGATGTGCACACACATCACACACGTGTGTCACGCTCTCACACTCACACCTGGGACGTGCACACACGTGTCACATGTGTCACACTCACACCTGGGACGTGCACACGTGTCCCTGCAGCAGGAGCAGCTGCAGCTGCCTGGGAGCCCCCGTCCCATCCTTTGGCAGCTGGAAATTCCCCCTGAGCCATCCCAGAGCCCCTCCAGAGGGCTGGAGCAGCAATTCCCTTCCTCTCCCTGGAGGATTCCACAGCTGGGATGGTCCAAGAGTTCCTGGGATTCTCCAGGAGCTGCAGGAGAGTGAGGAGAACGTGGTGGAAATTCATTCTTTGTTGCAATTGAACATTTCAGGGTTTGAAGCTCATTTTAGTGGGAAAAATTTTGGTTTAGCAGTGTGATTTTATTTTATTTTATTTTTTTAAACAGAACTTGCATTTCTAACAAGGGAAAATCACTGGTGGTCCCCAAAAGTGCTGCTGTTCGTGAATTAACAAAAGGGAAAAAGTGTAAATAAGGACAAGATGAAAATGACCACGAATTCCATGGATGGAAAGCTCTCATCCATTGCCTTAAACCTTTTCTCTTCGTTTTCCTTAGGGCATGCCAAACCAATCCATGGATTTACAAATGTACAGTAGCCCAATGTCAGTTTGTATAAAAGTGCCGAGTGAAAATATTTATTATATGCATTGGAAAAAAGAAAAAACCAAACCAACCCCTGGTTTACCTTCTGAATGTTCCCTGTTCCTGTAGAAATCCTTCAATGTAATAAAAAGCATTCAGTTATTCTGTGTTTCCTGAGGGGGAAAGTGGGAACAGAGGGTTTTCCTGGGTGGGGTTTAATCAACCTGGAAAACAGGGATCAGAGGGGGCTTCATCTGTCTGGAGATGGGGAGGTTTTCCTGGTGTGAAAAACAGGAATTTTCCTGGAGAGTTTTTTCTTGGTGTGGAAAAAAGGGGAGTTTTCCTGGCCCTGTTTTTCCTTTTTTCCCTGTTTTTTCTTTGTGGAGACACCAAACACCTGCTGGGCTGTTCTGACTCTTGGAGAACCAGGAGACCTCGACCATGAGTTCCTTCTGCCACAATCCCAACATTTAAATTATTTTTTTTACAGCTTGACACGTGTTGTCACACTCTCTTTATTTCAATAACACTAACTATTGCTATAATAACAGATAAATATAATATTATTTCTTGTTTTTCCAGGAATTTTTCCCTCCCGGGGGGAACCCATGGAAGTGTCAGAACTAAATGAAGGCAAAATCAGGTTTTGAAAGGCAGCTGCTGGTTCCTGAGCCTGACTAAAAGTGGGAAAAATAGAAATGGAAACCCTGCAGGTGCTGCTGTTAGCAAATCCCACTCTGGGTTTCAGTAGTCGACCGAGGGAAGGCAAATGTGGCGCACAAATTCCTCGTATTTGATGGTTCCATTTGGCCCAACTTTGGCTTCCTTTAGCAGGTCATCCACTGAAAAATGGGAAAATATCACTGGGGTGGGATGTTTGGGGGTGTTGGGGTGTTTGGAGGAAAGCAGCACTGCAGGGTTTGGGGTCTGGGGGATTTTTGTTGGCAATCACCTCTGGGATCAGGTGGGAGTTTCACACTGGCACCAGTCAGCACCTGGATTTTAATTCCATGTAAAATTCTCTGCAGCAGGAATATCCATCTTTTTGAGTGCCACAGGGGGAAAACAAACACCCCACAAATTTAGTCCAGATGGGCTTTTGCGTTCATTGTCCCCCTCGGAGCCAAATTTCTGACAAACTGGAAGGGTTTGGGGTTTTTGCCTGTTTTTACTTTGGTGTCTCCTGCTGGCACAGGCCCTTCCTCATCCCAGAGGCTGCTGTAGAGGAGGAAGAGGAAAAAAGAGAAGAGAGAAAAGAAAGAGGGAGAAGATGAAGGAAAAGAGAGAGGAAAAGAGAAAGGAAATGAAAGGAAAGGAAAGGAAAGGAAAGGAAAGGAAAGGAAAGGAAAGGAAAGGAAAGGAATGGAATGGAACGGAATGGAATGGAATGGAATGGAATGGAATTTGGTCCCCGAGGGAATTCCAGGTACCTTCCTCCTCGGAGAGCTTCTCCCCCAGCCGGGTGAGCTTGGCGCGCAGCTCGGGCACGGCGATCACTCCTCGCTTCTGCCGGTCAATCATGGCCAGGGCTCTCAGGATCTCCTCCTCGGGCTCCTCCTGCTTCATCTGCCTGTACATGATGTTCAGGAAGGTGGAGAAGTCCAGCTCTGCGTTCCTGTCTGGGAGAGGAAGGGCAGATCCTCTGGGAATGGCTGTGTCTGGGGGCTGGATCCAGGGCTAAACACCCTCCTCATCCTCCCCCAGTTCCCTTTCCTGGGGTTTCCCTGATCTGGATCAGGGCATGTCACAACTTCCTCCTAAAAGAGAATCTGTAACAAATGGGATTTTTTTTCTCCTAAAATCCCATTTATAACTGTTCAATTTGTGCTCTGAACTCAGATCCTGAATTTTTAATCCCTCCCCCCCCCAACCTGATTTCACAATTCCTTGGTTTTTGTGCTTTGTTTTTCCCACAGATCTTCAGCTGAACGTCTTTCTGTGCTCTTCCACCTCTGTTGGTTGGCCTGGACAATCTCCCACCCTCCAAATCCATATTAAATATTTGTCTCCTGCTTTTTTAGGGATTTTCACGGTGCTGTTTTGATTTGTGGGCTGGATTTAACACATCACAACAGCTTCTGGAGACTGCTCTGGGTGGATGCTCCCTCCTGGAACATCCCAGCTCCAGGCAAACAGGATTTTCCCATGTTTAATCCCCGTTGTGGTGGCCGTGCAGGTGGCTCACCGATCCTGTGCAGCTGCAGGTGTCTCTGCACCTCTCCGGGCGTGGGGCTGGCTCCCAGGCACCGCATCACTGCCAGCAGGTCCGACGCTTTGATCTTCCCTTTTTGTTTCTTGTCGTACAGGGAAAAACATTCCTTGAACTCTAATTAAGAACCAAAGCTGGGTCAGCCGCAGGATCCCATTGAGGCCGGGCCGGGCCGGGCACGATTCCAGCCGGGATCCGGTGTCGGCCCGGGGGTGTCGCCTTTCCAGCGGGGTGATGGGCACGGCGGGGAACCGGGGGGAATTACGGGCAATTAAAACCCCGAGCGGCGCTAATTGGGGCCCTCCGGGCTGAGGAAGCGCCGATGGGAGGGGAAAGGGGCTGGGAAAGGGGAGGGTTTTGGTTAAAAGCGATTTTCCCGCATTGGTGGGGCGGAAGAGCGGGGAGAGGGATGGAGGAGGATGAAGGAGGGAGGGGAAGGATGATGGAGGGGGAGGAAGAGACGGAAAAAAGAGGAGAAGAGGAAGAAGGAAAAGAGGAAGGAAAGAAAGTAGAAGGGAAAGAGGAAGGAGGGGAAGAAGGGAAGGGAACTGAAGAAGGAAAAGGAAGGAGGAGAGGAGAGGAGAGGAGAGGAGAGGAGAGGAGAGGAGGATGTTGGAGGGGGAGGATGCTGGTGGCGGAATATTTTGGAGATGGAATATTTTGGAGGTGGAAGCTGCCGAGTTCTCCCCCCTCTCCCGCAGCTCCGCCCGGCTGCGGCTGACCCAGATCCGGCCGGGCTCTCTCCCGTTCCCTCCCGGCTCCCTCCGGCTGCAGAAACCCAGCCTGGGCTGGTGCCACCCCCGTCCTTGTCCCCTCTGTCCCCTGCCCTCGCTGCTGCCCCGGGGATGCTCCGGGGCCGCCCGTGGGCGCCGTGGCCTCCCCTGGCCCGGCCGCCTCCTCCGCTCGCCGATCCCCCGGCGGAGCTGATCAGATTTGCAATAATACTCTCATTAATACTCTCATTAATACTCTCATTAATACCCTTATTAATACCCTTATTTCAGCTTCCTTCGGCCGGAAGGAGCAATCCCAGCCCCGGGCGCGGTTCCGCTTCCCCAGTGGGAATTTGGATCCCCTGCGCTTCCTCCTCCTCCTCCTCCTCTTCCTCCTCCTCCTCCTCCTCCCGAGCCCCCAGGACGGGACTGAACCCCGGAATTCCCGGGTGTTTCCCTGGGGATGGGCACCGGGCGCTCCCCTCCCTCCCGGCTGCTCCTGCCCTGCAGAATTTCCCTTGGAATTTGGGAGATTTCCCTGTTTTCCCAGGCAGCCGATCCGGGACTGAGGGACAGCGAGCCCAGACCGAGACACTTTGGGGGAAAAACCCCTCATTTTTATAGAAATGTAAATTGAATCTCGCTAATTAACGCCCGAAGCGGAACAAACTCATACCTACCATTAATTTGATCCTGGGACAGAAACTTTGCCTGGAGCAGGAACGGAGAGAAAAAAAAACCAAAAAAAGCAAAAGAAGCAGCTTTAAAATGAGATTTGGGGGCGCAGAGGGGCCCGGCGGGGCCCGCCCGCGTCACTCACCATGGTTTTGGGGCCAATCGCTGGGATTTGGGGTCCCGGCGGGAGCGGAGGCGGCTGCGGCCACTTTTGCGCTTTATTCGGGGCCAAAGTGCGGCCGGGCGGGCGGAGGCTGTAATAAATACCCGCTGCCATGGCTACGGGGCTGAGCCTGCTCCGCTCCTGCTCCTGCCGGGAAAAAACATTTCCCAGCCGCTTTGGGATGGGGTTTTGCGGCTCTCTGGGGCCCCAAAACCGCGCGTTTGGTCATCCCAAAGAAGCGCACCTGGCACTGAGCTTGGCTGCTGGGAGAGGAGGAGGAGGATGTAAAAATCTAAAAATTCCAAAATAAAAATATTCCAAAATCCAAAATTCCGAAAATTGCCAAATTAAAAAAAAAATTAATCCAAAAACTAAAAAAAAAAAAAAAATTCCAAAATTCAAAAGAATTTAAAAAAATTCTAAAATTCCAAAATAAAAAAATGCAAAAAAAAAAAATCCAAAATAAAGCTATTCCAAAATCCAAAATTCCAAAAAATTCCCAAATAAAAAAATCCAAAAATTAAAAAACAAATCCAAAGATTCCAAAATTAAAAAAAAAAATTCCAAAATTCCAAAATAAAAAAATCCAAAAATTCAAAAATTCCAAAAATTCCAAAATGCAAAGAAATCCCAAAATTAAAAAAAAAATCCAAAAAATTCTGAAGTTCCAAAATAAATTTTAAAAGATCCAAAAATTCCAAAATAAAAAAAAAGATCAGAAAATTCCAAAATTAAAATATTAAAAAAAAAAAAAAAAAAAGGAAGGGCTGAAGGCTGACGGAGATTTCTGGATCTGCAGGAGGGTTTGTAGGGAAGGGATCTGTTTTTATCCCGAATTTCACCCTCAGATTTCCTCCTCCCAGCCCTGGAGCTGGAGCTGCATCCCCGGGGCAGCCGGAGCTGCTCAGCCCTGGCTCCTCTTTCGGGCAGATTTTGGGGAATTCTGAGGAATTCTCGTGTCTGAGTGAGAGTTGGTGGTGTTGGTGCACGGATCCTGGGAGTTCCCCCCTTCCCGATGGATTTTGGGGCTGTTTGTGGGGAATTTCCCCTTTTGTGTGAGCTGAAGGTGCTGGGGCAGAGATCCCTGGAGTTTCCATCCTTCCTGAAGGATTTTGGGTTGCTTTGTGGGGAGTTCTGAAGGATTCTTAAGTCTGAGTGAGAGCTTCTGGTGCTGGTGCACAGACCCCTGGAGTTTTCCCCATTCCTGGTGGATTTTCGGTCTGTTTGTGGGGAATTTGCCTTTTTGTGAGAGCTGGCAGTGCTGGTGCACAGACCCCTGGAATTTCCCTTCTTCCTGATGGATTTTAGGGCTGTTTGTGGGAATTGCCCTCTCCTGCCCCTGTGCTCACCAGTGAGAGCGAGTTAATGAATTTTAATTAATCCCCTCCTGACCAGCGGTAATCACCACACAGCCACCACCACTCAGGAATTTATTTGGAAACACATGAATCTACATTAGAAAAACTAGATTTCTTCTCTCTTTTTTTTTTTTTCCCCCCCCTCAAAAACACCAAAAGCTTAGAAAGCGCCCTTGGCTGCGTGCAGGTTGTTCATGTGCAGGGTGTAGAAGGCCCAGGGCTCGGGGATGTAAATCACCCCCGGGTACTTTTTCCGCAGGATCTTGTCGTTCCAGAGCCAGCCCACCCAGGCGGCGATGAGGAGCAGGGTGATGATGAAGGAGAGGAAGAGGAAGAGCCCGTTGCTGTCCAGCACCAGCCCCTTGCGCCGCTGGTGCATCACCAGCGCCATCATGGCGAAGAAGGTGAAGATGTAGAGGATGAAGATCTGGCCCTCGGTCACCAGGTACCTGCGGGGACAATTCCTGGGGATCCCGAGGTGCTGGGAGAGCGTTCCCAGCTCCTCTGGGATCCATGGTGATCCTGGCAGGGAGAGCATTCCCAGCTCCTCCGGGAGCAGTTTTGATCCTGGGATGCAGGCAGAGCATTCCCAGCTTATCTGGGAGCAGTGGTGATCCTGGGATCACAGGAAGAGCATTCCCAGCTCTTTTGGGATTCACAGGGAGAGCATTCCCAGCTTTTATGGGATCAGTGGTATCCTGGGACCACAGGGAAAGCATTCCCAGCTTTTTTGGGATCAGTTTTGATCCTGGGATCACAGGGAGAGCATTCCCAGCTGTTATGGGATCAGTGGTGATCCCGGAATGCAGAGAGAACATTCCCAGCACTTTTGGGATCAGTGGTGATCTTGGAATGCAGGGAAAGTATTCCCAGCTTTTCTGGGATCAGTGGTGATCCTGGAATGCAGACAGAGCATTCCCAGCTGTTCTGGGATCAATTTTGATCCTGGGATCACAGGGAGAGCATTCCCAGCTTATCTGGGAGCAGTGGTGATGATGGAATGCAGAAAGAACATTCCCAGCGCTTTTGGGATCAGTTTTGATCCTGGGATCACAGGGAGAGCATTTCCAGCTGTTCTGGAATCCATGGTGATCCTGGGATCACAGGGAAAGTATTCCCAGCTTTTCTGAGATCATTGGGATCTTGGGATCACTGGGAGAACATTCCAGGCTGTTCTGGGATCAGTTTTGATCCTGGGATGAGGCAGAGCATTCCCAGCTTATCTGGGATCAGTTTTCATCCTGGAATCACAGGCAGAACATTCCCAGCTCTTTTGGGATCAGTTTTGATCCTGGGATCACAGGGAAAGTATTCCCAGCTTTTCTGGGATCATTGGGATCTTGGGATCACTGGGAGAACATTCCAGGCTGTTCGGGGATCAGTTTTGATCCTGGGATCACAGGGAAAGCATTCCCAGCCCTGCAGAGCAAAAGCTGCCCTGGGGAGCCCTGGGGGATGGAGCAGCTTTTCCTGGAACATTCCTGGGTATTCCTGAGGAATTCCCTCCCACCCCGAGGCACTCACCAGTAGTAGAGGCTGCTGGGCCCCACCAGGAGCAGGGCAGCCAGGGGCATCCGGCTCTGCCCCGCCGCGGGCGTGAAGCACCCGGTGAAATAAATGAACAGGATCAGGAAAAACGGGATGTACCTGGAAAACACCAGCAATTCCCAGAGCTGGGAGGAGCCTGGAAGGGACTGGAACTCCCCCAGATCCCCCCCACACTCAGAACTGCCCCTGTGCTGAGCCTGGGGAAGGAGCAGCTGTGGGATCCCTTGTTGTGGGATTCCCTGCTCAGGGATTCCTGCTGCCTCCCCAGGGCAGGGCACAGAAGGGCTGGGCAGGGGCTGGGCCCGTCCTGGGCTCTGCAGATGCAGAGAATTCCCAGCCTGGGGCAGGAAAAGCCTGGAATTGCCGATGAAGGCAAAGCTGGGCTCCAGCTGCTGCCTTGGGTAATTCCAGCGAGGCACTCCAGGCTCCTGTGCTGTGTCTGGGATGTGGAGCAGGATTCCCAAAACCCCCAGAGCTCTTCTTCCTTTTTAAGAGCTCCAAAGAATGAGGTTTGCTCCTTCCCAGCACTCCAGGAACCCTAAATCAGGCAGGAGAGATTTCCCCAGGATCACCTGGAGCGGGTCCAGGCCTAGCCAGACCCTCCTCTTGGGATATTTTGGGGTATTTTGGGATATTTGGGGTGTTTGGGGTATTTGGGATATTTGGAGTGTTGGGGATGTTTGGGATATTTGGGATATTTGGGGTGTTTGTGGTGTTTGGGGTATTTGCGGTGTTTGGGATATTGGGGATGTTTGGGGTATTGGGGATGTTTGGAGTGTTTGCAGTGTTTATGGCGTTTGGGGTGTTTGGGGCACATCTGGGGGTGCAGGAGGAGGAACCTCCTGTCCCCCTGGAAGGACAAGCTGTTCCCCTGGCCCTCCAATCCCAAAATACC
This sequence comes from Melozone crissalis, assembly GCF_028551555.1. Lineage (NCBI taxonomy): Eukaryota > Metazoa > Chordata > Aves > Passeriformes > Passerellidae > Melozone > Melozone crissalis. Next base: position 1,201,261 of record NW_026535792.1, on the reverse strand, counting down.
CCTGAGCAGAGGGGATTTTCCAGCGATTGCCGGATCCCCCCTAATCTGGATCCTAATCCTAATCCAGCCCTGGCCAGCAGATCATTATCCCCGGCCAGCTCCGGCTCGGGGTTTTCATTTTCCACTTTAAGCCCTGCCCTTCCCCCTGTGCCATCCCATAACCTGGCATCACTCACCACATGGAGTGCCCCAAATACTCGTCGTAGTAGTAGAGCAGCTCGAAGGAATCGATCTGTGGCAGGACACGGGGAGAATCCCAGTTAGCAAACGAGCAAAATCCCAAACAGCTTCATCATTCATAAATCCAGGTTTCAGATATGCCTGATCCCAGCTCAGCCCCTCACCCAGGCCATTCATAAATTCAGATTTTAGAAATGCTTGACCCCAGCTCAGTCTCTTATCAAGGTCTCAGGCTCGAGGTTCCTTTATCATTTATAAATTCAGATTTTAGAACCCACCTCAGTTTCTTACCGGAGTCACTTATTAATTCTGATTTTAGAAATGCTTGAGCCCAGCTCAGCCCCTTACCCAGGTCATTCATAAATTCAGGTTTTAGAAATGCTTGAGCTTAACTCAGTTCCTTACCAGGGTCTCAGGTTTGAGGTTCCTTTATCATTTATAAATTCAGATTTTACAAACCCAGCTCGGCCCCTTACTGAAATCTCTGTCTTGATGTTCCTTTATCATTTATAAATTCAGATTTTAGAACCCAGCTCAGCCTCTCACCGAGGTCTCAGGCCTGATGTTCCTTTATCATTTATAAATTCAGATTTCAGAACCCAGCTCACCCCCTCACCAGGGTCTTGAGTTTGAGGTTCCTTCATAATTTATAAATTCCGGTTTTAGAAATGCTTGAGCCCAGCTCAGCCTTTATAATTTATAAATTCAGATTTTTAAAACCCAGCTCAGCCCTCACCAGGGTCTTGGGTTTGAGGTTCCTTTACCATTTATGAACTCAGATCTTAGAGCCCAGCTGAGCCAGGTTTGAGGTTCCTTTGCCATTAATAAATTTAGATTTCAGAAGCCAGTTCAGTCCCTCACCAGGGTCTCAGGTTTGAGGTTCCTTTGCCATTTACAAATCCAGAATTTACAAACCCTGCTCAGCCGTCACCAGGGTCTTGGGTTTGAGGTTCCTTTACCATTAATAAATTTAGATTTCAGAAGCCAGTTCAGCCCTCACCAGGGTCTCAGGTTTGAGGTTCCTTTCCCATTCACAAATTCAGATTTTACAAACCCAGCTGGGGCCTCACCAGGGTCTCGGGTTTGAGGTTCCTGATGATGGGGTTCTCCCTGACAGACAGGTGGTGCTGGTACCCGCTGAAGATCAACCGGTGGTTCACTGAGTCTCCCACCAGGTGGATGCTGGCGCCCATCACGAAGGTGATGATGCTGACGTAGACCATGGACCTGGGCAGGGTCTTGGGGGACCTCTCGATGAGCTGCAGGCACAGGGAGGGTGTGAGGAGGATGAGGAGGAGGAGCAGGGATGTGGCAGCTCCTGCCCTTGCTGGGTTTTGGGGTTTTTTTGCCAGAGCGCTCAGAAATTCATCACCAAAAACCCCAAAATATCCTGAGCTTGAAGGGACCCAAAAAATCAAGTCCAACTCCTGAGCGAACTCATATTGGGGTCAAAGGCACAGGTTTTGTGGTTTTGGCACCAGGAGGTGATGAGTTAGGCTGTGCTGAAGAGAATGGATTGCTTTCTGCAGGTAAGGCACCTGCATCTCACCAAAATCCAATTCCAGGCACTCTGCCTTTCACTGAAAATTGCTACTACAACACATCCCAAGAGTTTCATGTCATAACAGCAACAGATAGCCTTGGTTTATTGGGATAGGAGTTAGAAATGGCATTTAGTGCAATTTTAAATGAACCCAAGCTAAATATTCCAAGACAAATATTGTCATTCTGCCAGGGTGCTTCAAATCAAGGGTTACAGGCCTGGTTTTAAGCACTGGCCCTTAGGTTTTAAAGGTATAAACTCAGGAAATTTCAGCCAATCCCTTTTTCTCAAAGATGTAACAACCTGTCCTGGCTTTGGGTAACTTTGGGAGGAAAACCTCTAAAGGGGTTTCTGCTGCTTTCAACCCCAAGAGTTCGTTTGGTTTGCTGTTAATGAGGGTTTCCTCATCAAAAGGCCGTGGTTCTCCTGCCTCTGGAGAGGACTGGGAGGTTGGATGTGCCCTCCAGTGGCAGCAGAGCCTCCAGCACAGAGCTCCTCACACTTCCCACCCTGTCTGGACACTCCAGGATCCCCCATGTGCACATTTAGGGGTTCTGTTCCCTTTCTTCCCCATGGAATGGAACTCGGCTCCACAGAGAGCTTCAGGACACTTCAGGATTCCCCAGGTGAACATTTTGGGGTCCTGTTCCCTTCCTTCCCCACGGAACAGGACTCAGCTCCCCACAGTTTGACCCCACAGCCAGGAGGAGCCACAAAACCACTCGGGGCAATTTCTGGGCACCGCTTGCAGTGCTGGGCTCCCTCCCTGCCCCATCTCGAGCACCTGAGGCTGGCTCAGGGTCCGGGACAAGCCTTGGAACAGCAGCAGGAATTTTGGGAGGCAGCTCCACGCTCAGCTTGCGCAGCAGGAGCAGCTCCCAAGGCAGATCCCAGCCCCAGGAGTTTTCCAGCTTTGGCTGGGTCAGCTCTGGGATCAGCCAGGGCCCCCCCTCTCCCTAAATCAGCTTTGCAGCCCTCCCCAGGCAGGGAAAAGCTCCTTATTTGTGTTTAATTTTGACCTTATTTGGGTTTAATTTGGAGGCTTAGCTTTCCCTTCCCCTGGAGCTGCGGCACGGACGTCACAGGGGGACAAGGAGAGCACAAGGTCCTGGGGGGGACAGGAGGGTGGGACACGTCCCTGGGCCAGAGAAATGCAGCCTGGATCTCCCTGTGCGTGATCCCTGCAGAAACCACCTGGGAAAGGTCAGCTCCCACCTCCTGGATATTCCCTTTTTGCCCCCAGCCTTGAAATCCTCCCGGGATATCGAGAGGGAATCATTTCCACCTCAGGCCGTAATTCAGTTCCCAGCTAATGAAGGTTAAAATAGATTTATAATTGCTTTCTCCTCGAGTGTTTAATGGGAAAAGATTCCTAATGATCTGACAGGGTTTCACCTCGTGAATGGTTCATGAGATCCAGAGGTTGGCAGCTGGAGCCAGATAAATTCCAGCTCCAGCTACAATTCCAATGTCAAAGATCAAGTGGAATTAAGCTCTGAACAATTCAGAAAATCCACTCTGCTTCCAGCTGCCTGTTAAGCCAGGGGTGGCTGTTGTCCTAAAAATATCATTTGGGAAAAGGGCTCTGACCCCTCCTGAGGCCAGAATTCCAGGGGGAAGTGATTTGCTTTGGACATGCAGGAAATTAAAAGGTGGCACCACAAATCCCTCCTGGAGTGGGAAATTCCCCCTTGCTGGAAGGAATTTGGGAATAACCAACATCCTAAAATCCTCTGAGCCTTTGCAAAACCTGGATGGAAAACCCCTGAACATTCCAGGTTTACCTTCAGCTCTGACTCCTCCTGGAGCCAGAATTCCAGGGGGATTTGCTCTGGACATGCAGGAAATTGAGGTGGCATCACAAATCCTCTGAACTCTTCCTCACTGGCAGGAATTTGGGAATAACCAACACCCTCAAAACCTCTGAAACTTTACAGAATTGAGAATGGGGAACCCCTGGACATTGCCAGGCTTACCTTCAGCAGCAGGAAGGGGGTGATAACGTTGTAAGCCATGTGGAAATAATCTCCAGCGCTGGGTTTGTTCAGAGGGAACCATTCCAGAGGGAGGATGATCTGAGGAGAGAGGGAAGAGCAGCACATGGGAGAGGGAAAACGTTGGGATTGCTTGGGAATGCTCAGCTGAGCTTCAGGGGGTTGGCAGGGCAGCTCATCTTGGAGCAAACTTCCCAAAAATCACCCTTGGAAATTTCCACTCCTGTCCCTGCCCGGTGCTGGCAAGCTGTGGGAACAAGGAAAGCATTTGGGATTCCCAGATCCTCCTGAACCTTCTGCCAGCTTCCAGCTTGAAAAAATTCCATTGAAATGGAATGGCCACTCCTGGAAGCTGCAGCCCCAAACTCTGGGGTGCAGGCAAGGAATGGGGAATGGCAGGAGGAACCTCCCAGGTGTGAAACAAAGGTGTGGGAGAGAGAACAGAGGCTGGAGCTGGCTTGGCCCCAGTGCCACCAGAGCGGGGCAGTGGTCCCAGCTCCTCCAGGACACCCCCCTGGCCGTGTCCCCTCACTCACCATGGCGATGGGGCGCCCGAAATCCAGCACCCAGTTCTGCAGGGTGAAGTAGAACCACAGGTCCAGGTGGAACGGGGACGTCTTGAAGGTGTCCTCGGCCTTCCCCGCCCCGTGCCTGGAGGGGACAGAGGGACACGGAGCCCTGGAGCAGCTCTGGGAGGAGGCAGAGCTGCCACCCCACGCCCGGGCTGCGCTTCCGTGGCTCTGGGAGCTGCGGGATAACAAAGCTGGGGAGCGGGCAGGGCAGGAGAGCACCAGGCTGCCACCATGCCTGACCCGTCCCTGTGGGGAGGCTCCTCCCGGCCTCTTCAGCAAGGTGAAAAGTGCTGAATTAAGTGCAACTATTTTTAACTTTTGCATGATGAAGCAAAATCCCAACTCCCAGGAGTTGAGCTGAGGGCTGAAAATGCGGCGCTGCCCGGCGGGATTCCAGCACCGGGATGGGATGCTGGGGATGCAGCGTCACCTTCAGCTCCTGCTCCAGCCCCCTCTGCCGAGGATCCAACCCCGAGGATCCAGCCCCGATGGAGCCTTTCCATGAAATGCTCCCCCAGCACCTCTGGACCTTCAGCTCTCTGCAGGAAAAGCGGATCAATGCCTCTCCTGGTGCCCAGACCAGAACGGGATCAGCTGGAGCAGCCCCGGGCTTGGGCTGCCCGTGGTCCGAAGTCCATGGAAGTGTCCCTGCCCTGGACCAACAGGATCTTGAAGGTCCCTTACACCCCAAACCACTGTGGGATGACTCAACGAACCCCGAGAGCTGAAGGGTGAGGATGGGGTACCCTGGATGAGCTGGGAATGCCGCGGCTCCCTGGAAGAGTCTGCCAAACCCTGGATCGGCTGGGATAACCCAGGTATGCCGGGATGCTATGGACAAAGCCGAGTGGGGAAACCTTGGGGGACCCCGACCCTGGGGATATCCCAGACCCTGAACCTGGGGATATCCCGGATCCCGACCCTGGGGATGTCCCGGATCCCGACCCTGGGGATATTTTGGATCCCGACCCTGGGGATGCTCCGGACCCCGCAGCACCGGGGGTGGTACCCGGGAAGGGGCCGGGCTGTCCCGGGGGGCTCGGGGCGGGCTGATCTGGGGGGCTTAGATGCAGTGAGGATCCCCAGTGAACCCGGAGTGGATTTTCCCGTTCCCGAGCCCCGGCCGCGCTCACTCACCTGCCCGGGTAGAGCGGCCCGGCGGGCGGGGGCGAGCCCGGGGCCGCGGCCGGGAAGGGCCGGCGCCGCGCCGAGCCCTGCATCCGCCCGGCCGGGGCTCCCGGAGCCGCTGCCGGGGCCGCTGCCGCTGCTGTGGCGGTGCCGGCGCCGACCCCGCTGCCGGGAGCTCCCGGCCCGGCCCCAGAGCAGCGGCGGCTGCGCGGGGGCGGCCCCGGGCCCGCCCGGCGGGGCGGGGGCAGCGCCGGCCCCGCTCCTCCGGTTCGGCCTGCCGGTCACGCACCGGGAGAGCGGCGGGGTCGGGGTAACCCGGGCTGTGATGGGCACACCGCAATGCCGCAGACTGGGATCAGGGAGGAATCCCCCGGATCCCCAGCAAGGGCAGCGCCGGCCCCGCTGCTTGCCCGGCCCGGCCCGGCCCGGCCTGCCGGTCACGCACCGGGAGAGCGGCGGGGCCGGGATAACCCCGGCTGTGAGGGGCACACCGGAGTGCTCCGGACCGGGATCAGGGAGGAATGCCCCGGGGATCAGGGAGGAATCCCCCGCATCCCCGGGCAGGGAACGCTCAGGGCATTCCGTGCCGATCCATCGCTCCGAGCCCCGGGTTCACTGGGAATGAGGAGCTGGAGCTCTCCGGGGGTCTGGCCACGCTGCTTTCCCCGAGTTTCCATTGCCCTGGGTTATTCGCAGGGGATGCCCCGCTCTGTTCGCTGCCTGGTCTTGGTTTTGGCTGGATAAATCCATCGGGATGGGGTCGCGCCCAGACAGGGAGGGATTCGCAGCTTTCGGGGCTGAATTCGTGGTCGCTGGGGTTTGGAGTTTTGAGTCAAAATCAGGTGGTGAATCCTGCGATGGGCAGGGATATTTTCCCAGGATTATCCCAGGTTATCCTGTCCAACCTGGCCTTGGACACTTCCAGGGATGTGGCAGCCACAGGCAGGGCCTCCCCACCCTCACAAGGAACAAAGTTTGAGGCACCAAACCCCTCCTGGAGGGCTTGGTCTGGGCACAGAGGCTCCATCACCCCTGGGATGGGAGCTCCGTGTGTCACACCCTGTCCCCATTCCCTTGGATGTGCATGGTGTGACACGGGATGGGAACAGGACAATCCCTGGGAGGAGCTGTGTGTTCCACTGAGGAATTGTGGTCCCAGTGAAGCTGACGGGGCTCCCAGCAGCAGCAGAAGGGAGATCTTGGTCCCTCTCGAGGAGCAGGGGACCCTCCCCACGCCATCCCTGCTCCACCTGCAGGACAGGGGCGACACCTGGGGAAATATCCCTGAAAAGTGTCGGAGATCACCGAGATAACGGAGCCACTTAATCTTACCAGGACCCTGCTTGTCACCCTTGACATGGCTACATGCCTCTAGACAGGGCCGGCCACAGCCTGACTCGTGTCCCCTGGTGTCCCCTGGTGTCCCCTGGTGTCCCCCGGGCTCTCCGGGCTCCGGCTGCTGCTCCATGAATAATGCACATCCCACAAAGTGCTGCGGGTCCGGTGTCAGGACTCCAGGTTAAAAATTAACGGGGCTGAGACCGGATCCCCCACAGGACAATGGGGCAGCAGATGGGCCCGGGGTGGTGTCCCCTTACTGCTGGTGGCTCGTGTCACCAGCAGCCAGGCAGGTGGCCCTGCAGGTGGTTGAGGTGACAGGTGTGTGACAAGGGGTCCCCAAAACCAGGGGTGAGGGTCCCATGTGTGCGGGGGGCATGGCTGAGGTGATGGGAGCTGCTGGGTCTGGCTTAAAAAACCCCAAATGGATCCAAACCCAGCCCAACCCAGCCCAGCTGAACCCAACTGAGGTCAGTCCAGTCTCACCCAACCCAACAAAACCCAGCTCACCCAAACCCAGTCCAGCTGAGCCTGGCCCAGCCCAGCCCAAATGAACAAATTCCAGCCCAACCCAACCCAATCCAGTCCAACCCAATCCAGTCCAACCAACCCAACCCAGTCCAGCCCAGCCCAACCCAACCCAACCCAACCCAACCCAACTCAACCCAATCTCCCTCTCCACACTTCCTGATGGGAGGGGGCAGCCAGGGAAGGTCAGGCTCAGCTTCCAGAGAATAGGGACAAGATTCGAAGACATTTTCTTAAACTGCACCAGAGTTGAGGTTTAGGTTGGATTTAGGTTGGACATCAGGAGGAATTTCTCCATGGAAAGGGTAGTCAGGGGCTGCCTGGGGGGGTTTGGAGTGCCCATCCCTGCTGGTGTCCAAGGAATTCCTGGATGTGGTGCTGGTGACACGGTGGGGGTCAGGCACAGCTGGGACTCGGTGACCTCTCAGGTATTTTCCAAGCTCAGTGGTCATGCAGTGGAAATGAGGATGAAAAGCTGAGCTGGTGACACAAGCAGTTGTCTGTGTTATTGTGTTTTGGGGATGTGCCCTGGCAGTGCTGCTGATGCCTTAAGTTTCAGCTTTCCTATTTTCCAGATTCTGTACTGCATTGGTGTATAACTGAGCTTCATATAAACTGTTAGCAAGTTTTCTTCATGGTTCAGTCAGACAAAACAATCCTTTTCCAGGCCCAGAACCAAGGACACCGCTGCAGCTTCAGGCCCAAAAAGTGCAAACAACAGCGAATTGAGGAGAGCAATCTGGGAGGATGGGACGGCATAACCTGGAGCTGGAATTGGACAATTAACGCCAATATGGAAATGGACCAAAACTTATACAAGTGTGAAAACGTGTGACCTGCTGTCCATCTCGGGTGTAGCCACAGCCGGGCTCTTGTACTTTCCAAGGTGTATCCTGTGAAGGCCTTTAATAAATCCCTGCTTTATTCCTTGAACTCTGCCCGGCTGTGTTGCCGCAGCCCCTCAGGCCCCGCTCCCGGCCCGGCTCTGGGGCCGCCGGCGCTCCCGGAACGCGCTGCCCGGGCGGCCGCTGCCGGCCGGCCCCGCCGCGGCGGGCGGGCGCTGCCGAGCGGTTCCGGGGCGGAGCGCGGCGGTGCCGGCCGGGCCCGCGCTCCGGGCGGGGGGGCCGCGCCTTGCCTGCCGGGCGGCGGCTGCGCTCCCGCCGGGGCCGGGGCGGCAGCGCCGGGAGCGGGGCCGGGGGCGGCGGGCCCCGGGGCGGCCGCATGTGCGCCCCGCGGGGCGCCGCGCCAGGACGGAGCGGGCCGGGGCAGAGCCGGGCCGGCCCGAGCGGGGCCGTTGCGGGCGGCGGGGCCGCGCGGAGGCGGAGGCGGCCATGGAGGGGCTGGCGGGGTACGTGTACAAGGCGGCCAGCGAGGGCCGCGTGCTCACCCTGGCCGCGCTGCTGCTGAACCGCTCCGAGAGCGACATCAAGTACCTGCTGGGCTACGTGAGCCAGCACGGCGGGCAGCGCTCCACGCCGCTCATCATCGCCGCCCGCAACGGGCACGCCAAGGTGGTGCGGCTGCTGCTCGAGCATTACCGCGTCCACACGCAGCAGACCGGCACCGTCCGCTTCGACGGGTACGTGAGGCCCGGCCCGGATCGGACAGGCCGGGCGCGGCCTGGGCGGCTCGGGGAGAGCGGGGCTGGGCGGGCCGGGCGGGCCTCGGGCGGCTCCCGCTGCTCCGGGGCTCGGCGGGGCTCGGGAGCCTCCCCAGCGCAGGGGGTTCCGTGAGCCCATGGGCTTTGTGGGTTCTGTGGCTCGGTCCTGGGTTCTTTTCTGCTCCGGCTCTTCTGTGACGTGCTGGTCCCAGCTCAGATTATTCCGGGACTTGGTGGTGCTTGTGGATCTCTTACGGCAAAGTGTTCTGTGACTTGGTGGCCCGTGTGGGTATTTTTCGACTCGGGCTATTTTGTGATTTGGTGCTCCTTGTGGGGCCCTTCCAGCTCTGTGTTCTGTGATGTGATGGCCCTTGTGGGTTCTTTTCAGCTTGGGCTCTTCTGTGAGTTGGTGGTCCTTGTGCTCCCAACTCAGACTATTCCATAACTTGGTGGTTCATTGTGGAGCCCTTCCAGCTCAGGATTCCGTGACTTGTTGGTCCTTGTGGGTTCTCCCTAACTCAGACTATTCTGTGACTTTTTGGTGCTTGTGTCTCCCTTCCAGCTCAGGACATTCTGTGACCTGGTGGCCCTGGTTGGCCCTGTCCAGCTCAGCATTCTGGGCTTTGATGGCCCTTGTGTGTCCCTTCCCAGGCTGTTCATTGATCTGTGATCACTCCCTGCCCTCTGTGGGCCTCAGCAGAGCTGCCAGGAGGATCTGATCTCTGATTTTCCCAGGCTGACAGGCTGGCAGTGCCCAGGGCCCTCCTTGCTGCTGTTTTTAGAAATGAATTCATGACATCCCCACCTAAACATCACGTGGGTGTTGGAGGCCACAGTGAGGTCACAGTTTGGTGATTTTCTGGTAAAAAATGCCTGTGTGGTTGGAGATCCCACCTGATGCTTTATGAGCCATAAATGACTTTTCCATTTAGGAATTCCCCATGTGAAGCTGTGGACAATAATATTCACAGGATAATATTCACAGCCCAGAGAGCTTCTGCTGGTCCAGAGTGGCCTTTCTGGGACATTTTTGCTGCTGCAGGTGACAGTGCCATCAGGAAGGATTCTCACACTGCTCAGTTTTCACATGCAGAACCACTTCCTTGTGTGGTTTGATTTTTATTCCTTCCTTTTCCCTTCCAGCTCGGTTTTTTTTTTTTTTTTTTTTTTTTTTTTTTTTTTTTGTGTGTGTGTGGTTTTTTTGTTGTTGTTTTGTTTTTTGGCTTGATTTTTGGTTTTGTTTTTTTTTTTGGTGTTTTTGTTAAATTTTTTTTTCCCCAATCAGAAGCAGGTTGAGAATTCCCGGGGTGAGAATTCCTGGAGGAAGCACCTCCTGACAGACAGCAGATGCTGGATTTGTGCCTGGCTGGGGTGGGGATGTTTTCCAGAGGCTGTGCCTGGCACGGGTTGAAGGAGGAGTTGTGGGAGGCACAATGGATGCAGAGAGAGGAGCAGAGCCCATGTGATCCCCGGGGATTGTTGTTCCTCAGATAAGGTGGTGGCTCGGCAGCTCCTCTCCCCTGGGCTTTCCACTTGGAACCTCAAAACACCCAACAAATCACCTCGGGTTCATGGAAAATCCCCCCTCCTCACTCTCCTCCTGCTTCAATGCATGAATATTTTAATGGAGTTATTTACAAAATAAGGAACTTCTCGCTGGGAATTCTCTCTGAGATCCTGAAGAGCCTCTGGAGGTGTTGGATTTACAAACAGTTGCTGTGGAGCTGCGAGGGCTTTATAATAATTAAAAATCGCTGTGAAAGTGCAATTTCAGCTGATCTTACCATATTTTAACTCTGGGGAGCGTGGCTGTTTGAAAATATTTGTCCTTCCTGTGTGTTTGGGACGTGCCTTGAGGGGGTGTGAATCCTGCCTGTTTCTTCATTTAAATCCTTCAGAAACCAGGAAATGGGAAAGGCAAATCCTTTATTTTGTGTGCTGGGTTTAAGGGAATGAAAAAACAGCTTAAAAAGAAGGATCTGTCCCCTCATTTCCCCGTTATTCATGTGACACAGCTCTGTGGAGCAGCCCAGCCCAGAACTTCTGCTTTTTTGGGTTTTATTTTCTTCCTGAAGTTCCATTTGTGTCACCAGGTTGCTAGGCTGATTCAGGGCACGGGATCTCAAATAGGGAAGCGCTGGGGAATTGCAGCTCAGGGAGAGGGGGCAGGGGAAGTGATTGGAAGTTTTGAAGCCAGGGCTGTTGCGGGTGTCTAAATCTGAATTTTTTTGTGTGTCAAAAGATCAATTTTAAGGTTTTTCTTGGTCTTTAATATGTCACTTAGTGGCACTGAAGGGATCATTTTAGAACTCTTCTTGCCAGACCTCTCTAAACTGAGGCTGGAGTTTGTGAGTGGGATCTTCAAGGCGGCCAAACCCCTTTGGCCGCCTTGAAGCTCCAACTTCCAATGCTCCGTGTGCTCCCTTGGCCTCATTCCTTGGCCATGGCGATCCCGGTGAGTTCCTTGGAATCCAAGCATGGGCTGGCTGTGAAATCCCTATTTTGGTGGCTGGGCGTGGGATGCTTTTGGGAGAGCATCAGCCTAATTCCCTGTCCTCTCGTCCCCAGCTTCGTCATCGACGGCGCCACCGCGCTGTGGTGCGCGGCCGGCGCCGGCCACTTCGAGGTGGTGAAGCTGCTGGTGAGCCACGGCGCCAACGTCAACCACACCACGGTGACCAACTCGACGCCGCTGCGGGCGGCCTGCTTCGATGGCCGGCTGGACATCGTCAAGTACCTGGTGGAGAACAACGCCAACATCAGCATCGCCAACAAGTACGACAACACCTGCCTGATGATCGCGGCCTACAAGGGCCACACGGACGTGGTGCGCTACCTGCTGGAGCAGCACGCCGACCCCAACGCCAAGGCCCACTGCGGGGCCACCGCCCTGCACTTCGCCGCCGAGGCCGGGCACCTGGAGATCGTCAGGGAGCTGGTCAAGTGGAAGGCGGCCATGATGGTCAACGGCCACGGCATGACGCCGCTCAAGGTGGCCGCCGAGAGCTGCAAGGCCGACGTGGTGGAGCTGCTGCTGGCTCACGCCGACTGCGACAGGAGGAGCAGGATCGAAGCTCTGGAGCTGCTGGGGGCCTCGTTTGCCAACGACAGGGAGAACTACGACATTTTGAAGACTTACCACTATTTATATTTAGCCATGCTGGAGAGGTACCGCGACAGCGAGAACGTCATCGAGAAGGAGGTGCTCCCCCAGATCGAGGCTTACGGAAACAGGTCGGAATGCAGGACCCCTCAGGAATTAGAGTCCATCAGGCAGGACAGAGATGCCCTTCACATGGAAGGCCTCATAGTGCGGGAGAGAATCCTGGGCTCGGACAATATCGACGTCTCCCACCCCATCATTTACCGGGGCGCGGTCTACGCGGACAACATGGAGTTCGAGCAGTGCATCAAGCTCTGGCTCCACGCCCTGCACCTGCGGCAGAAGGGCAACAGGAACACCCACAAGGACCTGCTGAGGTTCGCTCAGGTCTTCTCCCAGATGATCCACCTGAACGAGCCCGTGAAAGCTAAGGACATCGAGAGCGTCCTGCGCTGCAGCGTGCTGGAGATCGAGCAGGGCATGGCGCGCATCAAAACCACGCCGGACGCCGACATCCACACGGCCATGGACAACTACGAGTGTAACATCTTCACCTTCCTCTACCTGGTGTGCATCTCCACCAAGACGCAGTGCAGCGAGGACGACCAGTCCCGCATCAACAAGCAGATCTACAACCTGATCCACCTGGACCCGCGCACGCGCGACGGCTCCAGCTTGCTGCACCACGCCGTCAACTCGGGCACGCCTGTGGACGACTTCCACACCAACGACGTGTGCAGCTTCCCCAACGCCCTGGTCACCAAGCTCCTGCTGGACTGCGGCGCCGACGTCAACGCCGTGGACAACGAGGGGAACAGCCCCCTGCACATCATCGTGCAGTACCACCGGCCCATCAGCGACTTCTTGACGTTGCACTCCATCATCATCAGCCTGGTGGAGGCCGGCGCCCACACGGACATGACCAACAAGCAGAAGAAAACCCCTCTGGATAAAAGTACCACCGGGGTGTCCGAAATCCTCCTTAAAACTCAAATGAAGCTGAGTCTCAAGTGCCTGGCTGCCCGCGCCGTGCGGATCTACAACATCAGCTACCAAAACCAGATCCCCAGAACTCTGGAAGAGTTTGTCCAGTTCCACTAGGCCGTGTCCAACCTTTTGTGGTGGTGCTATCCCGGGACAACACCAGACAGCAGAATACACCCGTGTCCATGAAGTTGTTTTTCTCCATTCCTTTGGTTTTGGGTTCCCCTGGATTCCGTCTGCGGCCTCAGTTCTCGGGTGGAGATGGTGGAGGGCGGGGGGGCAGGAAAAGCCACATCGTTGTCCTGTAGTTGAATCTGATGTTTGAGATTTTGGTCCTTTTCTTTTTTTGATTAAATGAATCCCTTCATTAGATCTTGGTTTTCTAAATGAGATGAGAAGAATCCCCCAGGTAACTCCTGTCGTGTCCGACACGGTTCTTACAATTGGATTTCAAACTCCTCACAGTGAGGTAGGAAAAGAAAAATTGGGAATTCTGTGGTAGTTGGGTTAAAAGTGGAGTGTCCACCCCCAGGGCAGTGCATTGCTCTCGTACCTCACCAGGCTTTTATGCCTTTCAGCTCGTGCTGAAGATGTTGGTAACGTTTTAAAAGTTGTGTTTTAAATCAAAATTTACAGCTACAGACGTGAGGGATGCTCTGTTAGGAAATGCAGGTGGAAATTCAGCTCTGAGGGGCTGAATTCCATTATCAAGCTCTTCACTGACACTGCTCCAGTAAGTATTGAGTAACCTATGGACAAAAACCACTTCCACGCCGACCGAAAATAACCGGAATCATCGTTTCTTTTTCCGTAGCTCCGTCGCTCCTATCCAAACATCATGCATGGATCCCTAGAAACTGGGTAGGGAATTTGTGTTTGTGTGTGTCCCAACATTTCAGACTGCTTTGGACTTGGGTTTTTTCTGTTGTTTCGACGCTCAACACGCACCTTTTTTTTGACTCAAAGTCTGTCCAGCTGCACTCTTGGATTCCAGATGCTGTATCTTCCTAACGGAGCCGTCTGCCGCCAAAGAGAGTCTTCCTTGAACCTGGCTTTTCCAAGAAGCGTTGGAGTCTGTGCCTCCCTGAATTGGACTCGAGGATTTTTCATGGTTTTTACTCCTTCCAGTAGGAAAATCTCTTCTTAAAAACTGATTTTTACAAAAAAAAATTAAAATTCTCCTCTCATCAGCCACTTTGCTGATGAGCGAGTGATTGTACGGGGACGTTGTCGCTTGAGAACTTTGGGAGAAGTGGCAGATGCTCCAGCAGGAAAATGTCACTTGTTGGGACAAGGCTCCTGAACCCTCTGTTCCTTTCCCATGCAGCTTTTTAACTGTCAGGATGAACGAATGTTCTGTGGGGTTTTTTTAAAAACAATCCAGGTAGAACTTTCGGGCGAGATTTGGGGCACACGTTTCTATTTGTATGACAAAGAAATAAACATTGAATGTGGAATTACCTTGGAATTGCTGGTTTTTTTTCTCTGGGGTTTGTGTCCTTTGAGGGAAAAGCTTTAGGGTTGGGTTTAGGATCAGGTTCTCTGAAGGAGCTGTGACTTCCACATCTCTGGAATTGTCCTAAGGTAAGTCTGGGCTAGTGGAAGGTGTCATTTTCCTGAGGAGAACTCCAAAGTAACAATAAAAATTCCTGGCTGTTGATTCCAAAATACTTCCAAGCGGGAGAAGGTCTTTGCTGTGGAAAAGCTGCTCCTGCCTCCAGCCTATTCCTGGTTGTTATCCTGCTTCCCAGTGAATTCCTGCTGCCTGCTGTCATGGAATGCTGTCCTGCCACATTCCTCGTGTCACCAAGAGCTCTTGGCAAAGGGGAGGGAATACCTGTGGGTGCAGCCTTGGCAATCCTGGGATCTTCTCCAGGATCTGGAATTTTCCTCTCAAGCATTAAACGCTGTGAGGTTGCCCTTGCTCTCCCTGTTATTTAAAGCCCCTGATAAAATTCCTTGGAGCCTCCAGGTGCTGTTTTCCCTGGAAGAGCACAGAGTGAGGTCCTGGGAAGAGCTGGGTGCTGCTGGAGGTTGGGATGTTGATGGAGAGGGATCAGCACTGGGAGAGGTAGAAATAAACCTGGCCTGGAAATAAACCCGGAGCTGAGCCAGGCCTTGGAATGCTGATCCTGCTGTCCCGAGGGATCCAGAGGGACAGAGCCACCCAGGGATTGGGGACAACCTCCAACCCAGCCCTCGCTGCTGCCAGCGGGGTCAAGGGTCCTGGAAATCCAGGATTCCCAAATATTCCTTGGGAATGGCTGGGGAGGGGAGCAGGAATGGGGCAGCTGCAGCCTGAGCTCCACAGAAATGTGGGCATTGTGCCTTGGGGTGTGCCCAGGTGTCTGTGCCAGGGGACGGGCACCAAGCACTGGGAGGTGCTGGAGGTGGGCAAGGAGGGTGGAAATTCATAGATATTAATGGATTTATATATATAAAATATATAAATGTATTTATATATATAAATATATCAGTGTATTTGTATATATAAAATATATCCAGATACTTATACAAATATATCAATGTGTGTGTATATATAAATATATAGATGTATGTATAGAAACATATCAATGTCTATATATAATAAATATTGTATATTTATAGAAAACTTATTAAAATATATTTATTTAAATTATATCTAGATATAGAAATAAAATCTATTTATGCTTTATATTTTTATGTATATACACACACATATATTTTATATATTTTATGTATTTTTATATATATATATATACACGTATATAGAAGTACATACACACATACATTTTATATGTGTGTGTGTGTATATATATGCATATATACATCTAAGTTATATTTGTAGACATATGCACATGTATACACATTTTCTAAAAATTATTTATAAATGTATATGCACATACAGTGTGCGTGTAGATATATATCCATAGATATAAACCCACAAATAGATATATAAATTACATATGTGTGCATATATTTTATATATAAGTAAATATATTTAAATATATATAATATATTTAGCTATAAGTAAAATATAGAAATGGTACATATTTATATATTTATGTATATATGAACACATATATATTTTACAGATATATATTATATACACATACATAAATTATATGTATACTTATACATAATGTATAATATACACTGTATATATGCATATATATATATTATGAACATATTTATGAAAATATAGTATATATTATAGGTGTCATATGTATATATATAATATATATGATTATTTTATATATAGTATATATAGTATATTATATATATTATCTATATTACACATATATATTATATGTACGATTTAATACACATAATATAGATATTAGATTTAATAGATATAGCTATATATATTTATATATACACACAACATATATACTTATACATAAATAACAAAAATAATATAAATATAAATTAATTATACAAGTGTGTATATAAAATGTAAATATATTGATATATATTGCATATTTATATGTATAAATATATCTAATTATATACATAATCAGATATATATTTTATACTTACATACACATACATATATATGCATATATATGCATTTTTTGTATATATATAGATATATAGATATATAGATATATACATATATACATATATATGTATATGTATGTGTGTATATATATGTATGTATGTGTATGTGTATATATATATATATATACGTATATATATGTGTATACATATATTAAAACATAGATGTATAAAATATATATTAAAATAATTATCTTTTATATATATATATATAAAAATCCTGAAGGACCCTGCCCCTTCCTTCCCGCTCTCCATCTCTTTCCCTCTGTGTGCCGGGATCCAGATCCTGGGAATGTGGTGGGGAGGGTCTTGTTGGGCTCTCCGGCGTTTCCCCGCACCCCAGCTGCACCCCTGAGCTCCCAGTCCATCAAAAACTGGGGAATCCACAATTCCCACTCCAGCTGAGGGTTTAATTTCTGATTTGGGAAGTTTTTTATCCCATTTTTTTCCCATGTTTGGGTCTTCCAAAGGCTTCACTTGACTGCTCATCCTTTTCACACCCCTTAGAAATAAATGATGGAAAAATTCCAGGATCCATCCTCCCCCCTGATCCCTGAGTAGCCCCCCTCATATCCACAGAACAAATGGAACAGACACCAGGAATTTTTAAAATACCATATTTTTAATCATTAAAAAATACCAGGAACACTATGTCCCGAACCTCACCCTACATCCAGAAAAATCCTCTTCCCTCTTCTCCATAAAATTAATATTAGCATAAATAATTCTGCTATGCCAAGGGCATTCCTGCCCTTAAAATTCCATGATTTCCATGGCACCAGCTATGTACAGGTATGATACACGTGGGCTCCCCAAACTGCTCTGCTGGGACAAAACTCATCAAACTGCTTTTTAATTAATTCTTAACGATTTTAAATTATTTCAAAATTATTTCTAAGTTTGTGGTTTGTTTTTTTGGGTTTTTTTTGGATGGGATTTTTAATTTTTTCCCCCTCCTTTCCTTCCTGTTTTTAGAAGAATTATGTACAGCTGGACACGGGAGATTTGGCATTTAAGGTGCTTGAAATCACAAGAATTTCATTCAGTGCATTCAGACTAATTAACGCCTCCACTTAATTACTCCTGTTAACGAAGGCAGTTTGAGAGCTGTGGCCAGCAGAGCCCGGGATCTGCAACAGCTCCACCACGGGAAGGAGCAATCCATGGGGGATTTTTGGGATAATATTTTTATTTTAAGGAGTTTTCCAGCTCCACATCAGGGACCCCTCACGTCGGTGTCCCCTCGTCCCCACTGCTGCCACCTTGGCGAAATCCCAGTTGGAAGCACTTCTGAGGAGATTTTTGGGGAACATTTGGTTGATTTGAGGTCTTTTTTAAATGGAATCCCAGTTGAAAGCACCTCTGAGGATGTTTTTTGGGACTTTTTGGTTGGTTTGTGGTGTTTTTAATGGAACCCCAGTTAGAAGCACCTCTGAGGTGATTTTTGGGGAGTTTTCCATTGGTTTGAGGGGTTTTTTTTTAATGGAATCCCAGTCGAAATCACCTCCGACGAGTTTTCTGGGGAATTTTCGGTTGGTTCGAGGGGTTTTTTTATGGCTTTTAAGTGCTGTTCTCTCATCCTGCTGCAAAGCCAAGCTCAGCCCCCAAATCCCTCGGGGTCCCGGGAGTCTCCGGAGCTGGGAGGGGGCTCCTGGCCCCGGCAGAGTCACTCCATCCCGTGGGAATTCTGCTCCCGCTCGGCCGCGCGCCGGCGGCTCCCGCTCTTGAAGAACCCGAGCTGTGGGGAGGGAAGAGAAACAAAACCCCGCTGTTATCCCAGGAGATTTCAATGGGACGGCAGCTGGAAGTTGGTCCTGGATGTCATTTATATATGGGAAAGGGGTTTTTTGGAGGAGGTTTTGAGGATTCTTGGTGGTGTTTAGGGGTTGTTGGGGTGCTGGACATGGATCCAGAGGGTTTCTCCATGTGTAGGAATCTCCAAAAATCCCCCAAAATGGGGCTGCTCACCTTCCAGAGCGCCAGGACCAGCAGGGCCAGGAGCAGGAGACCTCCAAAGGTGCTCCCAAGGATGATCCAGATGGGAATCTGCGATTCCTCGGGCTTGGAGATCTCAAACGTGATCTGGAGGAGAGAAAACACCGCGGATTCCAGGCAGGAATGGCGGGGAAAAGGGGATAGTGGGAATGATGAGCAGCTGCTTTGGGAATGCTGCACCAAGGGTTTGGCTCAGTTTTCTTTGTGGAATTTGGAGATTCCAGGATCAGAGCTTGGCCTCAACTGCACCGAGTTTTTCCAGAACTGGGTCCCTCCATCCACAGGGATTCTCCCAGTGGGATCAGGGCAGGGTGTGGCAGCATCCTGAAATTCTGGGTCCCTCCATCCACAGGGATTCTCCCAGTGGGATCAGGGCAGGGTGTGGCAGCATCCCGAAATTCTGGGTGCCCCCAATCCCAGGGCTGACCTGGCGGCTGGGATCCTCCTCCCGGAAAACGAAGGGGCTCCGGAAGCGCCGCTGGAGCGCGGCGATCGTGGTGATCTTCAGTGCCTTGAACTTCAGCTGCACGGAGAGGGCTGGGATGAGCATCCCACGTGGAAAAGGAGCCCCCATTCCCAACGGGATCCATCCCATCCCCATGAGCTGGGATGAGCATCCCATGTGGAAAAGGAGTCCCCATTCCCAACGGGATCCATCCCATCCCCATGAGCTGGGATGAGCATCCCATGTGGAAAAGGAGTCCCCATTCCCAATGGGATCCGTCCCATCCCTTTGACTTTGTATCCATAGGGATTCTCTTTGCATCCATGGGAGAGGAGGATGCAGGGCAGGCAGGGAGTGGGGCAGAACAACAGCAAAAAAAGAGGTTTTAGATTACTTAAATTTGCATTAATTAATACATTATGGAATTAAATAATCCAAAATGCGGCACTATGGATGCACAATCCAACAGGATAAGCGGCTTTGGGAACAAAAATCACCCCATACATTCTTGGGTTTCCTGGGGAAGGGAAAAATCCCACGTTTTTGGGGTGCAAGGGTTCCTTTGGGGATTTCTCCCTGAAATCCACAATTTCTGGTGAGCACTCACTGCTTTCAGAGACTTCATCCACAGATTCCCACGCAGATGCAGGTTCAGCTCCTCGTTGGGAGCCAATTTCACCTCGCAGTCGATGGAAACCACGTCGGAGTTACTGTGGTTCTGCAAAGGGAAATGTGGGATCACAGCTGAAGAAGGAGGGAAAATCCCGCTGGGATTCATCCCTGTGGCTGAATCCCACTGAGGGAGGGAGGATCCCACGTGTCCGTCCTCCTCTGTGGCTAAATGCCCCCCTTCTTTAACTTTTCTCCCCCTTTTTCACCCCAAACTTCCCAATTTTGCTGGATTTTGTGCTGTTCTTTCCCTCCAAGTTTTCTCTTGGAAAAAAATTATCCTGATCTTTGTGAGCTGGAGAATTCTCTCACTTCCCATAAACCCTGAGTATTAACGGGGCTTAAGTTGCAGTGGCTGAGAGGAAAAATAAAAATAAACTGACCAAAGGGCTTAAAAATCTCCTAAAAGTTCCGGTGTGCCCCTCTTATGTCCATGGGCCATCCCTATCCCAGGTTTTTCCCTGTTTTGGGATATCCTGGAGCCAGGATTGGCCCTGTGCAGGCCAGTACCAGGTGTGGGGTGCGGGACAGGTCCTCCTCTGCCGGGGTTCTCCGGTAGTCAGTGGTGTTCCCCCAGATGCTGCAGGTCGTGTTTTCCTGCGGGAGAAGCCGATGGAATTACAGCATGGACACGGGATCGTGGCAGTGGCTTCTCTGTGCCCCCATCCCGAATCAGGGATCCCCAGCACGCCCCAGGATGTGCTGGAGCTGGGATTGAGTTTGGCTCGCTGTGGAATGTGGCTGGAGGGCTGGGATCCCGTCCTAAACTGGGCTGGAATCTCATCATAAACTGCCCTAGAATCCTATCTTAAATTGGGACAGAATCCCATCCTAAACCAGGCTGGAATCCCATCCAAAACTTGGACAGAATCGTATCCTAAACCAGGCTGGGATCCCATCCTAAACTGGGCTTGAATCCCACCCTAAACTGGGACAGAATCCCATCATAAATTTGGCTTGAATTCCATCCTAAACTGGGCTGGAATTCCATCCTAAACCAGGCCTGAATCTCATCATAAACTGGGACAGAATGCCATCTGAAAATGGGCTAGAATCCCATCCTAAACGGGGCTGGAATCCCATCCTAAAACACACTAGAATCCCATCATAAACCAGGACAGAATCCCACCCTAAACTGGGCTGGAATCCCATCCTAAATTGGGACAGAATCCCATCCTAAACTGGGACAGAATGACATCCTAAAATGGCCTAGAATCCCATCATAAACTGGGCTAGAATCCCATCCTAAAACAAGCTGGAATCCCATCTTAACCAGGCTGGAATCCCATCTGAAACCAGGCTGGAATCCCATCCTAAAATGGTCAAGAATCCCATCATAAAATGGTCTAGAGTTCCATCCTAAACTATGCTGGAATCCCACCCTAAACCGGGCTGGAATCCCACCCTAAACCGCAATCCCGTCCTACCTGGTCTGCCCGGAATTCCGTGGGCAGCAGGAGCCGGTTGCCCGCCCGGGTGGCCACGGGCACGGTGATCTTGAGGGTCACCCCTTGCACCGGGAAGAATCCCAGGTTCTGCAGCTGCCAGGGAAGAGCACAGGGATGTGTTGGGATCGGGGAATGGGGATCCCTGCTCCCGGGGCAGGTCCCAAACCCAGGAAAACTCAGGGATCCGGTTCCTGCTCACCGTGAAGGTGCAGTGGAAGGGGGGCCCGATGGGGTTGGATGCATCCAGGGAATTGTTGGATCTGATCTCAAAATAGTCCAGGCTTGACGTCCTGTGGGACAAAAAGTGACAAAGAGGTTTGTAGAATTTCCCCTTTCTTTATAGGATTTCCCCTTTTCTTTGCAAGACTTTCCCCTTTCTGTATAGGATATTCCCCTTTCTGTATAGGATATTCCCTTTTCTGTATAGGATATTCCCCTTTTCTTTGCAGGATTTCCCCTTTTTTTGCAGGGTCTTCCCTTTCTTTATAGGATTTTCCCTTTTCTTTGCAGGGTTTCCCTTTTATTGCAGAATTTTCCCTTTCTTTATAGGATTTTCCCTTTCTTTGCAGGATTTTCTCGCCTTTTAATAAAGCAGAGCCATCCCAGGCCCTGGCTGAGGTTTGGATGTCACAGGAGGTAAATCAATCCCTGCTTTGCAGCTGGCGAGGTGGGAAAAGAGCCAGGAATATCCTGTGGGAACCCATTCGGGAGCACCTGTGATGGCCCCAAATCCCCACATTCTTTCAAATTCCCTCCCTCCTTTTCCACTCCGAAATTCCCAAATTTGATATTTTCTGTGCTCTTCTTTCCCTCCAGGTTTTCTCGTCATTCCGAACTGGAGAATCCCCTCGCTCCCCATAAATCCTAAATATTAAAGGAATTTTATTTGAGGCGTCTGAGTAAAAAATATAAAATGACCGAAGGGCTGAAAAATCCCCGAAAAATTCCAGCAAGCAGCGCCAGGGAATGTGCTTTGGGATCCCTGATTTTCCCATCAGCAGCTTCCTAAATTATCTCTGCCTTCATCCCTGGCTGTCCCAGACTTGAATTCCCGGTGATTCCACGCTCATCCCACAGCTGAGCTTCCCTCTGATGGTTTTGTGGGATGGCCAGTGGCCCAGGCACTGGGAACACCTGTTATGGCCATTATTACCTCCAAGAATTCCCTTTTTTTTTCCCATAAAAGCTCACCCTCACACCTCTTCAATAAAATTTATGCCTTTAAACATCGGCACAGTCCAGCTCCCCATGGCTCGCCAGTTTTATAAAAAGCTCTCCCTGACTTTACGGCTCCTGTTTTTTCAATAAACTCCCAAATTAAACCTGGGCTTGAAGGCTGCTCCCAGCTGGTTTTCCCAAGGGGTTTTCCCAATCCATGACCTCCCAGGAGCCAAATCCCATCCCAAACCCCTCACCTGGTGAAGAGCAGGTCGGCCTCGTACTTGAGCTGGAAGTTGAGGTGGGCAACGTTGTCCTCCTTGGTGCTCTCCTTCTCCTCGCTGTCACTGCAACAGCAGCAGGGCCAGGGGGTCAGGCAGGAGCCAAATCCCCCTGGGAATGTTTTTTTGGAATGCTGATTTTGGTCAAAGCAGGATTTTATTCTGAGATTTTTATCATTTAAATGATTTGGAGGAAGGTGTCACCCCCAGCAGCTTAAAGTCGTGCAGGGGAATCCTCCTCTGCTCTAATAATTAGTGAAACTTTTTTTAAAAAATTAAGTAATATTAGTATTTTAGTTAATTATTTCAATAATTTATTAATAATTCAATAAGTATTAAGTTGATTTAATTTTCCCCTTTCTTTGTAGGATTTTCCCTTTCTTTGCAGGATTTTCCCTTTCTTCATAGGATTTTACCCTCCCTGATAGGATTTCCCCCCTTCCTCATAGGATTTTCCCTTTTTTTGCAGGATTTCCCACATTTCCCTGTGTGAAATCTTTACCTGTGCAGGAATGGGGAGTAAGGAGAGCTTTGTAAAATTGTTAGGAGATATTTTTTCATGGGAAATATTTGTTAGTGGGAGTGTGGATAAGAAAGCAGCAGCGGCTGGAGATCCAGCAGAGCCCAGCAGCTTCCACAGGCATGGAAAAATCATGGATGTAAATTCCCAGATAAACAAAAATAGCCAGGTTTGGGAGCACAGGGTAACCCACAGCAACTGGGTCTCCATGGGGTTATTCCATGGAAAACCTCTGCCTCTGGAGGAAGGAATCCCAAGGAAAGCCGGCTGCATCCTGGGGTGCCAAGAGAAGCTTCCTGAATCCCTGGAATTGTCCAAGATTGGACACCCTGGGATCAGGGAAGGGGTGGGACCGGGTGGGCTTTTTTCCCAGCCCAAACAATTCCATGATTCCGTGATTCCAGAGGGAGAAAGCATCCCCAGACCTGCTGGCAACCATGTAGACCTCCATGCCCTGCAGGAAGACGGACTTGCTGAATTCAAAATCCAGGCGGAAAGCGACCTGCGGAGAAGGGGAAAACACCGGGAAAAACATCGGGAAAAACATCCCAGAAAATAAAATCCTGAGTGCTGAATGGGGCCGGTGCAGGACCCTGCAGGAGACACAATTCCCAATCCCACCAGAACCGAGCAGAGCAGGATTGCAGGAATTCTCTCAGCCCCTGTGATGGGAGTAACGAGCAGCTCCCTTTGGAAGCAGATCCCTCCAGAGGCCCGGGACCGGCGGGAAGGGGAGGCGGCTGGAGAGAGCCAACACCAATAAAACGGGATAAATGTGATAAATGTCACATCTGCAGTGACCTCAAACCGTCTGGGCCGGCACAGCTGACTGGAATATTAAAGCTCCCGCGGCTCCGGAGCCAAAATTCCATTTCCAGCCTGTCTTTGTTTTGGCAGGAGCGGCACTACCTGATGGCCCACGGACGCATTCCCGACCCCGTAGGTCATGGGCAGCCAGCTCCTCCTGCAGCCACAGGCATCCCACTGGGATTTTTGGGAGCTTTAAAGCCGAGCCTGCTGCCTGAAGCTCATCCATCATAATCCAGGAAAGGTTTCAGACGGATACAGGAGCTGGGGAGATTTTATCTCCAGATAAAATCTCTGTTGGTCCCTTTTCCCATGGGTGGCAGGTGGGATTCCATGTGGATCCTGAGTGGATCTCCCCACTATTTTTTTCCCAACTGAACCCTGAATTTGATGTTTCCCAAGGGTTTATGGCTTATAAAAATGATAAACTGGATCTGGGCTCATCCCAAATACTGGGAACACAAGTTTGGAGGACGCCACCACCCAGGGGGGCTTGGACTGGCTCTGAGCAGGATCCACAGGCACCTCAGGGAAAGGAAAATCTCTCAGGCAGGGAACGAGCCTCATCCTGCAGGGAATCAGCTCAGGAAAGTTCCCATCCTTGGTTTGAAGCCAACATTAAATTTTTCCAAAGGATTTGAGGCAAGTTCTGTCACCTGGAGGAGCTGGGTTGGATTCTGGGGCTCTCCTGAGCACCATGGTAGGATCCCAACCATCCCAGCTCCCCTAAGATGCCTTTCAAACTCCAAAAGGGAAGAAACCAAAAGTTCATCTTCAAAATCCTGCTCAGGGCTGCCCAGATGTGACCCTGGGGGCAGAAGGTCCATGTGACAGCACAGTGGGAAGTTGGGAATGTCCTACCTTGGCCTTGGCTCGGAAGAAGGGGTAGCTGACGTTGCACACCCTCCTGGTGGGGTGTCTGTCGTCGCTGGCACAGTCAATGTTGATGTCGCTGTCGTCCTGAAACGGGACACAAAGTCCTGTCCATGGAATGCCCGGGACACCGGGAATGAGCCCCGGCTCTTTGGGAAACTGGGAACACCAGAGGGGCTGAAAACGGGCCTTGGCTTTGGGGACCAACCAACCAATGGGCAACCAATGGCATACCAATGGCCAACCAAATAATGGCCAACCAAAGGCCAACAAAATAATGGCCAACCAGTGGTCAACCAAAGGCCAACCAATGGACAATCAACCAATGACCAACCAACGAAAATCCAACCAACCAATGACCAACCAATTGACAACCAAAACCCAAAACCCAACCAACCAATGACAAGAACCAATGACTAACCAATCAACCAATAACCAACCAACCAATGACCAAAACCCAACCAATGAATGACCAAAACCCAACAAAACACCAGCCAACCAATGACCAACCAACCAATGACCAAAACACAACCAAAACCCAATCAACCACTGGTCAACAAACTAATGAATGAAGGAAGGATACAACCACCAACCAACCACCAACCAGAACCCAACCAAAGGACCATGCAAGCAACCAGCCAGTCATCCAAACCACCCTGCTCGCTGCAGCTGGGAATTCTTCCCATGCATTTGTTGACGTTCCTGGAAAGGACCATCTCTAGGAAGCAACTCCCAGTTTCCTGATTTAAATCGTCTTCATGAATTTAATTACAGCAGTGAATGAATTTAACTGCAGCGAATGAATGAACCTGATTATTCCTGGAATTTCTGATTTTTCTGAGATGAGGAGTTGTTGGGAAGCACTGTGAGACAACATGAGCTGTTATCCTGCATGGCCACCAGCTAAGCTGGAATTCCCTCACCTCAACACTGACATTCCTGCTGCTGGAACACCTTCCACCTCTCCAGCCATGGGATGCGGTATCCATCCTCACCATGAGAGGATGAACTATTCCAGCTTTTATCCCACAAGGGGTCACTTTGAGCTGCTGCCACTGGAAAAGTCCCGCCCAGGAGCCAGAATATCCCAGCATCAGCCACCAGCAACACCCTGGAGCTTCCTCCCACTCATCTGCTGAAATGATGGACTTTTTGGGGCCACAGCCACTTTTTATTTGTAAGACATAGATATCCATCCCCTCTGGATGCTCCTTGATAAGGAGGGACAGCCAGGAGCCTGTTATCCGTGACTCCTCCATAACCAGCTGCAAATATTCCCTACAACCACTGCTGCCTGGTGCTTTCTGTTCCCCACCATCCCGGGGATTTTCCCTGCTCCCCTCACTTCATTTGGAATAATCTCCAAAAAATGCATTTTTCTTATTTTGTGGGCAGCAAGCCCCACAATTTTCCTTTGGCACGGCTTGGAGAAAAACAAAGGAGATGGGATCTGCGGGCGGGGATGAAGTCATGGGGGGGTGAGGGAAGGCCCAGCAGCATCAGCACATTCCCAAACCTCGCTGGGAGCAGGGAGGAGTCGCACCAAGATCGAGTGAGTGGGGCAGTGACATTTTTGGGGCACTCTGGGACCATCCAGGGAAAGCCATGGAGAGGTGGCATCGCCCGGCTCGGTGCTGAGCTGTGGCCACATTCCCATGATCAGCTCCCACTTCCAGGAGTTATTTCTCAGCTGCAAAAACTCATTCCTGACGGGAACTTGGCCATGTGCAGGGAGTATTTTTAAACAACAGCAGGAGAAAAATAGAGGGAAATAATTTCCTCTGCGTTTGACCTTCGCCCAGTCTCTTAAAACTCAAAACCTTTTTGTATTTCCAAAATAAAGAGCTGGAAGTGCTTAGAAACGGAGCCCATAAACAGCTCTGATTTATGAGGGATGGAGACAGATTTGGGCTCTGCTTTGGGCTGCAGCATTCTCCTCCGGCCGGGATTAGCAGCCCCTCTGGAAAAGCCCGGATCTGCCCCGGGAGCTCACCTTGGGGATGAGGCTGGCCAACTGGAGGTTCCTGGAGAAGGAGATGTTGAGGACGGTGCTGTAGGCGTTCTCCCCGCGGTTTTCCAGCGTGGCTTCCACGGCCACCCTCCTCCTGCTGCTCTCGATGACGAAGACGGAGGCGTCGAAGGAGAGGCTGAAGGCCGAGCAGTCCGCCCTGCGCAGCACCCTCCGGCAGAATTCCCTGCAAAACGCGGCATTCCCGGGATTTTACCGCCATGGAGATCCCTGCTCTCCCCCCGTGTCCCGCTGTGCTGAAAGAGGAATTAGGGATTCTTCCCATCGTGCACAATTTGGGGATTTTTGGCCAGTGGTGTGAGGCATTCTCAAATATTATTAGGAGCGCTTGGGATGGCTGGGATGTAGGGGAAAAAACCAGATCCCACGCCAATGGCAAAGGTGGCTCCAAGCTCCACTGTTCAGCCTGGCCTTGGACACTTCCAGGGATCCACAGCTTCTCTGGGAATTCCATCCCAGCCCCTCCCCACCCTCACAGGGAACAATTCCTTCCCAATATCCCATTGATCCCTCTTTTACCTAAAGCCATTCCCTGTGTCCTGTCCCTCCATCCCTTGTCTCAGTCTCTCTCCAGCTCTCCTAGAGCCCCTTTAGGCCCTGGAAGGGGCTCTGAGCTCTCCCTGGATCCCTCCCCTCTCCAGGTGAACATTCCCAGCTCTCCCAGCCCGGCTCCAGAGGGGCTCCAGCCCTTGGAGCAGCTCTGGGGCCTCCTGTGGATGCAACCTTTAATAGCTCTGTAACCACGGAGCTGCAGTGTGGAATTATTTCCATGAGTCAAGCCCGTAATTGCCAGGTGGGTAATGCCAGCCTTGCAGTTATTCCCTGGTATTTCCTGATTTGTATCCTTGGAACTCATCACCATGGCATCAAATACTCGCTGGTTTGTGGATTCCCTGAAAAACCACAGGCAGGGAGCAGGGAGAGGCTCAGAAGTGCCAAGGAGCACCTCATGGAGGGCTTGGATGAACCTTGTGGTGATGCTGGATGAAGGACCAGTGACGTCAGAATTTACAGAACACAGACTGGGGCTGGATTTTTGGAGCCTCCCCCAGTTGGCGACACTCCTGGAGGATGCTCTGGGTCACCTACTCACATGGCACTGGGAATGTCACTCCTGGCATCCAGCACCAGGTCGGGGACACAGTGCTCGTCCTCGTTGCAGCCATTCCAGAAGGGGACCTGAGGGGACAATGAGAGCAGCTCGGTGACAATCCTGCCAGGGATAAATCTGCCCTGGTGCCTTGGGAGGTGGTACTTTGGGAGGTGACACTTTGGGAGGTGACATTTTGGGAGGTGACACTTTGGGGTGTGGCAGTTGGGAGGTGGCATCTGGGAGGCAGCACTTGGGAAGACACAGTTGGGAGGCAGCACTTTGGGAGGTAGCACCAGGGAGGTGACACTTTGGGAGGTGACACCATGGACGTGACACTTTGGGAGGTGGAATTGGGAAGGTGAATCTGGGAAGGTGTCACCAGGGAGGTGACAGCTGCTACCTACAGCGACCCTGAGGGAGGTGGGCCACCCATCGTCCAGCATGGGGCCGTGGTCGGGCTGCTCCAGCTCGTAGTCGATGGAGAACGTCACCGGCTTCACGTAATCCGCCGAGTCCTGGGGCACAGGGAGAGCACTGAGAGGAGCCCCCAGGGCTGCCTGGGCTGGGGCACCCATCAGGGTGTCCCCAGAGGTCACACACCTGTCCTGCAGCCCCAGCCCATGGCTGGGATGTAACAGAAACCAGATTCCATCTCCAAGGTTGCTCCCAGCCCCATCCACCCCGGCCTTGGATGCTTCCAGGGATCCAGTGGCAGCCACAGCTCCTCTGGGAATTTCATCCCAGCCAGGAATTCCTTCCCAGTATCCCACCTAGCCCTGGCCTCTGGAAGCCCCTAGGAGCTCCTCCCATGCCTGCCCCATAGTGCAGAGGGATGCTCTGAAGGGAGATGTTTTTTAGGGCTGAATCACGAGCTCCAGCTCCATCTCAAGCCTCCAATTTCCCAAAAGTTCACGGCAGTTCAGCCGGGGCTTGGTGCTGGGCCAGTCTGGCAGCTCAGGCCTGCCTGGCTTCCACGAGATTCTCCTCATTCCCTGGGAATGTTTGGGTTTGGCCAGGTTTGTGCATCAGCTGTTCCCTGCGAGCGAGGGATGCACCAGCTCTGCACCCCGGGGTGGGACCGTGCTGGGACACAGGGGGACACCACCCGGGGCTGGTACGGGGACACTCCATTCCCGATGGAAAAACAACGGGCATTCCTGATTTTGGAGCAGCAAAAGCTCCCTTGGGATGAGGAGCACACGCCCTCCCCGAGCGCACGGCTGGTGGAACGGAGCACGTGGAGGCTGATGTCACTGCTTGGGGACCCAGCAGCTGCCACGTGCTGGCAGCGCCGTCCCTGACCACATCAAACTGGCGGGGAGGAGCCCAGCGGGATGACTCCAGCGGGATGAGGCTCGGGATGCTGGAAGGAACATTTCCTGCTGCACACTCACCAGGACGTGGAAGGGCAGGGTGTGGCACAGCTCCTGCCCGGCGGGCAGCACCAGCGCCCGCGGTGCCGCCCTGCCGTCGTCCAGGTGCGCCCGGGGCGAGTAGCGGCGCTCGTCGATGGTCGTGTTGTACCTGAGCCCTGCAAGGACAGGCGCAGCTCAGCCATGGGGCCACACATCCCAAACCCTGGGCAAAGAGTGACCCCAAGGCCCATTCCCTGCTCAGGGAAATGCCAGGCAGTTCAGAAAAGCTTCCCTTTGCCAAGTGAGGGGTTTTGGGAATTAATTATTGCAAGGCCCTGTGTAAAATCTGTGCAGGCGTGGAGTTGTTTGCTTCTCAAATGTTCCTGTGCTGGTCTGGAGGAATTGGAGATCATCCCTCACCTGGATGATTTGTAGAGATCCTTTGGTTCCTGCACTGCTGCTGGAAAGCAACTGGAGACTCCCAGCCAAGCAGGGATTTCAGAGAAGCACAGAATCTCAGAATGGTTTGGGAAGGGACCTTAAATCTCATCTCACTGCA
This sequence comes from Melozone crissalis, assembly GCF_028551555.1. Lineage (NCBI taxonomy): Eukaryota > Metazoa > Chordata > Aves > Passeriformes > Passerellidae > Melozone > Melozone crissalis. Next base: position 1,171,522 of record NW_026535792.1, on the reverse strand, counting down.
GCCCCTGCCATGGCAGGGACACCTTCCACTGTCCCAGGGTGCTCCAGCCCTGTCCAGCCTGGCCTTGGACACTTCCAGGGGCAGCCACAGCTTCTCTGGGAATTCCATTCCATTCCATCCCAGCCCCTCCTCACCCTCACAGGAACAATTCCTTCCTAATATCCCATCTGTCCCTCTTTCAGCTCTTTCATTCCCTGTGTCCTGTCCCTCCATCCCCTGTCCCTCCCCAGCTCTCCTGGAGCTCCTTTAGTCCCTGCAAGGGGCTCTGAGGTTTCTCTGGATTATCTTTTCCTGGCTGGACACCCTCAGCTCTCCCAGCCTGGCTCCAGAGCAGAGGGGCTGACTCTTTATTTCCAGGGGAAATAAAGGTAAAATCAAATAAATAAGGAAATCCCACTCAGATTTTATCCCACAGGGACAGCAGCAGGGAGAAAAACACTGGATTTGACAGCACAAAACAAAGCCCTTGCTCTGGGCAATGGGAGTTTTTCCTTGGCTTTGATCCTGATTTTCCTTGGATGGTGTTTGCTGCTGGCTCGCAGGAGCCGAGCCGCTATCGCCTCCCTGCTCGGCTGACTCCTGAGAATCCGCCGGGGATCACTCGGGGTCACGGCTCCATCCAAGGGTTTAACAGGAGGGCTGGCCAGCTCCAGATTCCCTGGGATGTTGTGGAAAATGCACATCTGGCCGGCAGATGTGGCCCGCTGCTGCAGCGGGAGGTGGGAGGGATGGATGAGCCCTGCGCAAGCCGAGCCGGGCTTGTCTGCTCCTGTCCCGCTGCGGGAACATTCCCGATTCCCGTCACCCAGAGCATGGAAAGGCAAATCCCAGGAGAGCTCTGCCCAGGGAACAGGTGAGAGATAGGTGGGATTTATCCTGGGGGGGTTTCTTCGGCAGAACAGCCACCAGAACCCGGAGACTCGGCCGGGACAGGGACAAATGTGAGTGACACCAAAGTGGCAGATGGACAGGTGAGCTCCTCCAAGCTCCTGGATGGTTTCCTGTCACAGACACATTTTATGAAAAATACTTTCCTTAGAATTTTTTCTCCTGAGAAGCTGGGAGGCCTCAGGAACAAAATGTAAACAATGCTTATCTGCTGCTGTGGAATGCAACAGGTGCATCTGTAATTGGTCTCGTGTGGTTGTTTCTAATTAATGGCCAATCACAGCCCAGCTGTCTGGACTGTCTCAGTCACAAGCCTTTGTTATGAATTCTTTTTCTATTCTTAGCTAGACTTCTGATGAAATCCTTCCTTCTATTCTTTTAATATAGTTTTAATGTAATATATATAATAAAATAATAAATCAAGTCTTCTGAAAGGAGTCAACATTCTCATTTCTTCCCTCATCCTAAGACCCCTGTGAACACCATCACAGTTCCCATCCCAAAAGTTGGGTTTTCCATGGGGCTGGAGACCTGAGCAAGGCAGGAATTGGGATTTTGTCCTTACCCACGCTGGCAGTCTGGAAGTGAGCGGAGAGGAAGAGGGCGGTGAAGCAGACGAAGGCCCTCATGCAGGTGGCCTCCTTCCCGTTGCGCCTGCAGTCCTTGGTGAAGATGTTGATCTTGGGGGGCTCGAAGCGGAGGCTGGCGTTGATCTGCACCACGCTGCGGGACCTGCGGGGTGGGGAGAGGGCACGGGATGGGCTCTGGCTCGGGATGGGACATCCTGGAGTCTCCCACAGCTCCAGGTTTGCCTTTTTCACTCCTTTTCCCTCCTTTTTGTAGAAGAAAGACGCTGTCCAAGCAGAGCCCAGGGTGACGCATCTCAGGTGGGCACAGCCACCCTCCATCCCAACAGCTTCAAGGGACTCTCCAAACATTAATTAATGTTTGAAAATATTGCTCTAATTAAATCAGACTGGAAGGAGCCTGGGCAAATCCCCACAAATGAATTTGGAACTTCTAGAGAACTATAGATGAAACTCAGTGGAGAACCATGGATGAAACTCAATGGAGAACCAACTCTGGCATCTTTTTAGGGCCTGTGGGTATTGAGATCCCACAGCCCTGTTGGACAGGGGCTGGTTATTCAAGAAAGACGGCTCAGATTGTTGTGAGACCAGTTTTTCCTGGAAAAAATTTTGGCATGATTTGGGCAGAGGAAATCGGGAGAGGGCTCCAAGGATCCCTGGCTCACCAGAGCACCACGGCGTTCCCCAGCGAGCCCACGGCCAGGTCCACGAGCCCGTCCTCATTCAGATCCAGCTGCCCGTGGATGCTGCATCCAAAATACATCAGGCCTGGGGCGAGGTCGGCGGCCGCGATCCGCTGGAAAGGAATGGGAGCAATCCAGGCTGGATTCCAGCAGGAGCATTCCTGCCTGCCAAAGCTTTGCCAGGCTGACTCCGCCTCGCCGCCGAAAATCCCCCGTTCCAAGAGAACATGTTAAAACACGGCTTTCCAGGGAATTTCTCTTTGGAAAAGAGAAAGCATTTGCTTCGAGAGCAATTTCTCTTTGGAGACACCATCCAAGGTTGCTACTGGATTTACCCTGCTTATTTAACATTTATCAAAAGTATAATAAAAAAACAAAAATAAATTTTAAAAAATTATAATTAATTAATTAATCTATAGCAGTCCCTTGCAATGATTGCTAAACATTACCTCTAATTTCAAGCCTCTTTCCCCACTATTCTATGGAATAATTCAGGTTGGAAAAGCCAACCAAGACTGTGGTGTCCAACCACCCCCTGGCACTGCCAAGGCCACCACAAAATGTCCCCAAGTGCCATATCCACACATCTTAAATCCCAGCAGGGATGGGGACTCCACCAGCGCTCTTCCAATGCTTGAATTCCAACGTTTTGTCTTGGATGCCTCAAAAGAGGAAATATCTGGCCGTAATAATTAACAATTAAATCCCAGGTGTGGATTTGTCCTTAAAACAGGGACAAATTATAATTTTCCCACAAAAGATGAGGAGAACCAAGCACGGGGAAGCCTCACCTGCTTGTACGTCTTCAGGATGGTCTCCTGGAATCCCAGGAAAACGTAAATGGCTCCTTGGTGCTCGTCCTCCAGAGGAGCCCCGACCACCAGGTCGTTGTAGGAGTCCTGGTTGAGGTCGGGAACGGCGGCGATGCAGGAGCCAAAGCGGGAATTCTGGTAACTCTGGAGGTCCATCAGGGCTCCGCTGGGAACAAAGAGGTTCTGCCACGGAAAAAAAGGAAGGAAGACAATTCCCAAAGCATCAGCAGCAAGGCTGGGAAGAGGAGACACCCTCAAGCGAAGAGTGCGGGGATGTGGGAGGGATTGTCCAAGGAAGGAGGGGGGAGCATTCCCAGGGATGGGGGATTTTGGAGCACATCCCTGGGAAATGAGGACCCCTGAGCCCCCCTGACCCAGCCCCACATCTGCTTTGCACCCTAAATAAATAATTCAATAGTAGTAGTAGTAGTAGTAATAATAATAATAACAATAATTATAATAATATTCCGTATTAATAATACGTTTCATAACAAATACAAATTCTATAATAATAAGCATCCCATACTCATAATAAATTCTATAATAAATACAAATTTCATTGATAATAAAAATTACTATAACGATAATGATAACAATAATAATAATTCCATAAATAATAAAGTGCTTTGGGTGTAGGGATTCCATGCTCCAGGCGGGTTTTATTTGCTTCATAATTCTAACTGGGGGAATTCCTCATCCAGGGAAGCAACTTCCACAGGGAAGCACCTTTAGGCTCTGGAAGGGGCTCTGAGTTCTCCCTTGAGGGAGCAGGTTTGGAGGACACCGTGTGGCTGGAGATGGTTTCTCCAGAGGGACATCCACATTCCCATGTGGCAAAGATCCTGTTCTATCCCCTCCTTGAGACCCCACCAGAGGACACAGCCTCCATGACGTCACCCAGATGTCCCCACGATGTCCCCAGGTGTCACTCACCCCGTGCAGGGTGTACACGTAGACCTTGCCCCTCTCCCTGCCCTCGCTGAAGAACATGGGTGCTCCCACCAGCAGCACGTCGGTGACGCCGTCGCCGTTCACGTCCAGGGAATTGATCTCACTGCCATAGTAGGAGCCAATCTGGGGGAGACAGGGCAGGGTGGGAATGATGCCACCATCCCCCTGGATCCCCTGGATCCACAGGGACATCCCAGCCCTGCCACAGCCACGCTGTGGATGCTGCCACAACTGGCTCTCTTGGGTTGGAAATGGGGGTGTGGGTTCTATCACATCTGTCAGAGCTGGGGCAGTTATCTCCTGTTCATGGGGCAGGTTTCTTTATCTCTCCCACAGCCAATCCTCCCTCCAGGAGATCATGGGCCATTAATTATCAATTATCTTCTGTTCATGGATCATTAATTATTAATTATCTTCTGTTCATGGCCAGCAAGTGTCCCTGCATGGCTGATCAAATTCCATGATCACATGGGGAGATGCTCCGCCCAGGGGAGGAGCCAAGCATTCCTACCTGGATCCAATCTGAGCTTTGGGACACCCCAGCAGCCTCTGCCCCCTGCATTCCCAGAGGAGCAGCTTTGTGCTGCCCTGCATTCCCAGAGGAGCAGCTTTGTGCTGCCCTGCATGGCCAGAGGAGCGGCTTTCTGCTGCCCTGCATTCCCAGAGGAGCAGCTTTGTGCTGCCCTGCATTCCCAGAGGAGCGGCTTTCTGCTGCCCTGCATGGCCAGAGGAGCAGCTTTCTGCTGCCCTGCATTGCCAGAGGGAGCCCAGGCCCATCTGCAGCAGCCCTGGAGCTGCAGAGGAAAACTCCCCCCTTGCGCAGGATCCCTGCTGCAGCAGAGCCACAGCTGGCACTGCAGGAGGGCTGAGCCCCCATGGGATGGGGCTGGGACACCGCCCTGACACACAGCGTGTCAGCTCCTGCTCTCACTCTGTCAGTGGTTTGTTTTCTTTTTTGTACTATTGCATTTGTATTTTTATTTTCCCTAGTAAAGAACTGTTATTCCTATTCCCATATCTTTGCCTGAGAGCCCCTTAATTTCATAATTATAATAACTCAGAAGGAGAGGGTTTACATTTTCCATTTCAAGGGAGGTTCCTGCCCTCCTCAGCAGACACCTGTCCTTCCAAACCAGGACACTGTCACATCCACGGCTGCACGGCGCTGCCGAGCTTTCCAACTCGGGAAAACCAAGGGAGAGGGTTGATTTTTCCAGGGGGGAAAAGCAGCACAGCGTTCCCAGCCGTAATTACCTGCTCTCCCTTGAGGGCCTGGTGGATGGTGAGGTTCCTGTTGCTGTGCATGGTGAACAGGATGACTTTGCCCGTGTGGTTGAACCGCGGTGCTCCCGCCACGTAAATCCGCTCGTGCTTGGTGGAGACGACGGAGGAGACGGTGTAACCTGGGAAGGGATGGACACGGAGTGAGGATTCCCTGCCTGCTCCCGGGGTCTGCTTTCCATTAGCCCCCAGCTGCTGACACAGCTCTGGCCACTTCCCAAAAAGGGAAGCTTAAAAAACCTGGATTTTTGCAAAGATGAAATCACCCAGAGGGACCCCAGTGCTTCCGAGCCGCCCGCTCCGGTGCTGCCACAGCCGGGGCTGTGCCGGGAGATTTGGCACTGCCTGATCCCCACTTCCTGTGCAAATCCTTCTTTTATGGAAGATCAATCAATTCCTGCAATTCCTGGATTTCTGGCTGTTTTATTTCATGGCTCAATCAAGTTGGACAGACACTCTGAGGTGCTGAGTGTTGGGAAGTTGCAGCTCCTGCTGCTCTGAGAACACCAGGCAGGAAAAGCTTTCCTTGATGTCAACATTCCCAGTCCAAGAAAAGCCATGAATCCATCAAAACCATTCCTCCTGATGGAAATAACCCTGCCTAAGCCAGTGACCCTGAGCAATCCCTTTTTCCTACTGGGATCACCCCATGGGCTGCGGCACTTCCATGGCTGCAGATGGGATTTTGTAGGAATATAAAGCTGGGGCTGCCAAATCCCGGTTTTCAACGGTTCAGGTTTAAATTCCAATGAAATCCTTAGAAGTGGAACGGGGTGCTCAGAGAAGCTGTGGCTGCCCCATCCCTGGAATGTTCCAATCCCAGGCTGGATGGGGCACGGAGAAACCTGGGATAGGGGACGGTGGAATGGGATGAGCTTTAAGTTCCTTTCCAACCCAAATCATTCCAGAATTCTGGGATTCTGTGTAACTCAAAGTCTGGCCAATCATGAAGCTGAATCACATTCCCTGGGAGCACATCCAGTTGAATTTTGAGTATCTCCAGGGATTTTTGGACCCTTTTCCCTGCTCACCAGCCTTACCTGGGGTCTCTCTCTCCCTAAAAATGCCCCTCCTGGAGGGATATTCCTAAACCAACCACCAGCCCTGAGCCCCCCAGGCTGCTCCTCAGCAGGATACACCTGCATTCCTTAATATTCCCGGAATTCTCACTCCAGGCAGTGGTAAAGAGAGCCCAGTTGAGCTCCCACAGGCATTTCCATGGGACACCCACAGCCATCCCCGCTCGGGGGACACTCAGCTGTCACCCCACGGATGATCCACGTGTCCCCATTCCCAGGGAAGAGCCTGGAGGTGCTGATCCCACAGATCCCACAGAATCCCACCTCTCTCCCCGCCACGGGACAGCCCCATCTCCGAGGAGAGGCTGCATTTCTCAACCCAGGCTGATATTTTTATTCCAGAGCTGCAGTGGCTGCACATGGAACAGATTAACCCAGCAGGTATTTCCTGCCTAGGCATGAAATTCCATCGGTGCTTTGAAAGCACTCCAAGGAAAGCTGCGGATCACCCGCCGGCTCGGCTGCTCCTGGATTCAAATCCCATTTGTGCCCCGCTCCGGGGTCGGAGCCGGGCTCTTCACAGGTGAGGATGCTCCTGTGCTGCATCCCACAGCTCTCCCATGAGGAATACCCCCCGTGCTTCCCCTTTTTTCAAGGATAAAATCCCAAATTCCCCCCGTGTGGCAGCAGGGACTCGTTCAGCTTTCCCACCTAAGTAGGCCCCGTGGTTTTTCAGCTCCTCTGGGAATTCCTGCAGGTAGGATTCCCGCAGAGGGATGACCTTCCCGCTGCTGGTCTCCTTCAGGACGGCTCCGTTCCAGTCGTAGGCTCCCACTGCTCCCAGCAGGATCCCGTCCTGTGGGAACACAGGAGTGGTTTTGTGGGATTTCTTCCCAGGTGGAGGCGATTCCATCCCTCTGATCCCACACAGGCCAAAAACACCTGGAATGCTGGAAGCTTTTAAAACTGCTGGAATGACGCTTCCACCCTATTCTTGTTTTTCCAATGTGTTTTTTCTCCCCAGGAATTCCCAAGAGTTTTTCCCATGGACATCCCAGCACGTCCTTCCCAAGAGTTCATGGCATCAGGAGGATCTGCTGCACATCCCAAGGGATGCTCAGGTCTCCCAACACCTCCCTTTCCCATGGGATAACCCAGCAGCATTTTCTTATCCTCACGTTAATTATTCAACTCTGTAATTAATGATTTGTCCCAAATCCCAATCTCCCACCTGGAGCAGGGGGTGATAAACAGGACAAGACAGGAGCAAAATAAAATTCCCACATTTCCTCTCTTACTTCCACAACGTGGGATGAAAATCCAGTCTGGGACATTTCCAGCCCGAAGGAGATCTCGTTCTTGTTGGTTCCTTAAACAAAAAAAAGGGAATTTATGTTTAATGGAGAGTTTTGCTTTCCTGGAACAGCTCCGTGGCCTCCTCTGGAATTGCTCCAGCAGCTCCACATCCCCCTGATGATCCCATTTCTCCCAAATCCCCCAGTTCCACAATCTTGTGCTGTTAGGGGTTCTGGGAGCTCTGCTGGGCTGCAGCTTCTCCCCTTGCAGAGCTGCAAGATCACCCAAAACTGGGGATTTGGAGGTTTCCGCTTCATAATTCCAACTCCTCATCCAGGGCAACTTCCACAGGGAAGCGCCAGGTTGGACAGAGAAAATTGGGAAACTTGTGGGGAGTTTGTGAGCTGGTTTGAACCAAAATCCCCCAAATTCAAGATGTTTCATTCCCAGTGCAGGCCCTCCATCTTCTGTTCCAATTGTTCATTCCAGGCTGCATTTTTCCTCTGAAATTCGGATAAATTTAGTTTGGGAGACAAAGTTGTCACAAGAGCTGACATTTAAGACAGAAATATTTCCTGATATTTCATTTCAGCCAACAAACCCGAAATCCCAACATTATTCCCATAATCTCCTGATGTCTGGCACCCCGGGAAGCTCCTGTGTGTGGGTTTTCCTGTTTACAACCCTGGAATTTGATGGATGAGGGAGGCACCGATGCCCAAATTCCCCCCATACCAAATCTCCAAGGTTTTCTATAAAAAGGAAAAATCAAAGCCACCAGAATTCCTCTGGCTGGAACGAGGTGTGTCCTTTGGAAAAGGGATCTCTGTTTCTGATATCCGAGGGAAGCAACAGCTCCAAATAAAGACATTTCCTCAAATCTGAAGATATTCCAAGCAGGATTTTAGGCTCGGATATTGTGGAAGCCACGTAGAAATTCGGGGAAAAAGGGATCAGCAGCACATTCCCAGCCCTGGGAGGTGCCAGGGAGGAGCCTCCCTCACCTTCCAGGCTGAAGATCCTCTCTCCCAGGGCATCCACGATGTCCTTGAGGGCCGCCTCGTCGGTGACGTTGAAGAAGTGTTTGTCATCGGGGTCGCTGGCGATGAACTTGATCTCGTTCAGAAAGGCCTCAGGGTTGATTCCTCTCCTGTTGTAATAACCCAAGACCTGGTTGGGAACAAAATGCGAGACTTTCATGGAATTAGAATTCCCGGGTGGTTTGGGTGGGGAGGGATCTTACAGCTCATCCCATTCCATGGGCAGGGACATCTTCCTCTATCCCAGGCTGCTCCAAGCCCCGTCCAACCTTGGACACCTCCAGGGATGGGGGGTCAGCAGCTCCTCTGGGCCGTTTTCCCAGGATGGATAAAACCATCCCAAAACCCTTTGGGCTGTCCACATGGGAGAAGCCCCATCCTCGGATCTGACACCACTTTGTGGGAACAAACAGAGAAAATGCTGCAATTCCTCCTGGCAGGACCTTCCTCATGGAATTTGGGGTCCTGCCTATCCCTGATCCCGGCATCAGCTCCAGCAGCCGACTCCTGAGCTGATCATCCCAAGAGCAGCACTTGGAACTCTTGGAAGGTTCCAGGAGCAGTGGGGATGGGCTCTCCTGGTGCTTTGGGATTCCTGGAGCACCACCACGCTCTGCAGGACTTCCAGAACCCAAAAGTCTCATCACTCACCGCCACCGCGTATCTGGTGACGTTGTCCCTCTCGCTGTCCTCGATCACCTTCTCCAGGTCTGGGCTGTCGTGGGACTCTCCATCTGTGATGACAATCATTACTCGCTTTGCCCCTTTCCGGCCACCTTTCCGAAACGCTTCCGAGCTGCAAGTGAAGAGATGCCCTGGGCTGCTCAGCCCCGCCAGCTCCGTGGGGCTCCGCCGCCCCACCGAGCCCAACCCGAGGGGTCTGTGGGGCTGCCACACCTGGAAAGGTGCAGGAACCCCCGGGAAATGCTTTGGGATGTGGGTTCCCCCACTTTTTGCAGGAAAGAGGCTGTAATTCAGCAAAAATCGGGTGAGGGAATGGATCTTGAGTTGGCCAGCAGAGTACTGGCCGTGGCCCATGGGGCCTTTCCCTGTGAGGGAAAATTTCTTCATCCATTATCCACCCCTGACCAAATCCCACTATTCTGACAAGTCACGATCCCAAATTCCAGCATATTTATGGAAAAGGGACACTGAGTAGGGTTTGGGGACTGTGTGACACAAATCATTCAGGACCTTGCTTGGATCTGGCCAGGATCCACCTAAAACTTTTCCAAGCTGCCCGGGGCAGTGCTGGAATCGCCATTCCTGCAGGGATTTCCAAACCACATGGATGTGGCACTTGGGACATGGTCAGTGGTGGCCTTGGCAGTGCTGGACTTGATCTTTGACCTCTTTTCCAGCCTAAAATTGCATGATTCCCAGCAGGAATACAGATTTGTCCCTTTTGTTGTTTATGAAATGTAGGGAGATTTATAGGGATTTATAAAGGACAGGGAGGAGGTGGAGCTGTCCTGAGTTTCTGGGGACTTTCCAGGGATTTCCAGGAGAGCTCCAGGACCTGGGGCTGAATTTGGGGGCTGGGAGCTCACCCCTGGGAGCTTACAGGGAGAGGCCACAATTCCAAACCCTGCCCCAGCTGCAAACAAGGATGGAACAATTTTGGCAAGCGCCCCTCCCAAAGCTTCCCCCAAATCACACTTTTTCCTACAAACCCTGGCGATTCCCCCGTTCTTGAGCAGCAAGGAAAACAAAGGAAGAGGGAAGGAGGGGGAAAAAACAGGGATTTGGAGGCTTTCCTGGGGATGGGAGCAGGGCTGTGAGGGGTTTTACCGAGCGAACTCGATGCCGTAGGCGGTCCTGGTCTCGGTGCCGCCGCGCTGCTCGATGTGGCTGGCGGCCGCCACCACGTCCTGCACGGACCTGTAGTCGTTCAGATGGAACTCATGGACCACGTCCTCTCCGTACTGCACCACTCCCACCTGGGAACGACGGGAATGGCACCAGAAAGGCCGACAGGACGAGGTCCTGTCCACTGCGAGCGCCGTCAACCGCGGGAGTCGCCGGCCACGGGTAAAATTCTCTACACTCATTGTTTTTGAAATTCCATCACCCAGTTTCCCCTCCATGGGATCATTATTAATTCCCAATTTTATGGCTCTCCCCTCTGCTCTGCTACCAAGTTTTGGGGGGATCCAGATGTGCCAGACTGTCCCAGTTTGGACCCGCAGCATCTCCAGATGGGACCAAACTGGGGTTTTTGGGAAAGTCTGGGATGTTCCTGCTCAAATTCCTGCCTAAATCAATCCATGATTACTCGGAGCAAGAGCATGGAGAGCTCCTTTCCATGTGGTTTCATCCTCCCTGTTCCCATTGGGATGTGGATCCCTCCACAGCTCACTTAGGCACATTATTGGAAGCATTTTCTTCCCATGGGGTGAGTCAAAAATCCCAATATTTTGACAAATTCCAGTAGCTTGACAGAAAAGGGACATTGGGAATGGCCCTGGGATGACACAAACGGTTCAGGGACTCACCTGGATCTGTCCAGGACCAATGTAGAACTTCTTCAGGATATTTATCAGGAAGTGCTGGACTTCAACCCAGGGATAAATGCTGTTGGATCCATCCAGAACGATGATGATGTCCATGTAGGTCTGGCATCCTGCGGAAAATCCAGGGATTTATTTAAAGTCTTCTTGCAAAGGGGCAGATTTATGGCTTCACTTCCAGCCAGGTACTTCCTCTTAGGATTTGTTGGGGAAAAAAATTGATTTTAATAGTTTGGGAAAGAATCTGGGCTCCAACAAGGTGGGGAGAAGCCACAGGAATCCTCTCTGCTGTGAAAAGATGGGATCACTTCCTAGGAATAACACTCAGCGGCATCATTTGGGATTCAGCTTTGGAATTTGATGCCGTTTAATATCATTCCACACTTCAAAGAGGAGCAGGATCCGGCTCCGCTCCTCCCGCAGAGCCGTTCCTGATCCCTGAGTCATTCCCAGCCCTGCCATGGAAAGCAAGGCGGGCATTTCCTCCCTTCCCATGAAATCCTCGGCAGCCAAAAACCCCAGAGGGGACCCCAGGGCTCGGCTCTGCAGCCGGAGCAGGAGGGATTTAAGGATTTTTTCCAGTGGGGAAAATTTCTCAGGATCATCTCAGTCTTGCTGATGTTTTACAGCATTCCTTGGTGATCCTGGATTTCGGAGATTTATCGGCTGCTCCTTCAGCCTACAGGTTTTTACAGATGAAAGAATCCATGGATTGGAGTCACTTATGGATCACTGGGATCCTCTGTGTGCCTCCATCCCATCCCGGGAATCAAGGAGAGAAGCTGACCCTGCATCCCATTAAATAAACACTTCCTAAAACTCCCTAAAATCCCAGTTATCCTTTGCAGCGAGGGCTGGAACATAATGAGGGAAGTGACACTGGGAATTCGATGATGCCTTTACTGCCTTGATCCCAAAAATCCCATTTCTCCAAGCCCCTCTTAATGCCCTGGGAATTTGGTGATGGGTTCTGCCTTTCCTGCCTTGATCCCCCTCCTGGCAAATCCCATTTTTCCCAGCCCATCTGCCCTGGGAATTAACCAACACCAGAGAGGTTCTGGACTTGGGGAATCACATCCCATGGGATGAGGAGCTCCCAGGAGCAAGATAGATTTCTGGGAATCCTTCCTAGATCCAGAAAAGGCAGGAAACTTCATTTCAACCCTCCAAAACAACATCCCAGCTCCAAATTCCCAAATTCCAACATGTTTAACTCCTGGTCAATGAGGGCTTTGTTTTGTGCAGCCAAAATGGGATTGGAGATGGGATTGGAACAGGGATTGGAGATGGGATTGGAGATGGGATTGGAGCTGGGATCAAAGCAGGGATTGGAGATGGGATGGGAGCAGGGATGGGAGCTGGGATCTTGGTCCTCACTCTGCAGAGCCGGAGCCACGGTTCTGGAGAAGCGGAAGTTGGAGTTGACGCGGGAACACATTCCCGTGGTGTAGTAGGAGCTGCCACACTCGTGCGACCACAGGGGGCTGCAGGCCTAAAAAATGGTAAAAAAGGCAGGATTTGGTTCAAAGGATCCCTTTTCTGTGGATGTGCTTTAATTTTTTTTTCCATTTTACTTAATTTAATTTAATTTTATTTTATTTTAATTACATTTTATTTTATTTTATTCTATTATATCTTATTATATTTTATTATATTTTTATATTTTTTTATATTTTATTATATTTCATCAATAAATCCCTCCAAATCTCACTCCATTCCATTAAAAACCCCCACCAAGAGGAACCTCCCAACACCTCCCTGTCCTGCCCCACGTTCCTGGTCCACATTCCCAAATTCCCAGCCCACGTTCCCAGGCATGCTGCTCACCAGGAAGCTGCTGTCCCTGGGGTTGGTGGCCAGGCTCAGGCCCAGGCGCATGTTGTCCTTGCGCTCCGACACGTTGGACAGCGTCACCCGCCCTTGGGAGAGAGGCTGGCATCAGGGACATGCCCGGGAAATTTGGAATGCCCCTGGAATCTCTGGAGGAACTGGGAATTGTGTGCTGGAGAGGAATCTTCACTTCAGGTTTTGGGGATTTTTGGAAGGTAAGAAAAAAGTTGGAAAAATTGGAATTTTTCCTAGATGAACAACCAAGGAAGGAAAATTTTTTTGGAAATGAGGCTGGAAGCTGGAGAGGAAAAAATCCTTCGAAGGGCTCAGCTCCTGATCCTGGATTCCCAGGGAATCCCTGTTTTTTCCAGAGATTGGGAACAGCCCCCAGGGCAGCCCTGTCAGTCCCAAATGGGATTGGTCACTGAGCTGTGTCCCAAATCCTGATCCAACTGTTCCGCTGGAAAACACAGCTCCCCATGAGCCAGAGCTCCCCCTCTGGGAAGCAAACTGGGAATCATGGAATAATTTGGGCATTTAAAGCCCATCCACTGCCACCTTCCACCATCCCAGGGTGCTCCAAGCCCCATCCAACCCGGCCTTGGACATTTCCAGGGATCCAGAGGCATCTCTGGGAATTCCACCCTCCCAGGGAGGAATCCCTCCCCAATATCCCGTTTTCCAGGGATAATTTGGGATGTCAGGGACTGGAACGCCATACCCAGGTTGAGCTTGGTGCAGTTTCCGTGGTTGTCACTCAGCACTGGACACTTGTAGACGTCTCCGGTTTTCTGCTGCCCGTTGGATTCGTACGGAGCTCCCACCACCAGCCTGCGGAAAACACGGATCCGTCAGCACCAGGACAATGGGAATTCCCTGGGAAAAATCCCCTCAGCCACAGTTCCCAGGTTTGGGAGTGGCAGCAAAGGGCCCCAGCTTCAGTGGAAGGAAAGCTTCTCCTTCTCTTCCCTTTGGAGCAGCAAAAAGTTGGGGATGTGACTCTGCCACCTGGAATTATGGAATTCATTCCCATCAGCCGCAAGGAACGGATTCGTGGCAGGGAGAGAGGGATCCAAACCCATCTGGAAGCACAGGGAGGAGCAGGGAAGCAGCTCCAGGGCGGCACCAAATCCCTCAGAACCATTATGGATTGTCCCTTCTCTCCACTGCCTATGGAGGAGCCTTTCCACAGGGTCATGGAATGGTTTGGGATGGAAGGGACCTTAGGGATCATCTCATCCCAACACCTTCCATGGGCAGGGGCACCTCCCTCTTCATTCCCAGAACATCTCCAGGACATGGATATGGATGCAGGATTCCAGCAGGACCAGAAGGAATAACAAGGAGCTGGTGGAGCGCTTCCAGCAAATCCCACTGGGATCCACAAGGAATTTTTCCCCAGAAAATCCTGGAATAGGGGATTTGCTCCAACCCGTAGCTGTTATGAACAGCCCTGAGCTGAACATTGGGATCTCCCGGGGTGGGTGAGGAAATTGGGAAGGAATTTTCCCAGGGAAAACCCTGGAAAAGGGAATTTTTTCCAAGCTGGGGTTGTTACGAGCACTGGGAGATGAACATTGGGATCTCCAGTGGAGGGAAGGAATTTTCCCCAGGAAAACCCCAGAGAAGGGAATTTGCCCCAGGCTGGAGTTGCTCCGAACTTTGGGATCTCCAGTGGACATCGGGAATTTTCCTGCTCTCCAAAAGAAGGGAGCTGCTAAATCCCATTCCACAGCAAGGACACCAACTTCCAGCTGAGATATTTTTGGGACATCCAAACATTTTTCCCACTTTTTCTTGACCACAGCAACCCAAAAGCAGGAAGAGTGCAGGACCTAAGGAATCCATCCCTTCTTTCCAGGCTATCCCAAAAATCCTCATCACTATGAGTTGATGGCAAATCCCGCTCCCAAAATAAATGGGATTTTTTTATTATTATTTTTTAGCTTCCCAAAAAAAACCCTATGGATGCAACCGTCCCAGTCTGGATCTCCAGATAAACAGGAGCTCTTTTGTTCCACAGGGCCCTTCCCAGCAGCTGGAAAAGCCACCGGCACAGATGTTCCCTGTTAGACCAGGAATTGTCATTCCTTAAAAATGTTGCCGCTCCAAAGACAAACATCCCATTCTTTTATCCCAAACCGGAATCGCTCCCCCAAGGAAAAGCTCCCGAATCCAAGGATTCTCATGGAAACACTTCCTGAATTACGGCTTAATGTGGGAATTCACCACGGGAAAATCATCTCCAGCTGGAGCTGTCCTCAACAGCATCCAGGAAAATCTGGGATTTTTCAGGAATTTGCTCATTTTCCCGAAGCTTTCCTACACTCTCATTTGGTGGAGAGGAGGGAAAAGATGGAAGATCAGGAAGGGGAATGGGAAATCCTTGAGGATGAGGAGTAATAAAGGTGGTGGCTCCTTGGAAAATGGGGATGTCCTGGTGTAATTCCCAATTCCCAAGGAACTTCAGGTACACGGAACTTCATTAACTTCTGGGAGCAGCTCCAGCTTGATGTGCCCCCCATCCTGCAGGGAATCCTCTTGGAGACTTTTCCATGAATGAATATTCCCATATTAATGTGATCACATCACCCATTAATAATTATTCCCCAAAAAACAGCGAGTTTGGGGTTGGATCATCCCTTTGGGATGACGAGGCAGACCCAAAGGAAACCCAAACATTCCCAGATTTTGCCATGAATGAGGAGCAGCTGCAGAGCTCCCGAAGCCGGAATTCTGGTCTCCCAAAAAACAATGGAATTGTTTTCCCTTTTTGGTTAAATGGGAATGATTAATCAGCTGGAGCTGTCAAATCCTCATGGAAACATGGCAGCTTGGGGAAAAAGGCTTTTCCAGCTGTTTGGAAGGTGTTTTTAGGGATGCTGCTCCACTCTTCCTTTACTTGGAAATTTGGGCTAGAAATCCTGGATTTTTCCTTCCAAAAAACCAAAAAAAATCAGGAATTTGGGATGGGTTGTCCCAAATTCCCAAAAATATCCAAATGATCCAGCTCATCCCAAGAAAACTGGAGCATCCTGCTATAGAAGGGAGGCATTCCTGGTTTTTTCCAAGCTTTCCCCCCCACACATCCTGGGATCATCCCAAATCTCCCGATTTTTCCCTGGATCCCCAAGAGGGAAGCAGCTCCTGCATCACAACTTGGCCAAAAAATGAGACTTTGAAAGAAAATCAGAACCAAACAATTCCTGCCTCGCCTCCCTCTCCGTTCCCTGCTCCCGGAGAAAACAAAGGGAAAAAAACCAACAGGGATTAAGTGGGAAAAGCTCTGACTGCTCCAAGCTGTCTGAGGATGGATTTTTAACTTTCATCCCCAAAAAAATAAGGAGAGAAAAAGCAGGAATGCCCCAGAATATTGCTCTGCAAGCAAAGCCCAGTGCTGCGTCCTGATTCCAAATTTTCCAGCCAGGCTGGGAATGGGATGTGTCCATGCCTGCAGGCTGGGAAAGGCTCCAAACCAGCAAAATCCAGGAATTCTGGAATGGTTTGGGTGGGAAAAACCTTAAAGCTCATCCCATTCCACCCCTGAGCTCCAGGCCCTGATCCTGAACAATCCCAGTCCGAGCCTGGGTGAAGGGAAAAGGAGGAGGGGGAAAAAAAAAAGAGGGAAAAATCTTCTGGCTGGATTGAAAGCCAGAATTGTGCTGATCTGGAAAAACACTTCCAGGGGTTTCTGTTTTCCAGCTCCTGCCAGAGGTTTTCTTGGCTGGGATTCTCCCGTGGCTTGGCCGCCGCCGGAGCGCTTGGAATATTTTGGTGGAAGCGCAGAAAATTCCATAATGTCTGCCCCCAGCTCTCCCTCCCACCTTAGGATGCAGGATCTGCAGCAGCCCACCCTATTCCCTGTTTTTTGGGGGGGATTTTCCCTCTTTTTGGCCTCATTTTCAATAAAATCATGGAATGGTTTGGGTCATTCCAGCCCCACTTCCAGAGATTGCTCCCAGCTGGATTTGAACATTCCAAGGATGGGGTGGCAAAAAATCTGGGAATCAACAGTGGTTCTGAAGGAGAAGGGTTTGTTTGGGGTGGAAGTGGGAGATTGGGAAAAGCCACCTGGGAAATTCCCAGTTTTCTTGGGAATCTCCAGAGGGAAGCTGGAGATCCCACAGGACCCTGTGGATACAGATCCCAGAACGGTTCCATGGAAAATCCCAGCTGAGCCAAAAACACGGAGAGGCCTTGCTTGGAAACATCTCCTTAACATCCCAAAAAATGAGGGGAAAAAACCCTGGGAAAAACAGGAATGTGGCATTCCTGCTGCCCAGGGTATTCCAGAGTTCCTCGGGCTGCCTTTCCTCCCATTATCCGCTGTTTTCTGGGATTTGGGGTCTGGATTTGTCACTGCTGCCTGTCCCCATCTGTGCCCTTCTCCAGGATTCCTTGGAAAAGGAACTTTGGGATGCTCCCAGGGAGGAGATTTGGGATCAGAACTTCCCTTTGGATAAGTGGGATACGAGGTTGGGATAGGGAAAGCTCCCCAGGAGCATCCAGCATCCCAAAAATTTCAGGAATCAGCTCCGAGTGTCCCTCTCCAGGATTCCTTGGAAAAGGAGCTCTGGGATGCTCCCGGCCACAGCTCCTGGAATGATGGGAAGCATCCTGGACAAACACTCGGAAGGGGGAGATGAAAGATGAAGGGAATTTTTTCCCCTTTTTCCCTGCTCTTGAACCTCCAGGAAGATTCTTCCCAAAATTCCATGAGATTCCAGGTTGTGTTTGCCCCAAACATCCAGGAGCTCTCCATTCCCATGGCAGCTTCCAGGTTTTAAGGGATACACATCCCATTTGTGGGAATTCTGCTCATTATTCCCAAAGAAATCCATCCACAGCGTCCAACATGCTGGGACTTGGGATTCGAACCTTCCAAAACTCTTTTCATCCTTCCAGGAATTCCTTCTCTTTATCCCAAAATTCCTCACAGGTCATTTCGTCCCAGCAGCACAGGGAGTTCCCATTTTTCCCCAAAACCCCCAGTTTGAACACTGGGAATGCTCCGATCCCGCAATTCCAGGTCCCCCTTTCCCTGCCATTCCATGGAGCTCCGGTGGTTTTTGGGATGAATTCCAGGCACCTGCTGTCATCTTTTCCATCCCTGCTTGGAGAAGGCAGCTCCAGCTCCACGGAAAAGATGGAAAAAGTGTGGAAAAGGAGGTCTGGAAACCCCACACTGCTCTGGAAAATGCCGGAGCAAAATCAAAATCAAATCCCACATGGATGAGCTTTTCCAGCCTTAAATATCCAAGTGGAATTTTTTCCCCCTCAGAGTTTAATAACCCGAATTTTTTCCTCACGGATTTTCCTCATGGATTTTCCGCTCTCTGGGATGCACTTCCATGAGTCTGGGTGGCTCCTTGAAAAGTCTGGAAAAGGAGAAAATTCCCAACTTCCAAAAATACCCGGAAAATCCAATCTGTTTGGAGCCACTCCAATCTTCCTTTAGAAATATATGGAAAAAAACATAAACACAGAATTCTTGGAATCTGTTCCCAAACAATTCCCGGCAGCCAAAAGCAGCATTAAAAGGCTCAGACTGAAGGAGAGGTGCCAAAATCCTCGGATTCCGCGCTTGGAATTTGGCAGCTGGATCCCGGCACATCCATGGCCGGGATTCTGAGAGAACCCCGGAGTCTCAGCTGTATTCCAGTGGATTGTGTGGAATTCCTCGGGATGGGATTGGAAGATGCCCAGCACGAATTGGGGTTTCAGGACATTCCCTTTCCTTCCGTGTCCTGCTAGCTCCTGGAATTATCCGGCATCTGGAATTATCCAGGTCCTGGAATTCTGATCCTGCTCCCTCTGCACATTCATGTTTTTTATTCCAGAGGTTTATGGTTGCTCCCACATTTCTCCATTTTTCACTGTGTCCACATTTTTCCCTTGGAATTTTTTCCCGCTCAGTTGCAGATTCCAGCAGCGTTGTCCTGAATTTTAATGTCCATATCCATCCATAGGATCCCTCTGGAAAAATTCCATTTTTCCAAGCAGAGGAACCAACAGGAGGGAAAACTAGAGGTGGATCCTGTGGATGTTGGCAGGAAAAGTTGGGAAAAGAAGCCAGGGATGGTCTTTGGTCCTGCTTGGAAAAGCAGGAAAAAATTCCCAGTTTCCAGGGAATTCAGCCCTTGGCCACCCCACCAGTGGTGGTGGCATGGAAAAATGGGATAAGAGATCCCAAAATCCCCGGAATTGCAGCCCCTCAGCTGGGATGGAGCTAAAACAACTCCTATGGATACAACCAGGATGAGAATATCCCCAAAATTGGGATTTTCCAGCAATTTCCCTCAGAATCCCAGGAAATACTGAACTCCCAGCTTTTATACCAAGGCATCAGCCCTTCCATAGGATGCAGAATTCCAATGGGAAAAACTCCCAGTCCTGGTGGAAAACAGGGTGGGAGCCATGGAAAGAGAGACTCCGACTTCCCAAACTTCTGTGGAATGGGAATCTCAGGCTCAGGACACAGGAGGGTTTTCCAAAAGTGGCAAAGGTTGGATTCTGGAGTTCCAGGAGTATCCACTGCATTAATTATGGGATTAAGCCTGATTCATCCACCTGAGGGGCAGATCATGAATTCCAGGGAATTCCATGGGCTTTGGAGCATCCAGATGTGCTCCTGGAATGCGCCAAAGGTCTCTGCCAACATCTGGGTGGGATCCCCTGGGATTCATTCCCCTGGGATCAGCCCTGGGATTCAACCCTGGGATTGGCCCTGGCATCAGCCAAACCCACACCAAAATCCCAAACCTGAGCCAATCCCAGGCTCATCCCACATTCCCAACGGATCGATTCTCCAGGCCCTGGCTCCTCCATGCAAACATTAAAAAACAGGATGGACTGGACCCAAATTCCAGATGGGATTCCAGCCCCGGGGGGCTCCAAGGAATCGTGATCCAGCCAGGACACCTCCTTCCCAAATTCCCAATATTCCCTTATCCCACCCAAAATTCCTCTTTTTTTAAGGAAAACCTTTCCTTCATTCAGCATCTCCAAGAGCAACCTCATCCTGGCCCAGCAATTCCTGGGAATTCTGGAGGAGATTTGGGGTGGGTTGGTGTAATTCCCAACGAAGTTCCCGCTGGAATTCCCGGTTTTCCAGAGCCCACTCACCATTTCTTGCCGCCGATGTCGTGCTGCTGCACCGTGTATCCAAAAAAAGATTCCCTGGATCCCGCGATGATCTGGGGCCTCTTGGTGTCGATGTTGAAGGAATTCCCGAATCCTGGGGGAAAAAAAAGGGAAGGATCCATCAGCCAAAAATCTGGAAAACACAAATTCCGCATGGATGAACTCAGAATTCCGAAATCTCGGAAAGGTTCCAGCCATGGAATTATTCCAATCCCAGCCCCGCTCCGGGTGCTCCCACTTGGGGTTGGATTCAACAATTCCAGAGGTGCTTCCAACCTCTCCCATCCTGGGAAAGCTGCTCCTGAATTTTTGAAGATTCTGGGATGGGTTGATCCCATTCCCATCCCAGGCAGGATGGGAATTCCAAAGCATTCCAGCCCCGCCTCATCTGCAGCTTCCCAAAATTCCGCTCTCCATCCTGGAGTTCCCAGGGAATATCCAGCCCTGGGGATGGAGCTTGGAGCTCATTTAGGATTCAGAATTCCAGGAATTCAGCCCATTCCCAGCCCTCAACAGCTCATCCTGGGAACTCCCTGGAGCCAGGATGGGAAGGGGAAGAAGAAAGGAGCTCCTCCCTCTGGAATCCACGGATTCAGCCACTTCCATGGGGATCATGGGATGGCATCCATGGAAAAGGGATCCTGGCCAATCCTGAGGGTTTTCCCAAGGATCCAAAGCTGGATTCCCATTCCCTGTGGGAGCAGGAGCTGAGCAGAGGCAGCTCCAGAGGGGGATATCCCTAAGGATGGAATTCCAGCTGGGACAGGGCGATTTTTGGGATTGGTCCTTTCCCTCTGGAAAACGCCGCTTCCCACAGAGCAGCAGGAGCAGGATCCACGGCATCCCAATCCCAGGATTCTGGTGCCCACAGGGGACAAATTCCAGAGAAATTACCTTCAGCAAAATTTGGGGAATTCTCTGGCAGCTCCTCCCTGTGCCTGGAGCCAGATCCAGGTGGGAAATTGGGAAATCAGGAATTGCCCCAGGAGTGGGAGTCTTGGGAATGCTGGAGATGCCATCCATGGGAACAGAGGGACACGGCCCAAATTCCAGGCTAGAGCAGCAGGATGGACACGGATAACCAGGATATCCCAGACTGGATTCCCTGGATCCTGCTGGATGCTTCATTCCAAGAAAAACCTTGGAATCCTCCTCCAGCACTGGGACGGGATGCTCAGTTTGGAATTTCTCAGGACATAAAGGAGCTGTCAGCAGGAAAATTTGGCACTGCTGCTTCCCAGGTGGAAAAATGCAGGATGGGAATGTTTGGATAGGCAGGAATGTCGGAGAAAAAGGGAATGTTTGGAATCCTAGGAACAAACCCGCTCCTGGAGCATGGAATGGAGGAATCCGGCCACGGATTCTGAGGAGAAGGAGCTTCCAAATGATCCAGAAAGAAATTCTAGAAAGCCAGGATAAAAAAACCCCAGGAGACGGGGATGAGAGCCAAGATATTTTGTGGAGCGTTGACCTCATTTCACATCCCAAAGAAATGAAAACCTCGGGAGAGAGGGAAGCTGGGATTGGCCATGGAATGATGGGAAAGGGAAAGGGGGAAGGGCATCAGAGCACTCTGGAATCAGAGGGAATTTTGGGAACTTTGGATTCTCAGGAAGAAATTCTGGGATCTGGAAGTGTCTTGGATGCAGAGGAAGTGTTGGAGAGGATGGGATGGATTTTCCTCTTAATTTTCCTGGATTTTGCACTGCACACCCCCAAGCTGAGGATTTTTGGGAATGGGAACACAGGGACAAATTGGAGAATCCCATTCCATGGTTTAGGATAAAACTCCAGAAAAGGAACAAAAATAAATGAACAGAAATATTCCATGAAATGGAATATCTCTGGGAAAACAGGGAGGAGAGCTGGGAATCTCAATCCCAGGGAAGCAAAAAAACTGGGAGAGAGGATTCCAAGCAACGGATGGAACCTCAAAACTCTGACAGAAAGAAAGGAATAAAATAAATATTTGGAATATTCCAACCGGGAATATTCCAACTGGCTCCGGCTGAAATGGGAATTTTAGGAGAGGTTATCCAGGAGATTTGGGAGCCAGAGAGATTTTCCTGCTGGGAATCAGGAAAATCTGAAACTTCCCCTCTTTGGTCACTATCCCAAAGGAGCGACCAGAAGCTCCAGGTTTTCCTTGGAATTCCGAGGGCAGGTAACCTCAAATTCCTCCTTTTCTCTGGAGCTCCTGGAGCACCCAAACTTTTGATTCTTGTCAAGGAAAATATGGGGAAACAAGAAAATCTTTGGGAAAGAAGGATGGGAATAAAATCCACCTTTCCTGCCAGGGTAAAAATCAGCATAGAAAGAAGTCCTGGAAGGGAAATGTCTGGGATGGGGATGATTCCAAAGGCCCCAGCACCAGGAAAAAAATGGGGAAAAACTGGGAGAGAGAAGGGGGGGAAACTGGGGGAAAAAATTGGAAAAACTGGGGGGGAAAATGGGAATAAAGGGGGGGGAATGGGGGGGGGGGGAGGAATTGGAAAAACTGGGGGGAAAATTTGGAAAACCTGGGGAGAAGAGGGGGAAATTCCCCTGCCTGAATCCTTTGGGGTTCCCATCTGGAAAAGGAACTCTGGGAAGTGCCTGGAAGCATTCCCATGATTCCCAACCCTGGTTCTGCTTCCATGAAAATTTGGGGCTGGGTTTTGCTGCTTTTGTCCCAGAGTTTTCTGATTCCCCAGAAGAATATCCCAGTTTTTCTTGGACTGTCAGGAAAATCCAGGTTTTTTCCCTGGCTTCCAGCACTGCCCGAGCTCAGGGTGGAATTCCTGGAGAGGGAAAATTGAGCTGAACAAGGAAAACTTTCTAAAGGATAAAGAAATTTTGGGAAAATATCTCTGGGAAGCAGCAGGGTGGGCTTGAATTCCTGGGAATCCAAGGGAATGCTGCCAGGTCCCAGAGTCTGTCATTGGCTTTGGGGAAAATCTTGGGATTTGGATGGGAAGGCCGGGAATGCTGGGGATGAACAGAAGCTCAGTCATCCTGGAACATTCCTGCCTTCCCACAAAATTGTTTCCCAAAAAAAACCCCATTCCTGCTCTCCCAAAAATTGTTTCCCAAAGCTCCGGAGGGGCTTTGCTACAGCAGGACCTTGTGCTTCCGGAATTCCCACAAAATCCCTGGATCCAGAAACATCCAGGGACAGAATGGAAATCCTTGAGGGAAAATTCACGGCCAGAAAAATCCATGGATAGGGGGAAAAAAAAAAACGGGAGAGAAGAGAGAAAATCAAGGAATGTTTCATCCCAGGGAGCAAATTCAAGGATCATTTCCACACATCCCAAGGCAGAATTCCCAAATCCCCTTTCCACCATCCCCCCTTTACGGACCAGCACCGTGTCCATGGGGGAATTTCCCGGGAATCTGGCAAATCCCAGGATTTTTCCAACATCCCATTCCGGAGCCACATCCATGCCTCCATGCACACATGGATCCAATTATTTCAGGAAAAGCAGCTCGGCCGCGGCTCCCTTGAAAGGATCCCGCGGCAGAAAGGGAAAAATAAATCCCAAAAAAGCGCCAATCCCATAAAAACCCCGAGCAGGCTGGCGCGTTTTCCAGCAGGAAGTTTGGGAATGTTTGCAGCTGGAGGAGGCGCGAGCCGGTGGCCGAGCTCCTGGCAGTGGGGAAAAGCGCTTTTTCCCGAATTTTTTCCCGATTTTTTCCCCCGTTTCCCTCCCGCTTTGGCGGCTCCCGGCGCCGGTGGATTCCAGATGGGATTAAAGCAGGAATGGGGAGTCGCTTTTCCCAAAGAAAAAGCTGTGGAAAAAGCAGGAAAAAATCCATCCCAGCCCCCCGGGGCAGAACGGGAGAAGCCGCAGGATCGGCTCCTGGAATTAAACTCCGCCTAAAGCCTCTCCTAAATTTAACCCCGAGCTTTCCCCGTTTTCCAACGGGGCAAACCTCAGAAAAGCTGGATTTCGGGAAAAGGGAGCTTTCCTTTCCCCCAGCATCCGATCCTTTGGGATTATCCCGATTAATCCTGCTGCAAGGCCGATGAGGGATCGGGAATTTCCCCGGAATTCCGGGATCTCCATCCCTTTCCAGCAGCCTCCAGCTCCCTCCCGCTCCCGGCAAAACTTTTCCAAGAGCCGCCTGAAGGTTTCTCCGGCGCTTTTCCCAAGGCATTCCCGGTTTTTTGGGGGGTGGATTGGGACGGGCACTCACCGGGCAGGAGGCAGAGGGAGCAGGCCAGGAGAATCCCGCTGGGAATATCCATGGAATCGCCGGCTGCCGCAATCCCCGCTGCCGAGCATCGGCGGGACTGGGAGCTCCGAGCCCAGATCCCGTCCCTTATCCCAAACTTTTCCCGGCTCCCTGACAGCGGGAGAGCGCTGGGAGGGAGTGGGAGGGACCGGGGAACGGGGAGGAGGGAAAGGATGGCAATGGGGACGGCCCTTTCCAGCCGGGACACCCCTTTAGGGAGCGGATTCCAGGTGGGAATTCCAGCCTGGAATCGGCTGCGCCAACCGGGAATTCCAGCCGGGAATCAGCTGTGCCAGTCGGGAATTCCCACCTGGAATCCTGGGATGAGGCGCAGCAGGAAAGGATGGGAATGGGGGCAGCATCCTCCAGGCCGTGCCACCCTTTAGGAAGTGGATTCCAGCCGGGAATTCTACCTGGAATCAGCCGTGCCAGTTGGGAATTCCGATCTGGAATCAGCTGTGCCAGTCAGTAATTACAG
This sequence comes from Melozone crissalis, assembly GCF_028551555.1. Lineage (NCBI taxonomy): Eukaryota > Metazoa > Chordata > Aves > Passeriformes > Passerellidae > Melozone > Melozone crissalis. The sequence continues at coordinate 1,146,783 of NW_026535792.1, read as the reverse complement.
CCTGGAATCAGCTGTGCAAACCTGGAATTGCAACCTGGAATCGGGGCTGTGCCAGCCGAGAATTCCAACCCGGAATCAGCTGTGCCAACCTGGAATTGCGACCTAGAATCAGCTGTGCCAGCCGGGGATTCCAATCTGGAATCAGCTGTGCCAGCCGGGGATTCCTACCTGCAATTGGCTGTGCCAGCCGGGAATCAGGACTGTGCCAGCTGGGAATGCCCACCGGGAATGGGGGTTGTGATGGATCCTAGGATTACCCTCCCAAAATGCCGTCATGGATCCTTGGATCTGCTCCCCAAAATTCTGGGGTGAGTCCTGGGATCTGCTCCCAAAATCCTAGGAAGAATTCTGCATGCAGCTCCCCTAAAATGTTGGGATGGATATTGGGATTTCTCCCCCAAAATTTCCATGGAGTGAATCCAGGGATCAGCCTCCCAGCTTCCCGTGGCCTCTCCTGGTGGGATCCCACAGGGATGGGAAGGGTTTCAAGGTGCCCAGGTGTCACCTCCTCTGGGAAAAGAGGGGGGAAAACTGGGGAAAAAAGGGGATAAAAACCTGGGAAGAAAAGTGAGGGGAAGCCGGGAAGAAAATAAAGGAAAAACTGAAAAGAAAGGGAGGAAAAACATGGGAGAGACAGGGGAGAATTTGGGAGGGAGAGGGGGGAAATCTGGGGGAAAATAAAAAAAACTGGGAGAGGGGAGGAGAAAACAGGGAATGTTTCATCCCAGGGAGCGAGTTCAGCTGGATGCAGATCCGGGAATGACATCAGCCATTCCCAAAGGGAAGATCCCGTGTTTTTCCCAGATTAAAATCCTTGGATGACTCCTCAGAAACCCTGGAGGAGGAGGCTGCTCCGGCCGCGTGCTCCCAGCTGACCGCTGGATCCAGGAAAAGCTTTTGTTTATCTGGAAATACCTCTGGATAGCAGGAATTCCTCATGGAATCATGGAATGGGGAGGTCGTCCCATTCCAATCCCTCTCCATGGGTGGGAATGGCACCCACAAATCCCTGGATCCAAATCCCAGCTCCTCCAAATCCCAAAGGACTTTGTGCTTCCATCCTGACCTTCCTTCCCTATTTTTTGGGATCATCCCGGGAGGTTTTCCGGATTTTTCCAGGCTCCAGCTGTTCCTGCAGCAAGTCCTTGATCCTGACCTGTGGGAGGCATCTGGCCTTGGATGCGGCTGCCTCGGGAGTTTGGGAAGAACCAGGCTGGAAACCAGGAATGTAAACACAGGCTGGGAATGACAACAAATTCCCAAATTCCCAGATTTCAGCGCAGGAGGAGCTGGGGAGGGGGGCCATGCAGGGATTTTATTCCACTCCAGAGGATTTTCCCATTTCCCAGGGAAAGATGGATGCTCAGGAACAGCAAACCCCACTCCAGAGATGGATTTGGGATTGGGATTTGTCCCTCTGGATACCTGGGAGCAGCTCCAAGCTGGAGCACGTGGATCCCTCATTCCCAATCCAGCAGCTCCGCTGAGCTCAGAGCTCCAGAGAGTTGCTCCAAAAAAAAAGTTGGAAGCAGAATTCCAGCCTCTCCCACAGCATCAGCTCTTCCCAGAGCCAGGAAAACAGGGAAGCAGAATTCCAGCCTCTTCCACACAGGAAAACAGGGATCAGCCCCACCTCAGATACTGGGATGGATCCTAGGATTATCCTCCTAAAATTCTGGGATGGATCCTTGGATCTGATCCCCAAAATTCTGGGAAGGATCCTTGGATCTGATCCGCAAAATTCTGGGGTGAGTTCTGGGATCTGCTCCCCAAAATTCTGGGGTGAGTCCTGGGATCTGCTCCCAAAATTCTGGGAAGGATTCTAGATGTAGCTCCCCTAAAATGTTGGGATGGATCTTGGGATTTCCCCCCCAAAATGCTGGGGTGAATCCAGGGATCAGCCTCCCAAATCCTGGGATGGATCCTGGAATCAACTTCCCAAAAATTGTGGGGTGGACCCTGGATTCAGAGTTCCCAAAATTCTGGGGTGGCTCCCAGAAAATGGGCTGGGAATGGCAGATGGGGGGTGGAAATCTTGGGAATTCTGTTGGGAATGAGGAGCTCCCATCACGGCCCTTTCCAAGCCCTGCTCCCATTCCTGGGAATTGTGGGAATCCTTGGCTCAGTGGGAGGCACTGGGGGGGTCCTGATCCCCTCCCTGTCATCCCAAGGAAATTTGGGAATGCTCCTGGAGCGAGGGGAAAACCAGGAGCTGAGCCAAAGGTGTCGGGTTTGCCTTTAAAATTCCTGGTGGAGCCAAGTGCCGAACTCATCCATCAAACATCGGATCCAGGCATGGAAAACGCTCCTTCAGTTCCCTGGGCTGGCTTCCAACAGGATTCCTGCCAGGAGCCTTTTCCATGCTCCCCTCCGGCTGTTTTCCGAGCTGCCACCAGATCCCAGAGTTTCCAAATCCAGCTATTCCCCAGCAGACGGGAATGGGGCAGCCGTGAATTCCCTTTTCATGGAATTCCATATCCATGCAGGAGCCTGGGAAGCCCCAGGATGAGGAGGGGTGGGAGAGGAGCCCCCAGTGGAATTCCAGATGTTCAGGCTGGATTCCCACCAGGAGACTCCGTGCTGCCCTCATTCCCATTCCAGGGACACCGCTCCCTATAGATGAATTGTGGAATAACTCTGGAAAACTCTGGGAATTTCCTGGAAGCTCCCACAGCTCAGGGAGTCCACGGGATCCAAGCACTGTTGTGTTGGGAATATCCCCCATAAACCTGAATGTTGGTGCACGATTTATCCCAAATTTTTTTCCCACTTTTCCCCCTCTGATTCCTGGAGCTTCATCCGTTGGCATTGGAAAAAAGAGAGGAATTGCGTCGGATAATTCCAGGGGGTCACCACAATTCTCAGTCCATGAAGGATGTTGGGAAAATGTTGGATTTGGGAACGGGGACGGAGCAGAGCCACCCACACGGGGAGATTCCCACCTGAGTCCGCCTGGATTCCATGGAATTTTTATAATCTCCTTGGATTTTCCCATTAATCCCTCATTTAATCCTCTCCTTCTGGGGTTTCCTGGGATCCCACAGCTTCCCCTTCCTCCATCCTGCTGCTTTTTCCACTTCCAAATAAATCCGGATGGGAAGAAAATAAGGAAGCTGGGATAGGCACTAAATATAGATACACAATAATTATGGAATCCTGGAATAGTTTGGATGGGAATGAACCTTAAACCCATCCCATTCCATGGCCAGGGACAATTTCCACTATCCCAGGTGGCTCCAAGACTCATCCAACCTGTTCTTGGACACTCAGATTCCTCAAATTCCTCTCTTTTCCTCCAAAATCTCTTCCCTGGATCTCTTGCCTTGCTCCCTTTCCATCATCCTCTCCCAAGCTTTTCCCATCCCATGGAATCCACACTCCATCTCCAGGAATTCCCAATCCTGGTGGTCTCCAGAGGATTGGAAGCCGAGGCCACCACTTGAAATTGGGAATTTCAGCTCCCACTGGGAGGAGCTGCCTCGTCTCCGATCCTTTCACCCCTTGGAATTTTCGTTTGTGCTCCACATTCACTTCATACTTGGAATGAGTCAAGGCGGCTCCAGATTCCCCTCCCAGTGAAAAATTGGGATCTTTTCCAGGGATAATGGGAACCAGCTGCTGGCGGCGGAGCAGACAGAGCTGTTTGTTCCCGCTCCCGGCGGAACAAATGGAATCATCTCCCTTTCAAATCCCGGGATCTGCGTTATCCCAGCGCCAGGTATTGTTATTCCAGAGGAGCTTCCATCCAAAGGGACGAGCGCCCGGCCCTGGACTTCTCCATAAATTATCCACTCTGGAATCCAAACATTGGCCTCCGGATAATTGGCGTCTGCGGATATTCCAGGGCTCTCCGGGTGCTGTGTCCGTGGTTTTCCCGTTCATCTGTAATTGTGGGCAGAGCCAGGGACGTGCCGGGATTCGGCCACGCGGCTCCGGAATGTCCCGGGGCCGGAATCCCTGGAAGGGCCATGGCGGCAGCTCCGGGGGTTTTTCCCTAAGGATCAGGTTTTGCCAAGGAGGATCGTCCATCCTTCATTTCAGAGGGAATGGTGGCGCTGAGGAGGAGCTGGAAAAGCTGGAATTGTCCCACCTGTCCCTGGGGGAGGTCGGGATTGTGGGGGTAACAGGAGCTCCATGAAAGGTTGGGATCACGACATTCTATGGAAAAATTGGGATGGCCATGTCCCAGGGAAAGATTAGGATCACCACATCCGATGAAAAGATTGGGATCACCAATCCAATGGAAAGATTGGGATCATGACATCCTATGGAAAGATTTGGATCAGCATTCCAATGGAAAGATTTGGATCAGCAATCCAATGGAAATATTGGGTTCACCAATCCGATGGAAAGATTGGGATCCCCAATCCCGCTTCTCTCTTCCCACATTCCCAGCCAGCCAGGTGGAAATTTTCCCGAGGATTTTTTTGAATAACTCTCATCCAGCCTGGCAGTGCTAGGAAATGAAATTCTGGGATAACCCCAGGGGTGGGATGAGGAAAGATGGAAAATTATTCATGGTGGGCTGTGGATGCTGAGAGGGGGGAAAATTGGGAAATTTTGGGAATGGTTTCATTCCTTATCCCGGCTCACATCCCTGATCCTGAGTTTCTGTGGAATTTCGCTCATCCCAAGGGTGGTCCCGTGTCCCCGCGGTGACCACACCCGTGCTCCCGGTGAGATTCCCATTCCCAGATTTCCGCAGCGATTCCCTCCCGACAGCGCCAGGAGAGGGAGCCCGAGGCGCTCCCGCATCCCGGAATTCTCCGCTCCACGAGGCCGCATCCAGCGGGATCCGCTCTTCCCGTTCCCGCGGCTCGGGAATTCCAGCCGGGATTCTGCTCCAGATCCCTGGGAATGGGGAGCCTGGATCCAGCTCCGCTGGGGCAATTCCCGTTGGCCTTCCCGTGGGAATGCTCCTGGACTGGGGGGGACACATTCCAGAGGGAACAGGCACCAACCCGGATCTCTGATCCTGATGGGAATTCAGAAATCCTTGGTCCTGATGGGAATTCAGGGATCTCTGGTCCTGATGGGAATTCAGGGGTGATCATGGATAATTCAGGGACCTCTAGTTCTAGTCCTGCTGGGAATTTAGGGATGCTGGTGGGAATTCAGGGATTCTGATGGAAAAAGTGGAACCTCCAGTGCTGATGGAGAAACTGCTGCACCTGGAGGAGACCAGGACTCAGCGCCCAGATCCTGCTCAGTGCCAGCAGGAGATCGGAATCCTTGGAATTCTTTCCAGGTGCTGAGCATCTCCCTTTCCTGGGATCCGCAGCAGGATCATGGATGTTCTCCAGGAAAACAAATCCGGCTGGGAGCTGGAATGGGATCCCACCAAACATTCCAAGCCAAACCTGAGGCACAAAATCCCTGGGATGCTTCCCTGCCCTCCCCAGCATTCCCAAAGTCAGGATTTGGGATTGCAGCGCTGTCCTGGTGGAGCCTGAGCTGTTTTCCTGACCACGCCAGAGGAATTCCCTCTGGGAAGGGAACTGTCCCATCCTTGGCAGTGCTGCAAATTCCCAAATTCCCAAATTCCCACCCTATTCCCATCATTCCTGCTCCTCCCACCTCAGATGAAGGGCTCCCCTGGCTTTCCCAGCTTTCCCAACTCCCAGCCCCCTTCCCAACATTTCTGGGCTCCTCCCAAGCTGCATTTGGGATTTGGGAGATGCTGGCATTTCCCCAAATGTGGAAAATCGGGATCCATCCATCCCCAGATTCCCGGGATCCTCCCAGCTCCAGGCACCTTCCCTTCCCATCCTACCTTTCCCAGCTATCCCAGCTCAGCTCCCAGTTTGTTTCCAAGTTTTCCGAGTTTTTCCAAGCAGTTCATTGGGATAATCAATTCCCCCTGTGGGATGAGGCAGCCGGGACACGGAGCTGCTCCAAGGCTTTGGGAAAATTGGGATTCTCCTCCTCCAGCTTTTCCAGGCCTGGGTATTCCCTGTCCTGAGCTCTGCTTCATTCCAAGCATCCTCTCAGATCCTTCGGATCCTGGGAAAACGGAGGATTTTTGGGAAAAGGTCACGGCTGGGTGGGTCGGGATTTAGCGGTGGCTGATGTCATTAATTCCCTGTTAATTGCATTAACCTTTCCCACACTTTGCAGCCCAGCTCACGTGGTTCATCCTTAAAAATATTTGATTTTCAAGGAATATTTGGGATTTTTCCTCCTCTTGTTATCAGATCCGTTGGTTTTTGACAGGGATGCTTGGAATAAAACTCATCTTCCATCGGATTCTTGGTGGAATAATCTCCTTATAAGAGGGAAATCCTTGCTTTTGGGGCCGTGCTTTTCTTCCAGGAGGATTGGGAATGCCTTTGGAATTGGCCTGGATTTGTTTGAAAGAAATAAAATTAAGTGGAGGAAAAAAGAAATTAAAAATAAAATTTAAAAACCCTGAAAAAATTAATCCTGGATAATTCCAGGACTCAGCTGTATCCTGGTTCCATTCCCTGGAAACAAGGACATAATTTTTTTTCCCCCCCTATATATTTATCCCCAGTATTCATCTGTCACTCCTGGGATTTTGAAATATGGGAAAAAATTCCCAGATTTAGGGCCTACAAGGTGACACAGCCAGGGGTGGCAGGGATGCTCTTAAATTCCTTTATTCCTTATTAAATTCCCCCAGATTTCTTGGGAACTGATGCCATTGGGAGTGGGATTTCCTTGGTGGAGAGAGCAGGAGCTGGGATAAAATGCTCCAGGATTTTTTCCCTTTGGGGCCTGGATTTTGGGGTTATTTGGACACACCGATGTCCTAAATTATTCCGAGTGTCACTCCCAGCTGGGCCTGGAAAACGGAGCTGCCAGCCCTGCTGGTGTCACTGTCGACAATGAAAACAGGGTTAAAAAATGTCCTTTTCCATGTGGATGGATCCTTCTGGATGCTGCAGCAGCCTGGAATATCCAGGAATATCGAAATATCCATGGATTCTTTAATTATCCATGGAACATCCATCCCCCTGGATCACTGGAAGCAGCCGAGGCCGGGCCTGGCACGGGATGGGCTCTCAGCTCCTTCCCAGCTGAGCATTCCAGGATTTCCTGGCGCTGTCGGGATGGGAGGGAGCCGGGCCATGTCGCGATAGCGGGGAATCCTCGCCGACACCGACACAGCGCGTTTGTCGCGACCCCTCCCAGCACGGCCGCACCGGGCCGGCCGCGCATCCCGGTTCGCAAAGGGTTAAAACAGAACCGGGCCCGAACCGGGGCTGCCAAAGGGTTGAAACAGAACCGGACCCGAACCGGGGCTGCCAAAGTGTTAAAACGGAACCGGGGCTGGACCGGGGTTCCCAAAGGGTTAAAGCGGAGGCGGCACCGGGGCTGTTGAAGGGTTAAAGCGGTGGCCGAGGAGCGATATCGGGGCTGCCAAAGGGTTAAATCGGAACCGAGTCCGGACCCGAACCGGGGCTCCGAAAGGGTTAAATCGGAACCGGGTCCGGGTCTGGACTCGAACCGAGGCTCCGAAGGGTTAAACGGGAACCGGGGCTCCGAAGGGTTAACGGGGCCCTGCGGAGCGACACCGGGGCTCCCCAAGGGTTAAATAGGAGCCGAGTCCGCAGCCGAACCGGGGCTCCGAAGGGTTACCGGGCCCCGCGGGGGTGGCACCGGGGCTCCGAAAGGTTCAATCGGAGCCGATCCGGACCCGAACCGGGGCTGCTGAAGGGTTATATCCGAACCAGGGCCCCGAAGGGTTCAATCGGCCCCGGGGCCCCGAAGGGTTCAATCCGAACCGGGGCTCGGAAGGGTTAACGCGGCTCGGGCCCCCCCCGGCCGGGCCGGCCGCTCCCCCCGGGGGCGGTGCGGGGCTGACATCACGGCCCCGCCGCGCCGAGCACCGGCCGAGCTGAGCTGCGGGCAGCGCTCGGCAGCGGGCACACCCCACCCTCCTCTCCTCCTCCTCTCCTCCTCCTCCTCTCCTCTGCTCGCTTCTCCTCCTCCGGCCGCTCTCGGTGTCCCCGGCGCTCCCGCTCCGCATGCCCGTGCCGAGGTAAGCGCTGCCCGCGGTGCCCGCAAGGTGCCGGGCCCGGCCCCGCCGCCTCCCCCGCCCGGCCGAGCCTCCGCCGCCCGCCGGGCTCCGAGCGCGGCCGAGCCCCTCCCGCGGCCGCGGCCGCTCGGGTCCCGCAGCTCTGCTGCAGTTTTAACCCTTGGAGGGGGCGGCGGTGCGGGGAGGGCCCCTCCGGGGGACGGGACAGCCGCGGAGCCGCTCCGAGCGGGGCTGGCACCGCGAACCGCGCAGCGTGCGAACCGGGCATCGTCCCCGACACCGAGCATCCCCCGCAAACCGCGCATCCGCCGGGCCGAGCGTCCCCCCTTAAACCGCGCATCCCCCTCCAAATCGAGCATCCCCCAAATCGAGCATCCCCCGGACCGCGCATCGCCCGAACTGCGCATCCCCCGGACGGAGCATCATCCGAACCGAGCACCGAGCATCCCCCCCAAATCGCGCATCCCCACGGCCCGCGGTCCAGCCCTCGCGGGGGTCGCGCATCCCCCGGGCCCCTCCCTAGGCCGCTGCTTCCCGGACCTCTACAGGTGGCTGGAAAGGCGTGGAAAACCTCGGGAATGGCTCCGGGAGCTCGGAGGAGAGGGTGGGGGGGAACAAATCCACCCTGGAGCAGCTCCCGGATTCCTGCGGGGAAGGTTTTGCTTCCTGGGGGTTGATCCCATCTCTTCCCATCCCAGATCCCTGGGAACTGACCCCGCTCTCCCATCCTGATCCCACTCTCCCATCCCGTGGCCTTGGTTTGGCCCTGGAGTGATCCCGAGCCCCTGGATCCTGCTGGATTTGGGATCAGGGAGCAAAGGGACTGATTCCAGAGGAGCCGTGGGATCTGGGATCAGGGAGATCCAAGCCTGGGCCAATTCCAAACTGTGGGATCCTTGGGATTTGGGGTCAGGGAGCTCCAAGGCTGTCCCAGCCCGAGGGTGTGGCACAGCCGTGACTTTGGGAGGTCACCAGACATTCCTGGGAATCAGCCCTGGGAAAGGTCATGGGGTGGGAAGGGTCTGGAATGACCTCAGTGGGCTCTGGGAATGGGATTGATGATCCCATAAAAGCCCTGGGCTGTGACCCGGACTGGGAAAGGCTGGGATATTGGGAATGGCGCTGGGCTGGTGCACTGGGAATGGGAGGCAGCAGGACTGGAGCTGATCCCTCTCCAGATCCTGGATTGGGATGTGGGAATGTCCAAATAACCCCAGAGAGAACAGGGAGAATCCCTCCTTCCCAATTTTTTTTCCTTAGGAAAAAACTTGTGGGATGTCACCAGCGCTGCCTTTGGGGTTGGGTACTCCCAGGTGCCATTCCCAATCCATGGAAAAGTGTGTTCCCAGCAATTCTGGGGAGGGATTGATGAGCAGGCCGGAATTTGGGATATAAATCCATAACTGGCATCAAAGATGCCCAAATTCCCAAATTCCCAGATTTCCGGGGATGCAGCTGGAAGCCAGGCTGGGAATTTGGATCGCTCATTCCCAGGGGCTTTTTTTGGGATGGGAACGGATTTATCCCAGAAAAAGCCCCCAGGGACAGCACCTGCAGCAGGATGGGGAATTTTCTGTTGATTTTCAGGGAATGGATGAGCAAATGGAAAAGTTTTCTGTCTTCTGTCCCAAAAATTCCTCTGTTTGATCCAAGCTTTCCCTATGGATTTTATCTCCTGCAATGTGGATTGATGAAATCCTAAGAAATTCCAGGAGCAGCTTCTTCACCTGGCCCAGCACCGATTCCAGGGCTTTTCCAGGCAAAACTGGGACACAGATCCGGGGAATGTCAGTCCCTGGACATTCCCTGGATGTGGAGAGGGAAAAGGGAAATGGGACAAGGAGCTGTGAGAGGATTTTCCGGGATGGATTTGGCTCTCCGGATTCAGCGTGGGTCCTGGGAAAGCTCCGGTGATCCAAAGCTGCGGGGAGCGGTGGGATGTGGGGATGGGAATTGTTCCCACAGAAAGGCAGGAAAAGGGGGAGCCCCAGGGAATGTCTGGATCTGCATCCTGCCCCAGCTGCCGGCCTTATCCGGGACAGGAATTTGGGATTCTCCTGCAGCAACTCCTCCCACGCCGGGGCCGCTTCCCAGAGGAGCTGCAAACCTTGGATAAGCTTTTCCAAAGTTTGTAAATATTCCCGAGCAATTTGGCCTGGGAGGAAAATCCAGCTGAAATTCGGGAGCAGGGCCCTAAAGCCAGCACCAAGAGCTTTTCCTGGGATTTGGAGGGCTGGGGAAAGGCTTGGAGGGGGCTGGAATATTTCCTGGATCCATCCCAGTCCCGAGCCACCCCCTCCCTTCCCACGGGAAGGAGCAGCCGGAGCTGCAGCTCCTGGGGGAGTTTGGGACCAGGGAATTAAAAATAGGATGGAGCTGGATCCATGGGAATGCTGGGAGAGCCCACGCCTTGCCCAAATTCCCTGGAATCGTGGCATGGATACCATGGAATGGCCACTCCAGCTTTTTTTCCCAGCTTCCAGAAGATCTGTAGGAATCCAGGATAATTCCTCTGTGCTGTGGATTTGGTCTCCATGCCTCAGCAAGGGAAAAGCATCCCAAATTTTGGGAATTGTTATCCCTCAGCCTGGATAACTCTCCCAGGAAGCTGAGGGAAACGGGATTTGAGGGAGAAGGGATGAGAGTCAGGATGGGAACAGAAAGGGCAAGAAAGAGATTCCTTTGCCATGAAAATGGGAATCCTTGGGAATGGCCAGGTGGGAATATCCAGGTGGGAATTCTGGTCAGGGAGGGGCTGGAGAGTTTAACCTTGGATCAGGAGCTCCCAATTCCCACCCATTCCACAGGCTGCTCCCAAGTCCCAAATTAATTAATTACTGGGATCTGGGGGCGTGGTGTTTTTTGGGAAGAGGGATTTGAAACTGTTGGAATTTTTCCCAAAAAACACTGTTGAAAGGAGGGTGGTCCTGGGATGATCCCATGGCAAAATGAGGGAGCCAGGATCCAAAGGAATGAGAAGGAATCCATATCCAAAGGAATGGGAATATCCAAAGGAATGGGAACATCCAAAGGAATGGGAACATCCAAAGGAAATGGAGCCTAACCCAGATTCCAGAGAGGAAATTGCAGCTATTCCCTGTCAGGATTAAATAAATGGTGCCCTACAGAAGTTCTCCATGACTGGGAGGTTGGAACGCCGGGATATTCCCGGTGGGAATTCTCGGTGTCCTCTGCCGCCTTGGAAGGGCAGATGTGGTGGCTGGAACAAATGCTGATCCATGGAAAAGCTGATACTGGATCAATCCGGGGGGAGCTCGATGGAGGGGCTGGGCTGTGCTAGCAGGGAATTGGGATTTGGAGAACATGGATTGGTTTCCCGGGAATACGGGATGAAGGCTTCTCCGGGCGGTTGCTAAAAATGGATTTGATGGAGCAGCCTGTCCTTGAGAATTCCAGATATTCCAAAGGGGCTCCAGGAGAGCTGGAGAGGGATTTGGGATAAGGGATGGCGGGACAGGACACAGGGAATGGATCCCACTGCCAGGGGTAGGGATGGATGGGATATTGGGAAGGAATTCCTGGCTGGAAGGGGCTGGGCTGGAATTCCCAGAAAAGCTGCGGCTGGATCCATGAAAGTGTCCAAGGCCAGGGCTTGGAGCACCCTGGGGTAGTGACAGAGAATCCATGGAATGTGGAAGTGGGACATTTCCTACCTCATTATTCAAAATCCCTTTCCTTTTAATTTCCTTTCCTTTTAATTTCCTTTCCTTTCCTTTCCTTTCCTTTCCTTTCCTTTCCTTTCCTTTCCTTTCCTTTCCTTTCCTTTCCTTCATTCCCAAATTCTCCATAAAACCAGGGAAAAGCCCAGGTGGGGTCACCAAACTTTGGGATTGCTGTAGGTTGGGAATAGGGATAAGGAGCCATTGAAATCTGGGAAAGGAAAATCCCTGCTCCAAGACAAATTCCCCTCATCCAAGGCAACTCCAGCCCTCGGCTTTTTAATGAGTTTTAATTGGGATTCCGTGCAATTAATTGGGATTCAAAGGAATTAATTGGGGTCGTTAGCGGGGCCTGGCGGCATCGCCGGGATCCGTAACTCACACCCGGCCGGGCAGGCTCGTTCCCAACCCCCTTCCCGCTCTTTTCCATGGAATTTTATCAAACCATGAATGGCTCCATTCATCCCGGATTCCTATCTCCCGAGTCATTCCCTAAATCCGGCAGCTGGGGGGGAAAACCATCTCCGGATGGAGGGAGGCAGCTGCTCCGGTGCCCCCCAAATCCAGGGATTCCGGCGCTCCCGGAGCCGTGCCAAGGCCGCTCCCAGAAATCCCGCGCTCCTTTGTTCATGGCAGAGCCGCTGGCACGGGCTCCAGCCACGGATCTCCGGCTGGAATGGGGCTGGGGAAAGCTCCGGGAGCAGAAAGGCCATGCCGGGGAAAGGCTGGAGTGCTCAGGGTGTTGTTGGAGAGCGGAAAAATTGGGATAAAACGGGATAAATTGGAATAAATAAATTGAGAGCCGAGATTGGGGTCTGGCTGTGGGAGATCTGGTTTGATGGGAAATGTGGGAATCCTGGGAATGGTGGCAGCCACATCCCTGTATCCAAATCTTTTCCAACCTCATCTTTTCCAAGCTCATCTAAAATCCAAGGATGTGTGTCCATCCTCCCTATGGATCCAGAATTCGCATGGATGAGCCCCCGGCTCAGTCCTGCTCATTCCAATGGGAAAAGGGACTTTCCCCCCTCTCTGATTTCCCTAAAACCCCCTCAAGTTAGGAAAAATCCTGGAATATTTTTTCCCCTCAAGGAACAGAATTCCACAGAGCTCAGCCCCATCCTGGTGGAATTCCAGCCGGGAATTTTCCCCTCTGGAAGTGGTGGCTTCTCCCAGCAACTCCTGCTGCGCAAATCCCAACAAATTATGCAAAATAATGATGGGAAAATTATGGAAAACATCCTCCTGCGCCAAAAGCTTGGGAAGAGCCGTGCACCAGCAAAATTCCCTGTGGTGCATCCTGGGAAGCTGCAGGGATGTTTGGGATAGGGCAGTGCCAGGAGCAGGGATCGTTTGGATTTGGGAATGGGAATGACCTGAAAGGCTGAGCCGCATTCTGGGAATCTTTTCAAGGAAAGTTTGGATGGGGCTTGGAGCAATCTGGGATAGGGGAAGTGTCCCTGCCCATGGAATGGGATGGGGTTTGGGGTCATTCCCATCCATTCTAGAATTCCAGGATTCCATGTTTTCCAGGGATGCTGCTTGGCAAAGCCTGACCCATGGCGATGCCGGATCCCTGTGGATCCCAACCCTTGGAATGCCACCAGGGACTGGAGTTAATCCCAAAATCCTCCAGATCATTATCCCTGTTCCCCAGTTTTGGCAGCACTGCGGTTTGGGATTGATCCCGGATGGAAGTTGGGATCCAAAGGGTTTCCTTCTTTTCCAGGCTCCTGGAGCAACCCTGATTCCCTGAGCTCCGCGTCCATCCCGGGCGATCCGGAGGCGCCCGAGCAGCCCGGGCCGAGCAGGGCAGGTGAGGATTCCAAGGGACCTGGAGAGGGATGGGAACATTCCCGGGATTCAGCGGGAATCTCCCATCCTATCCCATCCCATCCCATCCCATCCCATCCCATCCCATCCCATCCCAAATTTCTCCACTGGAAGCTGGGAATGGGCTTCTATGGGTTTTTATCCATAGGATTGCAGCATCTTCCATGGATTTCCTCCCAGCACTTGACCCCTGATCCCAAAAAATCTCTGAGGATCAAATCCGTGGAATGTTTGGTCTTTGTGGGAATGAGAATGAAGGAAATTAATCAAGGAAATGATGCAAAATGGATGGAAAAATTGGCCAGGGATGAGAATTCCATGCAAGCTCATCCAGAGGGATCCTGGTGGGATCATCCCAGCTTCTGGAAAAGAGAGTCTCGGGTGAAGAGCAGGGAGCCCTGATTCCCAAAAAATCCAAGGAAAACCTGGGAGAAAGGGGGATTTGAGGCACGTCCCGGGGCAGGGGAGGGACATCGCGGCCGCTGCTCCCAGAATAACGAGGAGAACAAGGGAAACAAGGGAAAAAGGAAAACAAGGCTCCCTTGCCTTTCTCCGGAGGGTTCCGCTCATGCCGGGAGCCGGAGCACAAGGAAAGGCTTGTCCAGGATTCCCGAGGGCTGGCAAGGGGGGTCGGTGCCATCCCGTGACCTTCAGCCTCCTCTGGAGCTTCCCGGGAAACGGGAATGTGCAGCCTGGAACACTGACTGGATCCTGCTTGTTCTCCTTCTTCTTTCATTGGTGGATTTGGCCGTTCCTCGATTTCTGCTGGAAAAGTCTGGGAGAAACTTCCCAAAAAATCCTTTGGGGATTTTGGGTTTGGAGCCACCCCAGGGGTGCTCATTCCAGGGAATATTTGGAATTTTTTACGTGGAAAGGGAGAGTTGTCAGAGCTGTTTCCCAGAGCTTTGGAAAAATCCCAGGAAAAAGAAATTTCCCAGGATAAATAAATTTCCTTGTCCTATGCAAAGCTGGGGCTTGGAAAGGGATTTTTTCCAGGCTATCCCAATGTTTCTGCTCCCAGTGGATTTTTTCCAGCAGATTTTTGATCCTCTCCCACCTGGCACCTCCCTAAGGAGTTTTTTCCCTGTGGGGTCCCTTTTCCCTGACAATTCCATCCCTTTAATTCCCACTTTAAAGTGGCTTTCCCCCCTTTTTCCCATTAAAAAGCTGACTTTGGGAAAGGTTGGATTGATGGGATCTTCCCACCGGAGCCTTTTCTTGGGATAGATCCAAACTGCTGGATCCTGGCTGGAAAATCCTGTTGGAGCCAAGGATTTGTGATGGGATGTGAAATAATTCTGATGGATGAATCCCTGGCTCATGCTCATTCCAATGGGAAAAGTGACTTTTCCCCCTCTCCAACTTCCCAAAAAGTCGGGAAAAACCCTGGGATATTTTTTCCCCTCAAGAAAATGGAATTCCAAGGAGCTGGAGGAGGGAAAATTCCCGAGGGTGGTGCCCCAGGGCAGCTCCGGGGGCTGGGAATGTTTTGTTCTCCGTCCAGAGCTTCCTGAGGTGGGAAGGACTCGGAAAACAGAGTGGGAAGCAAACTGGGCTTGCTTCCGGAATTTTTGCTGGAGGGGGAATTTTGGGATTGTTCTCGGCACGTGAGGCTGGGAAAGTTTGGTTTTCCTCCTCCAGAAGTTTTCCCAGATGGAAAGTGATCCAAACTCGGCTTCCTGAGGGTGCCAGGGATGGTTTTTGCGCCTTTCCAAGAATTCCATGAGACCCATTGGAAACTTGGGAAGCAGCTCCAGGATCCAGGAGGGATGAGGATTCCTGAGAATAGCTCAGCTCTGTCCAGCCTCACTTGGAGCGTTTTCCCAATGTTTGGGAAGAGGAGAGGCCATTCTCAGGATTTCTAGGCAGTCGAAATCCTTGAAAAGTCGAATTCCGTGTAAATCCCAGGCTGGAAAAA
Source organism: Melozone crissalis (assembly GCF_028551555.1). Lineage (NCBI taxonomy): Eukaryota > Metazoa > Chordata > Aves > Passeriformes > Passerellidae > Melozone > Melozone crissalis. The sequence continues at coordinate 1,131,350 of NW_026535792.1, read as the reverse complement.
CCTCAGCTGGGAGATTCCCAGCTGGAATTGTCCCACCTCCCCCATTCCATGGATTCTGTCGCTGCCCCAGGCTGCTCCAAGCCCCATCCAGCCTCACCTTCAACATTCCAAGGATCCAGGGGCAACCCTGGCTTCTCTGGGAATTCCAACCTGGCCCCTCCCTACTTTCCTAGAGAAGAATTCCTTCCCAAATCCCATAATCCCACTTTTTTGAACCATAAATCCATGATTTTAATGGAATTCCTTTGTCCTCTAGAAGGACTTTGGCTGCCACGTGGAATTCTCCAGAAGTGGGAGGAGGAAACAGGATTGGAACCACCCAAAATTCCCTGCTGGGGGTCGGATCCCGGCCCTCCGGAGCAGCAGGAAGGGTTGGGGTGTTTTCCCTGGAATTCCCGGGAAATGAATGGAATTTTTTCCTTTCCCTCTCTGCACAGAGCTCCATGAGGGACCTGCACAAGTCTGAGGTGCTGGGGAGCAAGCGCGGCCTGGTGAGTGTCCCGAGCCGGGAATTCCCACCTGGCTGCGACAAAATCCATGGAAAACTCATCCCGAGCCTGCCCAGAGCCCCCCAGGGGCCGGCTCTGTTCCAGAGATCCCTCGGAACAAAGGGAATTCATGGCATTCCCACCCAACATCCTGAATTTCTTTGGGGTTTCCCTCTTGGGATGGAGCATCGATCCTGTGGTGAGGTGGGACTGGGAATTCCAAACCCAGAGCCAGGCTGGATTGGGAATTCCAAACCCATGGCGAGGTCAGATCGGGAATTCTGGCCCCGCAGTGAGGTTGGATCGGGAATTCCAGCCAGCTCCTGCTCCTGAGTTTTCCCCTCCCATCCTGGATTGGGATGGGGAGGTGGCTTTGGAGGGGCTCTCCCAGTCTGTTTTGAGGTTTTCCAGCCTGGATTTTAATCCCAAAAAATTCAAGGATATCAACCCCAAAATATCCCCCGGCTCCAGCTGGGCGGGATCTGGGATCACCCCAAATCCATTCCCAAACAGACCAAATCCTTTGGGATTTAATCCCTGAGGCTCCCACATCCCTCGGTCCCGATGCTCCCAGGTGCAGATTCTGTGTGGAATTCACCAGAAATTTGGGATCACGGGTCTATCCCAGGAATCCCCCCAGGAATGTGGCACAGCAGTGAGTCCAGAGAGGATTTTTCCCTAAAAAAATCCAAATTTTAACTTTTCCCCCCCATTTTCTGCACGAAGGAATTGAGGGATGTCCATGGGGTGGGATTGGGCAGCTCCAGCTCCTTCCTGGTGATTCCAGATCCTTGGTTTTCCTCTGGAAAAGTGGCTTCTGTTTGTGCCCAGCCTTAATGAGCCATTGATGCTGGAAATGTCAAACTCCAGCATTCCTGACCTTTCCCATGGAAAAAACTTCCAGGGATGCGCTGGATCCGGAGGGAGAGAGGGAAAACAACCCCACACCCGAGGCCGGGATCAGCTTGGATTTGGGATTTCTACAAAATCCCCAAATTCCTACAAAAGTCAGCCTTGATTTTATCCAGAAAATCCCAGACACGGATTTTTTGTCACAACCTCTGTGCCAGAACAGAGGCAGGAAAATCAGGAATAACGGGATTTGGGAAAGGCTCCGTCTCCTGAATCCCCTTCCTGAAAACCTCAGAGCTTTTTGCACTGGATTTCCTTTTCCCAGTGATTTTTCCAAGAAAATCCCTCCCTTTTTCCCCCCCTGCTACTCAACCAAATCCGTTGGAAGAACGAGGGAAAATCTCTTTATTTCCATTAAAAACCCTCAGGGCATGGGAAGTGCCATGATGACAACACAAAAGGGCAGGGGCACAATTCCAAGGGAAAAAAAAAGGCTGGAAGGGAGGAATTTTTCCTCCCAAAAATTCCAGGTGAAGGCAGGGATGAATTTCTCCGTGAGCTCGGACGCTCGGGGCGGATTACCGGGAGCTATTTTTAGGATATCCAGGTTTTTTCAGGATTAGGGCCGGGGCTCTGCCCTGTTGTTGTGGCCACAGCTCCTTTCCCGATTTTTCCCTCGCTCCCGCTGTTTCCAAGACTCCCGAGGGATGAAAGGATCCTTTGAAAACCAAACACATGGAGACAAGAGCTGCTCCTGCTGCCGCTCCAGGAAAGGCCGGAGCTGCCAGAAAAGCGGGAAAACGTCCAAGCACGGCTGGGGGGTTGTTCCTGGGTTCTTTTCCCTGTTTTCCAGGCATTGCTATTCCCAAGGAATGAGGGCAGAGCTGGGGATTCACTCCTGGGTCCTTTTCCACCAGGATCAGATGCTGGATGTTTCGGATCCATCCAGAGCTTCCAGGATCAGCTCGTGGATCCTTGGGATCCTCGCTGGATCCTGGGCTGCTCCATTGCAGGAAAACCTGCGGAAAACACGGAATATTCCCAACGCTCACTCCATCCCCCTCCCGCCCCAATTCCCGCTCTCCCGCCATCCATTTCCAACCCATCACATTCCAAGCTGGAATTCCTTTGTCATGTGCACCCAGGCATGTCCTGGATGAGCATTCCCACTCCAAAGGGGAGCAGCTGGAATTCTGTGGCTTTCTGAGCCTTTGGGAGCCTCTCCAGCAATGGTGCTGTAGGTTTTTTGAGAATGTTCATGTTGGAATGGGTCCATCCCAATGCTTCCATGTCTGTGGTAAAAACAGGAGAGCAACCAGGAATGCTTTTATGGGAATGGGTTTTTTTGGGGATGCTGAGCTTTCTTTTTGAGCCTTTTGGGAGCCATTCCAACACCGGGAGAAGGCTTTCAATTTTTTGGGAATGCTCATGTTGGCATGGGCCCATCCCAATACTTCCATGTCCATGGTAAAAATAGGAGAGCAACCAGGAATGGTGTTTTGGGAATGGTTGTTTTGGGAATGCTGAGCGTTCTTTTTGAGCCAGTTAGGAATTATTCCTTCTCCAGGGGATGCTTTCAATTTTTCGGGAATGCTCATGTTGGAATGGGTCCATCCCAATGCTTTCATGTCCATGGTAAAAATACAAGAACAACCGGGGAACATGGAGTTTTTTTTGGGAATGCCGATCCCTGCGTTTCCCCACAGGGGATGTCATGGCGGCCGCAGTACCGCAGCTCCAAGTTCCGGAATGTTTACGGGAAGGCAGCGAGCCGGGAGCACTGCTTCGACGGAATTCCCATCACCAAGAACGTCCACGACAACCATTTCTGCGCCGTCAACGCGCGATTCCTGGCCATCGTCACCGAGAGTGCCGGCGGCGGCTCCTTCCTCGTCATCCCGCTGGAGCAGGTGAGATTCCCAACAGGAATTCCCAAAAAAGTGTCCAAATCTCCTTTTCCTGGGGTTTCCTCATCATCCCGCTGGAGCAGGTGAGATTTCCAATGGGAATTCCCCAAAAAGTGTCCAAATCTCCTTTTCCTGGCGTTTCCTCATTATCCTCCTGGAGCAGGTGAAATTCCCAACAGGAATTCCCAAAAAAGTGTCCAAATCTCCTTTTACTGGCGTTTCCCTGTCATCCTGCTGGAGCAGGTGAGATTCCCCAACAGGAATTCCTACATGGAGCCATCCCAAAATGTCCAAATCTTTTCCTGGTTTGGATTCCCAAAGTGTCCCAATTCCTACTGCTTTTGCTGGGGTTTCCTCATCATCCTGCTGGAGCAGGTGAGATTCCCGATGGGAATTCCCAAAAAAGGAATCAGGTCCTTGGAATCTCATTCCACTGCTCCTTCCTTTTCTTTGGGTTTTCCAGGGAATGTCTGGAGGCACGCCAGGGGTTTAAGATTGGATTTTTGGGAAGAATTCCTCATCCAAAGGGTGGTTGGGCACTAGAACAGCGCCTTTCCATGGGAAAAGCAGGAATTTTGAGAGGGATTTATCCCTCTCATCCCTGATCCAGGCGGGATCTTTCCCCTCCTCCTTTTTCCATCTCCATCCCAGATTCCCCTCACTTTTCCCAGGAATTCCCCTGGGATCTGCCCATCTCAAGTTGAAATTCCCATCAATCCAGCAGCTGCTCCAGCCGATCCCGTGGGATCCACAGCTCCCAGGAAAAGAGGCAGCAGCGACTTTGAGCCTGGAATTTACCTCAGATAGAGAAAGGGGAATGTTTTGACGGGAAGAGAATCCGTTAAAGTAAGATCAAAGGAATTTTTCCAGGGAGGGAGGCCCTGGCACAATTCCCAGGAAAGTTGTTGCTTCCCTATCCCTGGGATGTTCAAGGCCAAGTTGGAGCAACCTGGGACATTGGAATGGGATAAAATCCTTTCCCACACAACCCATTCCTGGATTCTGGGATTCTTGGATTGCTCCCAATATTCGGGAACTCACCTGGGCTATTCCTGTATTCCGAGCGGGAATCCACATCCCATCCCTGGGCACCTGCAGCTCTGGGATGCTCCCAACCTCATTCCTAGGAGGAAATTTGCCATGGCTGAGCTTCATTCCCAAATTCCCAGATCCCAAATTCCAGCTGGGAAGGGAAGCTGGGAGAAGGAGGAGCTGTCCCTGGTTTTCTTCCCCTCCATCCCATCATTCCTTCACCCCTTTCCCTGTGCAGCACTCCCGCCTCTCCTGAATTCCTCGTTCATTCCGGAGGCAGCTCCAGATGGAAGGAATTCTAATCAGGATTTAATTGCAGAGCACAGCTTGAGCCTCATTAATATTCCCAGAAAAAAAACCCGGGAGCTTTGTCTGAGCACCCGGAGCGCTCCAGCTCCGGCCTCATCCCGGCTCCTTCCTCACCAATCCCAGCAGGAATCACCATCCACAGCCCCTCAATCCCAAATCCTGAGGAGCAGCCCCACATTCCCAGCAAATCCCACTTTTTTCCTGGCAAAATCCCGGTGGGATAAAAGCAGGGATGGCGTTCCAAAGGGGTCCTCAGAAATCCTGGGATATCCAGCTGGTCAATCCCACCTGGAGCAGCCCTGGATGCTGGAGGAGTTAATAAATTCCTGATTTTTTTTTTTTTTTTTATCTGGAGCCTGATTAGCTCATTAACGAGAAACTCACTTTCCTTGGAAATCAGCAGCTCCCTAATTAATTGTGATCCATAATTAGAAGCTAATGAAGGTAACCCGGATACCGCGGAGCCGCTCCGTGGATTTGCTGCCGTATTTTTGGATCTTTTCCCTGGATTTTGCCCTCAGCAAAGCTCCCGGAATCTGGGCCGGGCCATCTGCTCATCCCAAATCCACACCCCGGGGTTTTCATGGAGCGATCCAAGGGATGTGTGGGTTGGGAAGAGGGAGCTTTGCTCCTCCCTCCTCCCAGATTCCGGAGCCTCGGGATTGGGAATGAGCCTGTCCCCAGCACCAGGATAAAAATACCCCAAGGGAGTGGGCGAAGGATCAGGAGGAGCAGGATTGGCTCCCTAGGAACGGGAGAATCCCGGAATCCTGGAATGGTTTGGGTTGGAAAGGACCTTAAAACTCATCCCATTCCACGAACAGGACAGGGCTGGATTTGGGATGGGAAAAAGGCTGGGTTTGGGATAGGACAGGTACAATTCCCACTATCCCAGGATGCTCCAAGCCCTCTCCAACCTGGCCTTGAGGATTTGGTCCTGGAAACCCCTTGGAAAATATTCCTTTCTTGTGAGTCAGGGAACAAAATCCTTGGATGCTGCAATTCCATCAGGAAGCAGCTCAGTGCCATCGCATCCCATCCTTCTGGAGCTCATCCCGTTCTCCTGGATTCCAGGCTGGGAATGCTGGGGATGTTCCCCGGGAGAAGGGAAGGATCCAGGGCCCTTGGCACGGCCTAAAGGAGCTCTGGGAAAGCTGGAGAGGGATTTGGGATAACGACTTTGTTGGGATCCCCACGGATCCCTTTGCAGGGATTCACTTCCATGGAAACAGAGGGATTTTTGTTCCCGCCAGGAATGAGGAGCTGTTTTCCAGAGGCAGCCAATGTTCTCTCCTGACGGGAGTGGCAGCGGGAAGGGGCAGCCTCTGTTTATCCGGAGGAAGCTGAAATCCAAACTCCTGCTCCCGTCACTGCCGGGACTGTGGGAACGGCTGCATTTGGGACGGGGGAAAGGCTGGAATTGGGATAGGATAGAGTATGGAATTCGCAAACCTCCCCGAGTTCCCTTCTGTGTTTCCTTGGGATTTTCCATCCAGGAATGGGATCCAGAGGTGCTGCCGGATGGGTGCTGCACCCATCCCTGAGGTTTTCCATGTGGGATTGAAGGATGGAGTGGAACAAAGGGATTTTTCCACGTTTGTGGAGCTTTCCATGGAATATGAGGGTTCGGAAGTGCTCCTGGTTTTCGTTTTCTAAGGGAAAGGCAGGTTTGGGAAATTTCTGATATTGAAATAATTTATCCAAGATTTCCTGTTGGATGGATTTCCGGGAAAAGTGGAATTCAGCCATTGCCAGGGTGAAGCTGTGCTGCTCCAAGGATGGGAATTGAGGATTTTTCCCACCCCTTGGATTTGGTGCTCATGGATCTGAAGGAAAATTCATCCCGGATTTCTATCAGGGAGCAAAATTCCATCCCTCCCATCCCAGGGATGGCTCTGAGTCCGCTGGAATCCCCGGGATTCTCCACACAGATTCCTCAATCCCATTCCTTGATTCTGGAATCCAGAGGGTTTCCATCCCCTCTCCCTGCTGCTATTCCGGCCATTCCCAGGGAAAGAATTCCCTCTCCTCCCGCAATCCCCAAAATTCACAGTTTTTCCAAATAATTTTCCCTTTATCCAACATAAACCAAAGGATTTTCCCTTTTCCAAGCGCTTCAGCAAAGGGAGGGGCGGGAGCTGCTGGAAGATTTCCTCTTTTCAGCCTTTTCCGTGGAAAACCTCGGAGCTGCCGGAGCCAGGAGAGCTCCAGGCTGTCCCTGCAGGGCCGGAATCTGGGTCACCGAGCTTCCCTCAGCCGGGGATCAGGGATCCAGGGATTAGGATTCACCTTGGATTAACTCAGGCTGCCGGCAAGGTCCCACTGAAAAACGGGATAAAGCAGCCAGAATCCTGGATTTTTTAGGGATTTTTCCCTTTTATTGCCTTTATTTTTCCTTTGCCTTTTCCAGCTGCCCTGGGAATGGCACATTCCTTGTCCTTTTCTCAGTGTGTGCAAACAATTTGAACCAAAATTCCGGATTTCTTGGGAAGAAATGAACCCTAATAACGGAACTCAGTGTTGTCCTCTTAACATCGTGATAAATTTTGGGAAAATCCATCAAATCTTATGGTAAAAAGACATTAACTTGGCTGATTCCTCAGAATAAAAGAGGTGGAATTTCAATTTGTGCTGTTAAAAATTACATCCACCTGGAATTCCACGGTTTCTGCAGGAATTTCTGCTGCGGCCGGGGTGTGAATAAAGTTCTGGCAATGCAAATCAGAAATTCGGGAAAAGCAGGATAAGCTGATCCTTTGGATAAGTGATGGGGGCTGGAATATTTCATGTAACAAAGATAAAACAGGGAATTGCATCCCAGGAATTCACTGGGAGGCAGAACTAAGGAATCACTGACATCCCCCCCGTTTCCTTTTCCTTCTCTGTCTCATCTTTGAGAATTTTTCCTTCCCAAATTCCTCCCTGCAGCTCGAGGGAGGAAATGAATCCCAAGAAACCTTGGGAGCGACAGCTCTGGAGCCGTTCCTGGCCCTGCTCTGACTTCCTGGAGCTGCCGAGGGCAGAATTCCCAGCACGTTCCTTTGTTCCCAATAAACGGAGCCGGGAGCTCGGCACGGGAAAAGTCGGGAAGGAAAATCCATGAAATATTCAGCGGCTGTGCCGAGCTGACCCAGTTATTCCGCACGCTCCGAGCGCCGCTCCGGCACGGAGCCAGAACGGAGCAGGGAAGGACACCGGGGTGGCATCCGGACACGGAGCTTCCTTGGGAATGGAAAAGGTTCCCATCCCGGTGGGAATCTTCCCAGGAGGCTCCATAAAAGCTTTGGAAATTCCGCATGGAAAGATCCCAGCCTGTGGGATTGGGGATTAGCGGGAGTTGTGTGATCCCAGAATGTGGGGTTTGTTCCACGGAGGAGAACCTTGGAAAATGGCGGTTCTGAAGTTTGGGAAGGAAATCCAAAATTTGGGAGGGAAATTCCAAATGCGCCAACTTCAGGCCGGGTTAGATGAGCTTGGAGTAATGTGGGATAGGGAAAGGGATCCTGGGCGATGGCAGAGATTGGCAATGGATCTCCTGGAAGATCTTCCCACCCAAACTGTTCTGGGATTCTGGGATCTACACAGGATCCAGTGGCTGAGCCGATTTGGAGCCTCTGGAATCTTTTCCAGTTCTTTTGCCCATGGATTTGGATCCTGAAAGGAGAGGTTTGGATATTGGGAAGACTTCCTCACAGAGAGGGTTTTCCAGCCCTGTCCCCATTCCCAGAGGGACTGAAAATCCCTGTGGATGTGGCCCTTGGGGACATGGATCAGTGCTGGGAATGGTTAGACTCCATGATCTTGGAGTGCTTTTCTAACCCCAATATTCCATGATTCCATGAATTCATGCTGAGCTCCAAGCTGTCCTTTCCCTGCTCCATGGAGTCTGGAGAAACCCCTTCCATCCATGGGTCAGCTGGGAATACTGGGAATATTGGATAAACCCAGTCCCTGGCTTGGCCCATCCCAGACTGAACTGCATTCCCCTTTTGCAACAATTTCCCATCCCTGGAAACACAATTTTCTCCCGAAATTTGATGGTTTTCCCGATGTTTTCCTTGCTTTTCCACTCCAGACTGGCCGGATCGAGCCGAACTATCCCAAAGTTTGCGGTCACCAGGGAAATGTGCTGGACATCAAGTGGAACCCCTTCATTGAGAACATCATCGCCTCCTGCTCCGAGGACACGTCGGTGAGCCGGAATTCCGGGATGCAATTCCCAGATCCATCCATCCTCCCCGTCCCATTGGTTCCCTGTTTTGATATTTCCATGGCATTTGTTTTGGGAATGCTGAGGGACAGGAGATCAATCCCAAATTGTGCCCAGCCTGGCTCCTGGGCCAGAATTCCCTCCTGTTCTTTATTTTCTGGACACAAATCCAGAGGATCCAGAGGGTAATTCCCATGAGGAGCAGCTGAGGGAGCCGGGAATACTCAGCCTGGAGAAAAATGGGATCTGGAGGGAATTCCAGGCTCTCCACAAGTCCCTGACAGGAGGGGGCAGCTGGGAGAGGTCCCAGGGAAGGTTCAGGTTGGAAACCCCCATGGAGACAATGGAAAAGAGGAGCTAAATCCTGGGATAATCCCTGGTGGTTTTTAGAGCAACTAACCTGGAAAATCTGGGAGTCTTTATCCCAAAGGATCCCAAAATGTGGAGTCTGTAGGGTCAGGTTTGGGGTCTCAGGACAAGGAAGGGCTGGGAATCTGGGAATTCAGGATGAGGATTCCAATGTCCTGCCTGGATAACGCCATCTGCCCTGGCTGGATTTTTCCCAAGGGATCCCAAGGATTCCTTATTTGTCCTTGAGGGACAATCAGAAGCAGGGCTGATCCTGGAATTCTCGAAAGCTTTGTTTTTGGGAATTGAGCTTTGTTTTTGGGAATTGCAGGATTTTGAATGTTTTTGGGAAGGAGCTTTCAAGGCCAGGAGTTGGGATGGTCCAAACCCCATTCTGGGTGTGGGTCCACCCTGGCTGTATTTTTCCCAAGGGGTCCCAAGGATTCCTTATTTATCCTTGAGGGACAATCAGCAGCAGGGCTGATCCTGGAATTCCTGGGCAAGGCAGGAATTCCAGGGGCGGGAGTCGGGACGCTCCAAACCCCGTTCCAGGTGCGGATCTGGGAGATTCCAGAGGGAGGACTGAAGAGGAACATGACGGAGGCGGTGCTGGAGCTGTACGGACACAGCCGCCGCGTGGGGCTCGTGGAGTGGCACCCCACCACCAACAACATCCTCTTCAGCGCCGGCTACGACTACAAGGTCAGCCTTCCTGGGAATGCCATTCCAAAGGGCTTTCCCGGATCCTGGCACCGCTGGGAGTCGCCTGTGGATGGCCAGAGTGGGATTGTGGAATGCTGGAATGGTTTGGGTTGGAGGGAGCTTAAAGCTCATCTCCTTCCATGCTTTCCATAGGGCAGGAAGGAGCAGCTTCCATAGACCAGGGAGACATTCCATGGATCAAGGAGACATTCCATGGACCAGGAACAGCTTCCAAAACCCAGAAACAGCTTCCGTAGACCAGGAACAACTTCCATATATCAGGGAGAGCTTCCATAGACCAGGGAGACATTCCAGAGACCAGGAGCAGCTTCCATAGGCCAGGGCGACATTCCATGGATCAGGTAGACATTCTGTAGATCAAGAAGACATTCCATGGATCAGGAACAGCTTTCACAGGTCAGGGAGAGCTTCCATAGACTGGGGAGATATTCCATGGATCGGAGAGATATTCCATGGATGAGGGAGACATTCCATGAATCAGGGAGAGCTTCCATAGACCAGGAACAGCTTTCATAGGCAAGGGAGATGTTCCATGGACCAGGAGCAGCTTCCACAGAGCAGGAAGAGCTCCCACCATCCCGGGTTGCTCCAGAGGCTGTTCCCGCAGGTGCTGATCTGGAACCTGGACATCGGCGAGCCGGTGAAGATGATCGACTGCCACACGGACGTGATCCTCTGCATGTCCTTCAACACCGACGGCAGCCTCCTGGCCACCACCTGCAAGGACAAGAAGCTGCGCGTGGTGGAGCCGCGCTCCGGGAGGGTCCTGCAGGTGGGATGGGTGCTTGGAGTGAGATTTTTAGGGAAGAGTCCTATGGAATGTCGTGAAAATACCTGTCAAGTGCCATAGGTGCTCCCCACGGGAGGTTTTCGGTGTGGTGGAATCCGGTTGCCAGCCTGGTTGTGGAGATGGTGGGAAGGGCTTGGGCTCATCCCAAGCAGAGGAGTTGGAGGCTCTGATTCCGTTGTTAATTAAGGATTTATGGAAAACGGTGGGAGTAAAAGGGAAGGTGCAGGGGAAGGTCCAGAGTTGGAGACTTTGATTCCATTGTTAATTAAGGATTTGTGGAAAACTGTGGGAGTAAAGGGAAAGGTGCTGGAGGTTTGGAGGAGGGTGATGGGTTCTCCCTGATCCTCGGGAAAATGGGAATTTTGTCTTGCCCTGGGGCAGGTGCTGAAGGACAGAGCTGGAATTTCCCCAGGATGAGGCAGGGGGAGCAGGGAAAGGGCTTTCCTGGGATGAGAGCTGGATCCAAGGGGAATTCCAGAGCTCATTCCTGTCTTGCAGGAGGCCAGCTGCAAGAACCACCGCGTCAACCGCGTGGTTTTCCTGGGAAGCACCAAACGGCTTCTGACCACGGGAGTGTCCCGCTGGAACACCCGGCAGATCGCCCTCTGGGACCAGGTGGGTGCTGGGATCCCTCTCTGTTCCTGCTGAAATTGCTGCTCCATCCCTGCCAGGATCCTGCTCCATTCCTACTGGAATTCCTGCTCCAACCCCACCAGGATCCCTCTCCATTCCTGCCCAGATCCCTGCTCCATCCCTGCTGGAATTCTTTCTCCATGCCACCACCATCAGGACATGGCTAACACCGGAATTTTCCTGTTTTCCAGGAAGATTTATCCATGCCTTTGATCGAGGAGGAGATTGATGGGCTCTCGGGGCTCCTCTTCCCGTTCTACGACGCTGACACTCACATGCTGTACCTGGCTGGGAAGGTAGGGATGCACAGAGCATCCGGATGTGCCATTCCCAGAAAAATCCTCCAGCATTGCCCAGGGGATTTGGGCTGGAATTTGGATCCTGGAATGGTTTGTATGGAAAGGGAGCTTCAATCTCATCCAGTCCCATGGATGTCCCTGCCATGGGACACACTCGATCATCCCAGGCTGCTCCAAGTTCTGTTCAACCCAGGATATTCCAGGGATCCAGAGGCAGCCACAGCTTCTCTGGGAATTCCAGCCCAGCCCCATCCCACCCTCCCAGGGAACAATTCCTCCCCAATATCCCATCCATTCCTGCCTTCTAAATGCTCCTAATCCTGATTTTTTCCACCTTCTCATTTCCAAATCCATTCCCATCCCTCTTCCCTGCTGCTCCAGGGTGACGGCAACATCCGGTACTACGAGATCGGCTCGGAAAAGCCCTACCTGAGTTATCTCATGGAATTCCGCTCGCCAGCTCCGCAGAAAGGACTGGGTAAGGGTGGAGGTGCTGCTGCTCCGCTTCCCAGAGCACGGAAAAGGTGGATGGGGAAGGTGCTGGATTGAATGGCACAAGGAAAAGGGTTTGGATTGGGCTTGGGTTGGATTGGATTGGTTTGGAATGGGTTATGATTGGGTTTAGATTGGAATGGGTTTGGGTTGGGTTTGGGTTGGGTTTGGAATGGGTTTGGGTTAGTTTTGGGATTGGGATTTTCCATGCTGGAATTGCGTGGATGGGTGATCCCGGTGTCTCTCCGGTTTGGGATTTTCCATGCTGGGAATTTCACGGATGGCTGATCCCCGGTGCTCTCCGCAGGGGTGATGCCGAAGCACGGCCTGGACGTCTCTGCCTGCGAAGTTTTCCGTTTCTACAAACTCATCACCCTCAAGGGGCTCATCGAGCCCATCTCCATGATCGTCCCGAGGCGGGTGAGTCCTGGAATGTGGGAATGAGCGGGATCCGGAATGTCCAGGTGGCTCCAGAGCCATGGACATGCCCCACTTTGGCCAATCCCATGCATGGCTCTGTTCCCACCATCCCTGGACCTCTCTATCCTTACTCATCCCATGGAATTTCAACCACAATTTAATGGGAGCGATTTTAGGGAATGTTTCGCCAAGGGGTTGGTCTCACTTGAGTTTTGGGAATTTTGGGGAAAATATCTCATGGATTGGGGTTTTCTGGGAAGCAAATCCAGCTGCTGGCCAGGGCTGGGTGGAGGACACTGTCCCAGGTTCTTTGCTCCAGCCAGCACTTCCCAAATTTCCTCCCTGTGCCCAAAGATTCCCAGCTATCCGGGTGTTTATTCCTTCTGTGTGGGAGGGAATTTTTCCTCAATTCCCAGGGAGCAGATTCCCAGATCCATTGCTCTTCTCTTCCTATTTTCCCAGTCGGAGACGTACCAGGAGGACATTTATCCCATGACTCCAGGGACAGAGCCAGCCCTGACCCCGGATGAGTGGCTCAGTGGGGTCAACAGAGGTAAACCCACCAGGGGGGTATCCCAAAAATATCTGGGATGTGGGAAAAGACCACCACATCCTGCTGATCCACCAGCTCTCCCACAGATCCCATCCTGGTGTCGCTGAAGGAGGGATACAAGAGGAATTCCAAGATCGTCTTCAAGGCGCCGGTGAGGGAGAAGAAAAGCGTGGTGGTCAATGGGATCGACCTCCTGGAGAACGTCCCGCCCCGCACGGAGAACGAGGTGGGGCAGCCCTGGAGTGGGAATGGGATCTGGGGATGAACCTGGAAAGGCACCGGGCTGCCGGTCTCCATCCCAACAGAGGCAGGAGCGTGGGATCCGTCCAGGGATGGGAGCCCGGGATCCAAGCCCAACGCCATGACCCTTTCCCATGGTGGGAATGTGGGATCCATTCCATAAGCCTTTCCCATGGTGGGAATGGGGATCCATTCCATAAGCCTTTCCCATGGTGGACACCTTTTCCAGGGACACCATCCACTATCCCAGGCTGCTCCAATTTGGCTTTGTGCACTTCCAGGGCAGCCACAGTTTCTCCGGGAAGTCTTTCCCAAAATCCCATCAAAATCTCCCATCCTTCAGTTCAAATCCATTCCTTGTCCCCATAACCAGCCAAGTTATGGCCCAGCATGGATCTGGCAAAATCCTGGGATGAGCTGATGTGATCCCACCAGCTCCATCCCTTCATCTCCATCCTTGTTTTCCAGCTGCTCCGGATGTTCTTCCGGCAGCAGGACGAGATCCGGCGGCTGAAGGACGAGCTCTCGCAGAAGGACATTCGGATCCGACAGCTGCAGCTGGAATTAAAGAACTTCCGGAACAGCCCCAAGAACAATTGACTCCAGGGATGTTTTCTAAAGAAATTCCTTTATTTCTACTCCTGAATTCCTTGGATCCACTCACCCAGAACACAATTCCGGAGTCCGCGGCTGCCGAGAGCCTGGAACCACGTCCTGCGTGTCTTGTCCGGCACTAATCCCGCTCTAACCTGATTCCTGGGAAAGCCTGGAGGCTCCCACTAAGTCGGAGCCATGTCCTGTCAGTTGGGATGAGCCAGCCCGGGGCAGATTCCCGGGAAAGCGCGACGCTTCCTTGCTATTAATTTTTTTTCCTATGCAAAAATGTGACAGTGGGAGCGGAACTGGAAAAGGGGCGGGAAGTGGGAAGGGCTTGATCGTCAAAGGGAGTTTCCGTGTGGGAATCCGGGATCCTTCCCGTGCTGGGAAACTGGGATCATTCCCATGGGAGCAGGACAGGATCCTTGCTGTGGTGGGAAACTGGGATCATTTCCACAGTGGGAAATTTCCACATGGGATCTTTCTCATGATCCTTTCCTATGCTGGGTGCCCAAGACTCTTCCCACGGTGGGATCCCGGGATCTTTGCTGGGTTGGGAAACTGGGATCATTCCCATGGTGGGAGCCTAGGATCCTTCCCATGGGAGCAGGATGGGATCCTTCCTGTAGTGGGAACTTGGTATTCTTCCTGCAGCTGGAGCCTGGGATCTGTCCCAGGATCCTTTCCCATGGTGGGGAACTGGGATCCTTCCCATGGTGAAAATTTGGGATCCTTCCTGTGGTGGGATCCTGGGATATTCCTGGGGGTGCTGCCCCACGGATGGAGCCCAAGGGACAGATCCTGAGGATGGATCCCGAGGGATGCACCTGGAGCTCGCCAGGCTCAGCACTTTGGACAATCCCAGGATTGATGGGATTTGCCTGGAGCACAGGGAATGACACCAAATCCCGTTGGTTTTTCCTGGAGATCCCAATTCCCACTCAATCCGAGCTGCTGAAGTTCCCGGCGTTCCCAGCGCGGGTCTGTCCCGTCCGTGTCCCGCGTTCCCTGCTGCGTTCCATGTGCTGTCGTTCCTGATTATTTATGCTCCCACGGGATAGTGATGGAATAAAATCTTTTCAGAATACCAGAACCGCGTTCCCGCCTTTCCTTCTCCATCCAGGGGCTGGGGGGGATCCCAAGGAAAATTCTTGGATGCGCTCCCCCAGACCAGGGAGTGGGGAGAAGCCAAAGATGGATCCTGGAATCCAGAATGAATCCAGCATTCCCAGCTCATCCCAACATTTCCAGGATCCAACTCATTCCAGAGGGAGGAAATCACGGAGCGCTGCCTCTTACCTGGGATCTGGGAGCTCCTTGTTCCCAGCCTGGCAAAGCCAGGAGAGGATCTTCCAGGAGAAAGGCTCCAGTATTCCTGGGATAACCCCCCAGAACCCCCATTCCCAAGGGAAAACATTCCAGGAGCTTCACTCAACCCCAGCCTCTCCCTGGGCTTCATCCAAAGGATTTTAGGGAGACAAAGGTGCTAAAAACACCGGGAATTCCCATTTTTCTGGAGCTGCAATTCCTTCTTTTTAGGGTGCTAAAAAAGATCTGGGAATTCCCACTCTTCCAGGGCTGCCATTCCTTGTTCTCCCAGAAAGAATTCCAGAGGCGGGATTTGTATAAAAAGCTTTATTGAAATTCCTCAAAGCCAAACAGACAAAAACTCCAAAGGTGGCTCTGCCGGGCCCCCAAATTCCCAAAAAAACCTGGAGCCGCTGGATTTCTACACACGGAAGCTTTCCTAGGAAATCCAAGTCACTTCCAAAGGGATTTTTCCCGCAGGATCTGTACATTCCCCAAGGATTTTCCTTGTTTTTTGCCTCCCACATGGTAAGAAAATACAATTTTCAGGAATTTCCATGGAATTTCAGGCATTTCTCCTGGAATTCCTGGCTTTCTGGGTGAAAAAATTGGGATTTTCCAAGTGTTTTTTCCTGGATTGGGGTGGAAATTCCAGAGGGAGCTGACTGGGAAACGGGGGAGGAGTTGGTTTATTCCAAGGTCGGGAAATTTGGGAATTTGGGATATTTTTTTGTAGGGATCCCCATTTTTTTCATGCCTGCCATTTCCAGGGATTTGGCTGCACTGGAGCCACGAAAATCCCCCAAAATTCCCCTAAAAACCCCCAAAATAAAAAAAACTTCCTAAAAAACCTAAAATTCCCTCCCAAATTAAAGGAAAACTGGGAACACACAACACACAGGGATCGCAAAGTCACCAGCTCTGAACCCATCCCAAAAAAATCCAACATTCCCAAAAAATCAATGTTTGATCACTATTTACAAAGAGGGAATTCCCAAAGTTGGGAAAAGGGGCTGGAAATGGCAGCATTCCCAAAAAAACCCCCATGGAGCAAGGCACCATTGCCACCCCAGGGAGGAGGCCTGGCTGCCATTCCCAAAAAAATGTGGATTTGGGAATGGCAGAGGTGGGAAAATCCCGGCTCATCCATGGATTTCAAGTCGGTTCTCTCCTTGTTTTGCTTCCGAGATGTCCAAGCTCCGCTCCGAGAATTCCCAACTCGGTTCCTACTCAACTCTCGCAGTTCCAGGGATTCAAGGAAAAGGATCCAAGGAAAAAATTCCCAAAGAAATCGGAGGAGGAGCGGCAGTAAAAATAGGATTTTATTCCCTTCCCACCCTCGCTGCTCCCGCTCGGTTCCCACAGCAACGTTACAATCCGGAAAAAAAAAAACCAAAAAAAAAAAAAAAAAAAACCAGGAAAAGAAAAGGAAATCCAAAGGGTCGGGAGTGGGAAAAGGGGGAATTCCGGGATAAAAACAGTCAAATCACAAGAGGGAATTTTTTCCAGGGAAAAGCTGCTCAGTCGTCCTCATCCCCGTCATCCTCAGGCTCTCGTTTCCTCTTCTGGCCCCGCTCTTCCTCTGGAAAAAAGAAAGAATTCCCATTATTCCAGGAGCCACATTCCTGCTTTTCCGGGAATTCCATTTTCCACGGAACTGAGGTGGTTTTTCCTTAGGAAAAGTGGGATTGGTTCCGTACCAGGCTCCTCCTCGTCCTCCTCGTCGTCCACCTCGCCGTCGTTGTAGCCTTCCTCATCCTCCTGGAATTCCAGGAAAAAACGGGATGTAAAGCTTGGCATCAGCCCAGGAGCTTCCCCAGTATCCCATCTTCCAAGGAGGGAAAGTCCTTGGAATGTCCTCAGCAAGGAGCTGAGGTATTCCCATTTTTTATGGAATAGCAGGAGCTGGCACTGAAATCCCAGGGAATCAATCCCTGAGCTGGAGCTGGGAAGGTGGGAATGTGCCATTCCCAAGTTTAGGAAAACTGCAGTGGGATTTAAGGGAATGGGAAAAGCTGGATTGATCCAGAGGCTCCAAGCAGAATTGAGGAGGCTCAGGAACATTCCAGAGGGGCAGGAGAGGATTCAGGGCTGGAGGAGAGGGAAAACAAATTCCTGGAATTCTGTTTTCCCCTTTCCCATCCCACTTTCCTTCCTCCAATCCCATTTTCCTTCCTCCCATCCCACTATTCCCTTTCCCTTTTTTCTCTCCCTCAATTTCCATTCTCCCTCCCAAAATCCCATTTTCTTTCCTCCAGCCCCATTTCCACCCCTATAATCCCATTTTTTCCACCTATCCCACTCTTCTCCCCTCAATCCCATCACCCCATCCCATCCTTCATCTGCTCCACACAAAGTGAATCCTAAAATTCCTCAAATCCCGGATTTCCTGCCCAGCCCCTCCCAGCCGGATCCCACGGATTCCCGAGGTAGAATTCCAGGGCTCACCTCCTCCTCTCCGCTCACATCCTCCTCCTCCCCTTCCTCCTCCTCCTCCTCATCCTCTTCATCCTCCACTACCTGAGCGTCGTCATCGTATTCCTCCTCTGGAAAAACAAAATCCACAGAAAAAGGTAAGGTTTTTGGAATAATTCCACCCGAAATCTGGGAATCTGAACAGAGAATTCCTTAGGGGTAGCACAGGATTGTCAGGGAACGCAGGGTTGGAGTCGCTCCAGCTGCTCCACTTCCCACTATTTCCAAGGATTTTGGAGTTGGGGAATCCCAGCTTTTCCAGGAATGGATGGAGCAGAACTTTGCCATCATCCATGAGCAGCCTTCCCATGGACACAAAATCCCAGCCTTTTAGGCAATTCCCAGAATTCCCAGCAGAAAACCAGGAAGTGCCGAGCCCCTGGAGTGTTTTCCATGTGTTTGGGAGCTTTTGGGAACCTTCCCAGAGTTCCCACTCAGCATTCCCGGGAAAAGTGCACATCCAGCTTTTCTGCTGTGCTGCTGGGATGGGAGAATCCAGCAAATTCCCTGGGATCAGCCAGATCCTCATCCTGGGATGGCTCCAGGGGCAGCCAGGGAAAGGTGGTGCCTACAGCACTGGGATTCCCTGGAATCCCAGGCGGTTCCTTCCTCAGTTCCTGGCACAGATTCACTGGAGCTCCCCAGTGTTTTCCATGCACTTCCCTCATGGAGCAGCTCCCTAATTCCTGCTTTTTTCCATGCACATGGAAACCCTTTTCCATGAGGATTTCCACAATTCCAGGACATTCCTTCTATCCATGCTCATCCCTGTTCCTGTAATTCCTTCAGACCCTTCCCGATCCCACCCCTCCATTCCCAGATGGAGGAATGGGATTTTCCAGGCCCTGCCACCTCCTCCCCTCATTCCTTTGGCATGCAGGAATCCCACGGAGCATATCCCACGTACCATCCTCATCCTCCTCCTCGTCATCCAGCCCCTCCACGTATCCCTCGGCGTCGGAATCCGGCGCTTCCTTGTCGTCCCGGTCTTTCACTAGGGATAAAACTGAGGAAGTTGCTCCTTCAGGCCATGCCCAGCTCCTTCCCACCATTCCCTCAGGACACCCAGCTCCTTCCCCTCATTCCTTCAGGTCCTTCCCCTCATTCCCTCATTCCTTTGGGACACTGAGATCCTTTCCCTCATCCCTTCAGGACAATAAGGTCCTTTCCCTCATTCCCTCAATTTCATTTCCCTCACTCCTTCCCCTAATTCCATCATCCCTCTCCTCCATTCCCTCAGGACACTGAGGTCCTTTCCCTCATTCCTTTGGGACACAAAGATCCTTCCTCTCATTCCCTCAGGACACAGAGGTACTTTCCTTCACTTCCTCATCCCTTTCCCTGATTTCTTCCCTTATTACCTCACTCCTTCCCCTCAATTTCCTCATTCCCTCAGGTCCCTTCCCTGATTCCCTCAGGACACAGAAGTACTTTCCCTCACCCCTTCCCTCATTCCCTCACTCCTTCCCCTCGTTCCCTCAGGACACTGAAGTCCTTTCCCTCATTCCTCCCCTCAATTTCCTCATCCCTTCCCCTCATTCATTTCCTCATTCCCTCCTCTCAATTTCCTCAACCCCTTCCCCCCAATTCTCTGAACTGCTTCCCCTCAACTCCCTCATTCCCTCAACTCCTTTTCCTCAATTCCCTCAGGTCCCCTCCCTGATTCCCTCAGGACACTGAGGTCTTTTCCCTCACTCCTCCCCTCAATTCTCTCATCCCTTCCCCTCAACTCCTTCCCCTCCTTCCTCACAATTGCCTCACTCCTCCTCATTCCCTATCCCTCTCCTCATCCCTTCCCCTCATTCCCTCACTCCTTCCCCTCAATTCCCTCATTCCCTCAACTCCTTCCCCTCAGTTCCCTTTCCTGATTCCCTCAGGACACCGAGGTCTTTTCCCTCATTCCCTCCCTCAATTTCCTCATCCCTTCCCCTCATTCCTTCTCCTCTTTCCCTCACTCCTTCCCCTCATCCCTCCCCCTCATTCCCCCATCCCTCGGGTGCCGGTTCCCGTTCCCGTACCATCCTCATCCTCCTCCTCGTCATCCAGCCCCTCCACGTATCCCTCGGCGTCGGAGTCGGGCGCCTCCTTGTCGTCCTGGTCGTAGCCGTCCAGGTACGTCAGCTGCGGCAGCAGCTTGAACACGTTTTCTCTGTAGTCGTTCAAGTTGGTCACCTCACAGTTGAACAGGTCTAAGCTCTTCAGGTTTTCCAACTTTTTCTGGGAAAACAAAGCAATTTGGAAGGTTTGCTGGTGTGGGGATTCTCTCCAAAGGCAAGGAGGATGCCACGGGGAATGTGCTCAAGGGATTCCCGGGGGTGTTCAGGGCTCCCTGGAGATGGCAGGCATGGAAAAAAATGGGGATCTTTATAAAAAAATACCCCAAATTCCCAAATTGCCTGACCTTGGAATAAACCAACTCCTCTCCCCTTTCCCAATCAGCTCCCTCTGGAATTTCCGCCACTAATCCAGGAAAAACCACTTGGAAAATCCCAATTTCATTTGGCATTTGGGATGGGAGAGCCTCTCCCTGGAGTCCTGCAGCTCCCAAATCCAAAGGAATAACTGAATGCAGGGAATTATCCCAAATGAGCCAGATCCAGGAATAGCTGAGGTCCAGGGAATTATCCCAAATTAATTCTTACAGATGGAAGCAGGAATGCAACACTTGGACACAAGAACTTTGATAAGAGAGGTTTGAAAAACGCAATTATTTTTCCTTAGACTATGGAAAATGAAAAAACACATAGAAATGGAACAGGAATTTAATTCCTGGGGGTTTTGTGCAATTCTTTTTTGGGAAGTCTGCACTGCTCACAGAACTTGGAAATCCTAAAAATAAAATCCAAAGGAATTGAGTGTTTGTATCAAGGCTTATCCATGGATAAGAAATATCAACTCTAAGGGAATATCCCCTTTCCCTTTATGTGGAAAGCACTTGGGAAGAAGGCCTGGGAATGGGGAAACTGGGAGAGCTGGGAGCACTTCCAGGTTTCTCCATGAGTTTAGCACTCTGCCTTTTCCCTGTGGTGCAGGAAAGGAGCTGCAGGAAGGAGCTGCTCCTGGAAGGATTTCCATGGGAATTGTAGTGCCCGGAGATGGATCCAGAGCCTGCGGAATCCTGGGAAGCTGCGGCGGTTCCCGCCGGGAATGGGGGAGCCCGGCCCGGCAGCCACTAGAGGGAAGCAGCGGCTCACCGGGAGCAGGGACCGGAGATGCGGCCTGGATCCCGGGATTCGCTGCGATTTTGGGAAGGAAACCTGGGGGAGGATCTGGCACCGATTCCAGGAGCGACATTCCCTGGAAGCGCCCAAGGCCGGGCTTGGAGCAACCTGGGATTCATGAGGGAATTCCAAGGGTTTGGAACGGGATGAATCCCATTCCTTGGAGCAAAATCAACTCCCCAGGACTTGGGACGCAGGGGGCAGGAATAACTGGGATTTTGGGAAGGAATGAGGGGGGAAAGGCCCTGGCACACATTCCAGGAGTGACATTCCCTGGAAGCGCCCAAGGCCGGGCCTGGGGCAACCTGGGATTCATGAAGGAATTCCAAGATGAATCCCATTCCCAGGAGCAATCCCGACTCACCAGAGGTTCTATTGTCCCGAGATCTTTAATTTTGTTGCCGCTTAGGTTTAGGTGCGTGAGGTTCGGACACTTCTCTGCCAACACTTCCAGGCCTCCTGAGATTCTGTTGTCGCTCAGCTCGAGCTGCAAAGGCCCAAAAACATCCTCAAAAATCCCATCTGATCCCATTTCCAGCCAGTTTTCCAAACACGGCGAAGGGGAAAAGGAGGGATTTGGCTTGGGGAGGTGGGGTTTACCTTCTTAAGTTTGTTTAACTTTGGTAAGTTTGCAACTGAGGTTAAGCCGACGTTGATTGTGCTGAGGAATTCCAGCTCCTCAAACTCATCCGTGAGGCCCTCGATTTTCCCTTCGAACGACCTGCAGTTGTCCAGAACGAGCTCTTTCACCTGCAAAGGGAAGAAATCAAGGAAAAATAGAAGGAATTCCAGGGAATTGGGAAGAATCAGGAGATTTTCAGCAGAAAAATGCAGGAGCTTGGGGTTGTGTTGAGAAGAAAGCCAAGATCGAGGTAGCGCTCCTGATCCCACACACTGAGGGTAGGAACAACCCCAAAATTCCCGAAATAAACTTCCAAACCTCTCACTGGGGTGAAATTTAGACAGAAACCACCCCCAAAATAAGGAAAATAAGTGGATCTTTTCCCTCAACAGTGTTTAATTATCAGGATTCTCCAGAGGATCCGTTTGGGGATAAATAATGACCTTTTTTCCCCTCATGTGAGGGACAAAGCCCCCAAAATTCTCAAAATAAGTTCCCAAATTACTCATTGGGTTGAAATTTAGGTGGAAAAATCATGGATCTCATCCCTCAATGGTGTTTAATTATCAGGATTCCCCAGAAGATCCATTTGGGATAAACAGTTTTTTCCCCTCACGCTCTCCACACACACCCAGAGTTCCCGCCAAAAAAAAAAGGCAGGAAAATTGCAATGGAGGCGAATCCTCCTTATCTGTGTCCCTGCTCCGTTATCTCATCCCAGCACCCCCAGACACGGAGCCAGAAGGGCTTGGGATCCTCACCAAGAAGCCCCAGATGGGTTTTGCCTCAGAGGAATTTGGGAATTCCTCACAGGAATTTCAGGAGCTGAGGGGAGCGGGAATGGAGGGAAGGGAATGAGGCCAGAGCTCACACTGAGGGACAAACAGCCCCAGCCCTGATCCAGGAGGTGGGATATCCATCCCTCCCTCCTCCCTCAGCATGGGAACCAGGGAATTGCACAGAAAACCAGGGAATTAGACAGCAATTCCCTCAGGTGTAGAGCGGAGATTTAAGGAAGAGCTGGAAACAGTCTTGGATACAAAGGAAAATCCCTTAGCAGGAAGGTCGATGACCCAACAGCCTTTTTTTTCCCCCCTTTTAATTTGTATTTTTTCAGAATCTTGGAATGTTTTGGGTTGGAAGGGACTTTAAAGATCAACCCATTCCCACCTCTCCAAGGAATATTTTACAGAAGGCTGTTTCCTCCCAGCTTTTCAGGAAGTTTGGTGCACAAATTCCACATTCCCTCTTCCCCTGTTTCCAGCACTGGGCAAAGGCACAAATTCAACAAATCCATGGAGAATCCAAGAGGCCATGCTTGGAAAGCTTGGATGTGTTCAGAGACAGCTTGGGAAGAGCAGAGCACATTCCCAACCCTTCCCAAGAGCAACATCGTGTCGGTGTTAACTCCCTGAATCCCTGGAAACAACAGCATTCCAAACAAAATTCCAGAATGGCTCCAAGCCCTAAGAATCCCCTAGGAAATCCAGGAGGATTCCCCAAGGAAAGGAGGAACTGAATTGGTGGGATTTTTCCCAACACCCTGCAGGTGTATCTGCCTTCCATGACACATTCCCACTCCATAAAATCTTGGAATTTCAAGGACAAGAAGCCTTGGGAGAGGCCATCACTTCCCACATCTCTAACAGGGAACTTTTCCAAGGATTTGTCTCCCACAAAATTCCAACCAGAGTTGAGAAATTCTCTAGATTTCCCATTCCAATCCCACCTGGAACGCAACCAGAACAACAAAAGCTTGGATGAGCTTCCTACTCAATCCCGGGATTACCAGAGCTGCTGCGAAGGCTCTGATGAGCCAATCCCTGCTCCAAGACCATTCCAAAATCCCCAAGCTCAAGAACCCAATTAAAATAATTCATTAAATTCCAGCTGCAATTCCAAGCTCTCCATGATCCAACCCCACGGCAGCTCAGAGCGGTCCCATTCCCAGTGGGAAACAGGGAAGGATTCCACAGAATATCTCCCAGCAGCTGCTCTGTGTCCGCTTGGCCACTGCACCAGAGCTCTTCCAGGTTTTCCAGAGCCCTTGGAATTTTGCCCAGGGCAGGGAGGGCAGCAGGTGCCATGGCCCGTGGCCACTGGGGATTCCCATTCCATGGGATTCCC
Organism: Melozone crissalis; assembly: GCF_028551555.1. NCBI lineage: Eukaryota > Metazoa > Chordata > Aves > Passeriformes > Passerellidae > Melozone > Melozone crissalis. Next base: position 1,107,704 of record NW_026535792.1, on the reverse strand, counting down.
GTCCCAGGGGGATCCTCAGCTGCTGCTGCTGCTCAGGAGTGAGGAGGAGCTGACCTGGAGCAGGATCCCGTTCCACAGGGAAGGGAGAATTCCCAAGGTTTTCCACCCTTTTCCTGCCCCGGGATAAACAGTGGGTGGAATTTCTTCCCCAAACCCCATGGGATTTGGGATATGGATACAGCCCTCCAGGGCTTTTTTGGGAATATCCCAGATGGGATAAACTGATCACTGAGGAAAGTCAGGATCCTTGGGATTGCTCCTTTCGCACCAGCTCATTCCAATGGGAATTCCAACCTGGAATCAGAGAATCCTTGGAAAACACCACTAAGCCATGGAATCCAGCCACCAATCCAATCCCACCACTTCTCCAGATTAAACCTTTCCTGGGAATACCAAATTCCCATTGGGAATATCTGAGATGGGATAAATTGATTTCCAACCAGTTATCCATGAGCACGGATATATCCATCTCCTGGCCAGGAATGTGCTAGGAAGAGAATCCCAAAAATCCCAGGGCAGGGAGAGACGGTGCTGGAAAAGAGCCATGGAACACGACCCAATTCCCAGGAAATCCAGCAGCCCAATTCCATGGAAATCCCAGGAATCATCCAGCCTGGAGAATCCCACAGCATAGGCAGGTAAGGGACTGGATGGGATTAACAGGGATAGTGGGATCAGGAGCACAATTCCATCGGCACCTCTACGGATGGAAGCAGCACCATGGCTGCCAGGGCTTCCCAGGAATTTTCTGGGATTTCTCCAAGCTCCAGTTTATGGAATTCCCCCTAGCCAAGAACTCCTGTTCCCACCAATAGTCCCCAGGTGGATCCGAGGAGTCCAGGATTCCTGAGGAAAGCCAGGATCCTTGGGAACACGCTCCATTCCTGCCCCCTTTCACACCAGCTCATCCAGCTGGAATTCCAACCCGGAATCAGAGAATCCTTGGAAAAGACTTGGAAGAATCAACAGAATGCAGCCATCAATCCAACCTTTCTGGACTAAACCTTTCCCGAGAACACCAAATTCCCATCCCAGCAAGTTCCAAACTCATCCTGGCTTTCCCAAAATTCCCGCTGGAATTCCTGCTCTGCTGCAATTTCCTTGGAAAAACCCACCTGAGCCTCCCCTGGCATTCAGAAGGAATTTCAGGAAGATTCTTTGCTAATCTTCCCCTTTTTCCAGGAAAAAAGCCAAAGTCTCTCCTTCCCTCCAGCCCATGGGGATTCCATCAGGGATCAATTAGTAAGAGAAATAAAATCACATTTTTGCTGTGATTCATAAATTTAACGGGATAAGAAGTGGGAATATCTGGGAAAAAAACTGCCTGAACATCCAAACCCTCCCGATTTTCCAGGAGTAAAATCCACTTTTTTCCTCACACTGAATTAATATTAAAAAAAAGGGAAAATTAAAAAAAATTAAACAATAAAAATGAGACTGAGGAGAGGATTTCTCCACAGAATCCACCAGAGCATATATTTAGGATGTTTTATTAATCAGGATGTGACTTTCTGGGATTATCCAATGGAAAAGCCCAGAATTCCATGGAAAAATAGGAGATCCAGGTGGAAAATATCCCAAAGAAGCTCAGGAAAAAGCACAAAACCCCATCCACGTCCAAAGATTTAATTCTGATTTCCAGGATTTAAATCAAAAAGTAGCACAGAATTCAAGGAGATTCCAAAAACTCAGGGAGATTTTCCCACGATTTCTTGCTATTCCACAAGATATTGGGGAATATTAAGGACAAACACTCAAAATTAAGGTAAACAAGTCCCAAACTCATCTTGCCCACCCAAAACTTCCTAAAATCCAGGAATAAATGACTTGGGCATCAATATTCCTGCCAAATCCCAATTCCAGAGGGTGGAATTAGCAGGATTTCCCTTTAATATTTTAAAGGAACAAAATCCATCCCACAAACTTCATTCCCTAAAACACACATGCACACAGCTAAGAACACAACAACATTCCCAACAGGAATTTCCATCTCTCTGCCTAAAAAACTGGAAAACCGGGATTTAGAACACTTTAGGGGGGGCAAGGCACCAATTTATGAAATTTACAAGGAAATTTACTGAAATTTACAAGGAAAACCAAGCGGTGAAAGGTGAAATTATCCCGATTTTCCAGCTCCCTGCTGCCCATTCCCAGCCCTGAGGAGCAGGGAACTCCCTCCAGCTCCGAGTTTTCCCAACTTTTTTTCGGCATTAGACAAAAGTGAGCGGAAAGAGCACAAAATGCAAGCATGGAAAAGAGGAGAAAATTGAGTTTATCCTTTTGGAGGCTCGTTTTAAACAGCGTTTAAAATGGGGAAGAAACCTCCAGCGATGAGGGCGGTGAGTCGAAATGGGAGGCAAAAATAGAAAACTCTTTAAAAATTAGGGGAAAACTCATGAAAAAAACAGAGAAAAATAAGAAAAAACAGGATGAAAAGGAGCAAAACACTTCCCAAGCCCAATGCTGCCTCCCCACAGGGCCCTGCCCAGGAAGGAGGCGGATTCCCCGCTCCGCGCTCCTCACTCAGGGGAACCGCGGGGCTCCTCCCGGGGCTCCCCCGGCCCCGTTCGGACCTCCCGGTGCCCCAAATTGTCAAGAAAACCCAATTTTTAAAAAGCTGGGTTTTTAAAAATTTTTATTTTTACCCCCAACGCGGCCCTCACGAATCTCCTCCCGCCCCGCGGCCGGCGACAAAATGGCAGCGCTGCCCGTCATGTCGGGAGGGCCCCGCCGCAGCCTCCGCAGCGCCTCAGCCCCGGCGCCAGCGGGGCTCCCTCACGGCCCCGCGGGGCCGCCCGCGGCCGAGGCAGCGGCAGCGGCGGGAGGAGGAGGAGGAGGAGGCGGCCGTGAGGGGAAGGCGGGGGGGCAGCACAGAACATGGCGCCGCGTCCTACTTGCGCTGCGGTCGCCTCACGGAGCCCCCCGGCCATGGCGGCTGTACCGCGGGGTTTGCCGTTGAGTCGTCCCCCCTCCTCCCTCCTCTCTCGCCGTCCTCCTCCTCTTCCTCCTCCTGCTCGCCCAGGAGTTTTTAAACTTTAAAGCGCAGCTTCCGCCGCCCCGCGCCCGCCTTTGTCCCCCCCCTCCCCGGAGCACACCGCGCTCGGTTCGGCCGCCGCGTCCCGCCGCGCTGCCCCGGGCGCTGCCCGCTGAGGTACGTTCGCCCCCCGCTCTCCCCTTCCCGCAGCCCCCGGCGGCTCGGGGGACGCGGCGGGGCCGGGGCTTGGTGAAGCCTCCCCGGGCAGCACCGAGGGCCCGGCGGGGCGGGGGGGAATGAGGGGAAGGGGCTTCCCCGCCGCGGGTTCGTGCCCCGCCTGCCCCCGGCCACCTCCCGCCCACTCTTTTTGGGGTGGTTTTTCCTATTTTTCGCTTCTTTCCTCCCCCCTCCCCCCGTTATTTTCTTGCTTGTTTTGGGGGTTTGGGGGTTTGTTGGGTTTTTGGTTGGCTTTTTTTTTTTTTTTTTTTGTCCTGCCAAAGTTTTTCGCCGTCCCCCGTTTATTCCGCCAGACGCGGAACAACAACCTGAAGTCCGGCCCCGGGGGAAGGAAGGGGGGGAAAAGGGGGAAGAAGGAAAAACACGCACACACATCCAGCCTTTTTGTGCGTGTGTGGGGATGGAGGGGGTGGAGAGTGCGTTCATTTCTTCCAATATTATTTTTTATTATTCTTATGATTATTAGGATTATTATTCAACGCTCGCGCTACCGGCGGCGATGCCCCATCGCCCGCAAAATAAATAAAAAAACAACAACAGGGAAAAAAAAAAGCCCAAACCAAACCCAACCAACGCTAAGCGTCGGTTTCAAAATTCTTTCCTTTTATCTTCTCAGCATCTGGAGAGAGGGAGAGAGAGAGAGAGAAAGGGCGCGTTCATGAGGACTACAAAGTTACAAATATGGCTCCCCAGTCTCTCTTGCCTGATCACTGCAAAGAAATGAAGACGCACTTTAAACTAAACCATTCGCAACTCACTCGCAGTCCCTGCCTGCCTCTCCCTAGCCCAGCACCCTGCACAAATATTTGCCAACTAAACACGCCGAGAGAGAGAGCAGCGAGCAACTTATTTTTTATTTAATGCACAGCCAGCCCCTCTCCGAGGCATCGCAGCCCGGCACGGGCAGGAGCAGCCCCGGGGAGCCCCCGAACGTCCCCGGAGCGCCCCGCGCCCCCCAAAGCGGGGGGCACAGCCCCCCACACACACAGGTAGGCACCTCAAGGGCAGCAGCGGCCCCGCCAACACCTGGCACGCTCCACCCCGCCAAAAAAAAAAAAAAAAAAAAATTAACCGTGGGATGCCTTTTTATTATTCTCATCATTAGCGTTATTAGCATTAATTTTTTTTTTTTTTGGCATTGCATTGCTTACATCTGAGGGCGTCCTGTTCCGCAGCTCTAAGTGGATCCTTTTCTTCATGTCCATGTCCGTAGCTGGCGGGAGGCGCGGAGGGTGCGCGGCTCGGCTGGCGCAGTGACCCCGTGCAGAGCCCCCCGATCGCGGGGCGCGGAGGGACTCGGGCTCGCCCAGCGCCGCTCGGAAGCCCGAGCGCAGCACCGCGGCGCGCACTAACCTGATAACCGCGGGGGCGGGCGCTCCGGGGGCTCCGCCGGGATTGACGGCGCGATCGGCCAATGGGAGCGCGCCGCTGCCGCGTCTCAGCCAATCAGCAGCGCGAGGCGCGGCGGAAGCCAATGGGGGAGCGGCTGTGCCGGGCAGGGGGACAGCCCGGCGCCGAGCCCAGGCTCATTCCGCGCTGCCGCCTGATGGGGATGGAGCGGCCGCGGCTCCGCCGCGCCGGGCACGGTGCGCGCTGCGCTCTGCGCCCGTCCGAGCCTGGGGGAGGCGCCGGGGCGGGGAGCGGCGGCCAAACCGGAGCCGCCCGGCCAGGGGCGCGCAGCCAGGAGGGAGGGAAAGGTGCGGAGCGAGGCACGGGAATGGCGCGGGCAATGGCGCGGGCCCCGGCGGCGGGGGGCGGGCGGAGCGGAGCGGCGGGCGGAGCGAGGGAGGGGCGGCGGCGCTGCTGAGGGCAGGGGGAGCGGCCGGGCCGCCCTCACGGATCCCCGCGGCCGGGGCCGCCTCGGCGGGCTGGGAGCGGCTCCGGAGGGGAGCGGGAGGCGCTGCCCGTGCCCGGAGTACCGGGAGGGGCCTCCCTGGACGGGCTCCGGCGGGGCGGGGCGGCGCTGAGGGGACGGGGAGCGGCCGGGCCGCCCTCAGAGGGGTCCCCGCGTCCTCGGCGGGCTGGGAGCGGCTCCGGAGGGGAACGGGAGGGTTGGGGCCTCCGGGGAGGGAAGGGCGGGAGGATCCCCCCGGGTAGAGACAGCGGGGCCCGGCTGTGCTGGGGTGGAGCAGGGCCAAGGACGAGAATCCTTCAGTTCCCAGGAAAGATGGGACGGGATTTTTTTCCTAGGAGTGCCAGGATAAGGGGGATGTATTTAGGCTAGACGAGAGCACTGTGAGGTGGGATATTGGGAAGGAATTCCTAGCTGGGATGGAATTCCCAGAGGAGCTGTGGCTGCTCCATCCCTGGAACGTCCCAAGCCCAGGCTGGAGCAGCCTGGGACAGGGGAAGGCGTTGGGGTTGGAACTGGGTGGGTTTGAGGTCTTTTCCAAGCCACATCCCAGGAATTTTTAAGGAAAATGGGATAATTCAGGAGCAGCAGAATGGGAATGGAGCTAGGCTGGGAATGCTGGAGAAAGAAATGATCCAGGAATCTTCAGAGCCTTTTCCAGGGCCTAAAGGAGCTCCAGGACAGCTGGAGAGGGACTGGGACAAGGGACAGGACACAGGGAATGGCTCCAGACTGGGAAAGGGGAGAGTGGGGTGGGATATTGGGAAGGAATTCCTGGCTGGGCTGGAATTCCCAGTGCTCCATCCCTGGGATGTCCAGGGTGGGCTTGGAGCAGCCTGGGATGGTGGGAATGATCCCAGCCCATGGAATGGGATGAGCTTGAAGCTCCTTCCCATCCCAAACCATTCCCTGCTCCCGGATCCTTTTCCAGGTGCTGCAGGATGAGGATCCAAGCCCAGAGCTGCTCTTCTCCAAGGATTTGGGATTTCCAAACTGTTCCCATCAGCTGGAGCAGAACTCGGGTAAAAAGCGCTTTGATTCCTTCTAAAATCCCTGTTTATCCTTTCCTGCTTTTCCTGGAAAACACAGGGCTGGAAAATCCCAAAGAGATGTTGGAAAGCATCGAGGGAATGCTGAAAATCCCTGCAAAACTTGATTTTATCAATGTATTTTATAGGACAGGATGGAGAAAAAGTCTCAGCTGTGAGCATGGGAAAATTCCAGGAATATGGATAAAACCAGCAGGAATTGTGTTGGGAATAGGACGGGAAAAGCTGGATCCAGCTCCAGGTAAAAATTCCAATTTCAGCAAAAGAAAACTGCAAAATGTTCCCTTTTTTGAGATGTTTGAGGGGTTTAGGATGGAAGTTTAGGGTTGGCTGAGAAATCCTTGATTGGAATTAATATTCCAAACTTTTTGAAATGTTTGGGATTTGGGAATGAGGCAGAATTTGATTTGAACTCTCTTTAAATTTCTCCTTTCCAGCTGTGTCCAGAGGTGGCTCCTGGGCTGAATCTTCAGGAACTTTTCATGGGATTTCTGCTCCTGGTGCTGCTGAAAACCTCTGGAAAAGGAATTTTCTCTTGGAAAAAAAAATTGCTGGGACAAGCTGGGATTTCAGAGGAATTTCTGGGAATCCAGAGCTGCTTTTTCCTTTGTTTGTTCTAAAGAAAAATGTGGATTTTGATTGATTGAAGGTGCAGGAAATTCCTTTCTCTTTCATTATTGAGGGAATTTATTCTCAGTTCCAAGCCGAAATTCCACGTTTAAAGCTGCTCCTGTCATTCTTTGTATTCCAAGAGTTTGGGAATTAAAGAAAGATTGGGAATTGTAATATTGGGAATAAACCTGAAGGGTTATTTTTCCATGGTACAACTTTCCTTCTGTGATTTTTCATTCCTGAGTTTTTTTCCTGCTTTGTTTTTATAGGAATTGTGAATTTATGAGGTTGGTTTTTAATGGGAATTGTTGGGATTTTTTCCTTGTTTGTTTTTATCAGGAATTTGGAATTTATGGGATTGGTTTTTAGCAGGAATTTGAGGTTTTTTCCTTGCTTTTAACAGGAATTTGTGCGATTTTTCCTGTTCGTTTTTAGGAGAAATTTTGAATTTGTGGGATTTGTTTTTACCAGGAATTTTTAATGGAATTCCTGGGATTTCTCCTTGTTTATTTTACCACGCATTTTGAAATTATTTGGATGTGGTTTTAAGGGGAATTTTCAATGGAATTTGTCCTGTCCATTTTTACCAGGAATTCTGAATTTATGGAATTTTTCATAGTTAATTTTTAACAGGAATTTGTGGAGTTTTTTCCTTGTTAAATTTTACCATGAATTTTCAATTTGTGGGATTTTTCCTTGTTTATTTTTAAGAGGAATTTTGAATTTGTGGGATTGGGTTTTTTTGCAGGAATTTGAGTTTTTTTACTTGGCCATTTTAACAGGAATTTTGAATTGATGGGATTTATTTTTAGCAGGAATTTCTGGGATTTTTCCTTCTTTATTTTTCTGGGAATTTTGAATTTTTGGGATTGGTTTTTAGCAGGAATTTTTAATGGAATTTTTGGGGTTTTTCCCCACAGGAAATTGCAGTTTTTCCCTTTCTTTTCCCAGGATTCCCTCCCAAATTCCATAGGAATCCTCCCATTCCTGCCCCGCATTCCTGGGGTGAATTCCCATGGAAAATCCCTGGGAATTGTTTGTTCATCCCTTGAATGTCCCTTTGTTTTCCCACACAAAGAATTCCTTCTTTTTCCTAGGAACAACTCCCAGCTCTGCACAGATGAAAAAATCCCAGAATTCCCCAAATTCCCACCCTCAACATTCCCAGCTGGGGAACTTTGGGATGAAACAATTCCCTGGGATCCAGGAATTCCATGGAAAACACCCTTGGGATTTCACAAGAATTTCCAATTTGTGGTTTAACCCCTTAAAATCGGAATTTTCGCAGCATTCCAGGGAAAAAAGTGGGAAAATCTGATAAAAATAGGAGAAAAAGCTGATTTGAAGGTAAAAAATGAGGAAAAAAACTCCGGGATGGCTCAAAAATTCCCTAAAAATAGTTGGAAAATGTTATTCTCGTTTTTAAAATATTATTGTTAAATTTTCTTTTTCATGGAAAAATTTGTGGGGTAATTGCCATGTTCCTGATTTTTCTAATGGAATATTCCAAGATTTTCCTGCTTTATTTGCTTGGGTTAATGGGAAAATTTGGTAAAATGCCCCAAATATTCAGGGTGAGTTAAAAGTCCAAGGAATTCTGGGATAATCCCTCAGAATTTAGGGAGAATGGGTGGAAAACATGGAAAAATTGAATAAATTTGAGGTAGAATCCAAGGAAAAGTTGGGAATTGGGGGAGGTTTCCTGTGAAAAACAGGGATTGAATTCTTCAGAATGAGCAAATCCCATGGAGTCCAAGGGAAAATTGGGAATGGAGCTCCCATTGCTGCCGGCCCCCATTCCCGACATTCCCACCTGGAATTCCCATTCCTTGGAGCTGGGAAAAGCCCCTTTGGAGCCCCACATCCCATGTGGAGCAGGAGAATCCCCGGGTTTCTCCCTATGGATGCACCTGGATATGGCACAAAGAGCTGGAAAAGCAGCGGGAAAAGGAGGGGACGGCTCCATCCCGGGAAAAACCTTTGGGATCTCAAAAATACCTGGATAAAGGCACGGACTTCCCGGGAAAAGGCTGGGTTTGGGATGGGAAAAAAGTCTGGATTTGGGATGGGAAAAAGGCTGGATTTGGGATGGGGAAAAAAGCCTGGATTTGGGATAGGACGGGGCTGGATTTGGGATAGGACGGGGCTGGATTTGGGATAGGACAGGGCTGGATTTGGGATGGGGAAAAAAGCCTGGATTTGGGATAGGACGGGGCTGGATTTGGGATAGGACAGGGCTGGATTTGGGATGGGGAAAAAAGCCTGGATTTGGGATAGGACGGGGCTGGATTTGGGATAGGACAGGGCTGGATTTGGGATGGGGAAAAAAGCCTGGATTTGGGATAGGACAGGGCTGGATTTGGGATAGGACAGGGCTGGATTTGGGATGGGGAAAAAAGCCTGGATTTGGGATAGGACGGGGCTGGATTTGGGATAGGGCGGGGCGGGATTTGGGATGAGGAGAAAAGGCTGGATTTGGGATAGGACAGGGCTGGATTTAATCCAGATTATCCCGAGATCCTGGGGATGTTTGGAATTTTTTGGGATCAGTCCCGTGCTCCAGCAGCTCCTGGTGGTTTTTCCAAGCGGGACCCGGGGGCTCGGATGCCTCTGGAATGCGGGAATTGTACCTGGATCTGCTCCTGACATTCCCATGGCAACCTCATCCCAGGGGGATTCATTGTGGAGGGAATCAAAGGATGGAGGCTGGAGAAGACATTCCCGGTGTGTTCCTGACGGGCCAGAATTCCGGAGCGCATCCCGTGAACGGCGGCTCCAGATGGGTTTGGCAGGAACACAATTCCCGAGGGATGGATGGGACAGGGAATGTCCAGTGCAGGGGTTGGCAGAGGGATAAACAACAGCTGGGAAAAGCGGGATCGGGACGGGCCACGGAGCTGGGCGGGATTTGGGAAGGGAGGGATAATGGGGATGAGGCGGGAGCAGGGATTTGGGATTTATCCCAGCCAGACCCATCCCTCTCCTCGGGAACACTGCGGGCTCTTCTGGGATTTCCCGTTGGAGTCTCCTCATTGGAGGTGAACGGGAGAGGCTGGAGATGGGAAAAGGCTCCTGGAACCTGGATTTTCCTTTGGATCCTGGGGAAATCTGGGATGCTGGGAAGTGCTGATGGATTTCATGGAGCGTGGGGGATTGGAGGAGTTTTGGAGGGCTGGGAAAGGAGGGAATGGGAATGGGGAAGGAGGGAATGGGAATGGGAGATGATCCCTGCTTGGATTTCCTGGGAAAAAGGAATCCCCAGGGATGCCCCCATGGACCCCGTGATTATCCCAGGAATTGGGCTCAGCAGCTCCATGGAGATTTGAGATTCCATGGAATGCAGCTGATCCCTGCAGGATCCAGCTTTGGGATGCTCCATGGAGCGAGGCTGGGAGATCCCAAAAAAGGATTGTTGGGATTGAGGGATCACTCCAGAACCATGGGAGCGGCGGCGGACGCGGAGTGGCTGCGCTGGGTGAGCAAGAAATTCGGGAGTGTCGCTGGGAAGGAAATCAGCCTGGAAGAGTTCAAATCTGCCCTACAGGTCAAGGAGGTCAGGGATCCGTGGAAAAGGGAATGGGATATGTGGGAAGAGGGGAGGGATCCATGGGAAGAGGGAATAGGATCCATGACGGGAGAGATCAGTGGGAATTCCCTGATCCATGAGAACATTCCTGATTCCCTGCTCCATAGGAACATTCTCTGATCCATTGGAACATTCCCTGATCCATGGAGAACATTCCTCAATTCCCTGATCCATGGGAACATTCCCTGATGCATGGAGAACGTTCCCGATTCCCTGCTCCAGGGGAACATTCCCGCTTTTCCCGCAGTCCTTCTTTGCCGAGAGGTTTTTTGCGCTCTTCGATTCCGACGGGAGCGGCTCCCTGAGCCGGGAGGAGCTGCTGGGATCCCTGAGCCGCCTGCTCCGCGGGAATTCCACGGAAAAGCTCCAATTCCTCTTCCAGGTGTACGATGTGGACGGTGAGAGGAGAAAAGCGGGATTCGTTGGGGTTTCTTGGGATAGATTTGGGATTTGGTCTTCTCTGAGCATCCGGCTTTGGCTGGGATGAGGCTGCTGCCCTCGTTCCATGTGGGAATGGGAAAATTCCAGCGGGAAGACAAGGATTCCATCAGTCACAACTGAGGATTTCCGAGGATTTCCCATCAGCCAGGGAGAGCAGGATCTGCTCCGCTCCAATCCCAACTCCCCATCCTGCTTTCCTGAAATTCTGGAATCGTTTGAGTTGGAAAAGCCCTCAGAGATCGAATCCAACCATTCCCACCCCCAACCCCCTTCCAATGCCATCCTTTCCATGAAGGAATATTCCCAAATATCCACCCTGAACCTCCCCTGGATGCCATTCCCATTGTCCTGTTCCTGGTTCTGGGGAGCACATCCTGACCCATCCAGGGTTTTCCACTGGGAAAATCTGTAGAACCGTGGAAAATCAGAATGGAGGTGACTCCGTAGAAATGTGGAATATTGGGATCAACCTGATTCTCCAGGGAGCACATCCTGACCCACCCAGGTTTTTCCTCCCTGCGAGGAAAATTCCTGGATTAGGACTGGAAAATTGGGATGGAAGTGACTCCATGGGGCTGTGGAATATTGGGATGGAGGTGGCTGTAGGACTGGAATATCAGGATGCAATTCACTCCATGGGGCTGTGGGATATTGGGATGGAGGTGACTCCATGGGACTGTGGAATATCAGGATGGAAGTCACTCCATGGGGCTGTGGGATATCGGGATGAAGATGACTCCATGGGACTAGAATACCTGGATGGAGGTGACTCTGTACGGCTGTGGGATATCGGGATGGAGGTGATTCCATGGATCTGTGGGATATCGGGATGGAGATGACTCCATGGGGCTGTGGGATATCGGGATGGAGGTGACTGTAGGACTGGAATATTGGGATGGAGATGACTCCATGGGGCTGTGGGATATTGGGATTGTCCCGGTTTCCAGGGAGCGGCTCCATCGATGCCGAGGAGCTGCGGGTGGTGCTCCGGGGGTGTCTCCAGGAGAGCTCCCTGGCCCTTCCCGAGGAGCGGCTCGGGGCGCTGAGCCAGGCCCTGCTCCAGGCCCTGGACCGGGACCACAGCGGCTCCATCACCTTCCCGGAGCTCCGGGAGCAGCTGGAAGCGTTCCCGGAACTCCTGGAGAACCTGAGCATCAGGTGGGGAGGGGAACTCTGGGAAAGGATTCCATGAGGAGCCCACAGTGGGGTTGGGAGCAGCTGGAGAGGTTTGGGATTGGATCAGGGATGGCTTGGGATGGGTGCAGGGTTTGGATTTTGGGATGGATGCTGCCACTCTGGCTGTAGGGCTGGGTACCACCCCGGGCTGGGTACTTCTCCAGCTCCCCATTCCCCATCCAAACACCCCCAAATTCCCATCCAAACCCCATTTCCCATTTTCCCAGTGCTGCCAGCTGGCTGAAGCCCCCCAGTCCCAGCCCTGCTGCGCCCTGGCTGTGCTGCTTTTCCCGGGAACCCCACGAGGATCAGCAGCCCGGGATGTGCTGCTTTTCCCGGGAACCCCACGAGGATCAGCAGCCCGGGATGTGCTGCTGTTCCCGGGAATCCCGCGGGGACCGGCGGGCCCGGCTGTGCTGCCTGGGGGCCTGGGTCGCCGCCACGGCGCTCCTGCTCGCCCTGGGGGCTCTGTGGCACCGGGAGCGCGGCCCGGCCCTGGCGCTGGCCCGGGGCTGCGGGCAGAGCCTCAACCTCAACTGCGCCCTGCTGGCCGTGAGTGCCCCGCGACACCGGGGGGACACCGGGGGGACACGGAGGGGGAGGGAGCAGGAAAGGCCGGGAGGGTCCTGGGATAGCCAGGAGGGATGCTGGCCCAAAGTTTCCTGTTGTCCCCGGCGTTTTCCATGGTCCCCCAACATTTCCCGTTCCCTCTGGAATGTCCCATTATCCCCCAACATTTCCCATTTCCCATTGCCTCCCCGCATTTCCCATTGCCCCAGTGCCTCCCATTTCCATTTGCTCCCTGGTATCTCCGGGTGCCCTGGCCCCTCTCCTCGCCCACTGCTCGTCCGTGTCCCCAGCGCTGTCCCCGTCCCCTCCCTCACTCCCGTCCCTGTTCCCCTCCCCTCTTGTTGTCTCCTCCCTCGCCCCCTGTCCCCGTCCCTCTCTCCCGACCTCGCCCCCCGTCCCTCTCTCCCGACCCTGCCCTCACCGCTGTCCCTGTCCCCTGCCCCGTCCCCGCTGTCCCTACGCTGTCCCCTGTCGCTGTCGCCAGGCGCTGATGCTGCGGCGCTCTCTGACCTGGCTGCGCTCCACGCCGCTGGCGGAGCTGTTCCCGCTGGAGCTGCACGTGCGGGGCCACGAGCGCGTGGGACACCTGGTGCTGGTCCTGGGGACCGCGCACGCGGGGGCACACCTGGCACAGGCCGGTCAGTGACAGGGGACACACCTGGCACAGGCCGGTCAGTGACATGGGGACACGGGGACAGGGAGCCCATGGAAGGGGGTGTCCGTGTCCCAGGATCTCATGGAAGGAGTGTCCGTGTCGCGGGATCCAATGGAAAGGGGTGCCCAAGGACGGGGGAGATGCCCCGGAGGAGGGATGGCCGTGCCGGGACGGCTGCGAGGGCACAGGCGGGGACAGGGACAGGGGCCGAGCACGGGACATGGGCCGGACAGGGCAGGGCACGGGCAGGGCACGGGCAGCAGCCGCGGGCTGTGATCCCCCTCTAGCGGCTCCCGCCGGACAGCCGAGGTCCCGAGCGGGATCCCAATCCCACATCCCCAAAGCCCCGCACCCCACGTTCCCAAACTCCGGCACCCCGCATCCCCAAATCCCGGCACCCCCCATTCCCCAAATCCCGGCACCCCCCATTCCCCAAATCCCGGCACCCCGCATCCCCAAATCCCGACACCCCGCATCCCCAAATCCCGGCACCCCGCATCCCCAAATCCCGCACCCCGCATCCCCAAATCCCGGCACCCCGCATTCCCCAAATCCCGGCACCCCGCATCCCCAAATCCCGGCACCCCACACCCTGGTACCCCCAGTCCCCATCCCAGAGCCGGTGCCAGGGCTCTCCCCGCTCTGCTCCCCGTGTCCCTCCCGTGCCAGCACCCCCGGGACAGGCCCGGGGCATTCCCGGCGGGGGTGGCAGGGCCGCGCTGAGCCGTGCCCGTGTCCCCAGGGCTGGCACGGCGGGACTGGCTCGTGGCCCTGGGCGAGTACGTGCGGCGGGCGGGCGCTGGTGGCGTTGGTGGCACTGCCCCGCAGAGCGGGCTGGCGCTGCTGGCGCTGCTCCTGGCCATGCTCGCCTGCTCCAGCCCCTGCGTGCGCCGCGGCGGCCACTTCGAGGTGATCCCATGGGAATTCCCGGCTGGAATGGCGGGGGTGCCCTGGTGGGAAGGGGGTGCCCGTCCTGGTGCTGCCCCGTGGGAGCCCTGGGCACGCCACACTCGCAGTTCGGGGTTCCTGCGATTTTCTTCCCCACGGGACCCAGGGAATGGTTTCCCAGTGCCACAGGGATATTGGGATGGGGTTCCCAGAGAAGCTGTGGGAGTGTCCCTGGAGCAGCCTGGGATAGTGGGAGGCGTTGGGATTGGAACCAGATGGGTTTATGGTCCTTTCCAAGCCAAATCCCAGAGATTCCAGGATTCCCTTGGGCTGCCTTTTCCCACTGGGATACCCAGACAGTCCCACAAGGAAGCACCATTTGGGTCCAGCACTTCCCATTGCCATTCCCACCCCCATTCCCATTCCCAGGTGTTTTACTGGAGCCACCTCTCCTACATCCCCGTGTGGCTCCTGCTGCTCCTGCACGGTCCCCACTTCTGGAAGTGGTTCCTGATTCCCGGCTCCCTCTTTGTGCTGGAGAAGGTTCTGGGCTGGGCGTGGCGCCGGGCAGAGGATCTGCACATCCTGGAGGCCAAGCTGCTGCCCTCCAAGGTGGGAGTAAATCCCAAATCCTAAATATTCCGAATCCCAAACATCCCAAATCCAATCTATCCAAAATCCCAAACATACTATCATCCCACATGCCAAATCCCATCAATTCCACATCCCATTATCCCAAATCCCACCCACCTGCTGCCCTTTGGAGGGTCCATCCATCCATCCATCCATCCATCCATCCATCCATCCACCCATCCATCCCAAATCCCACTATCCCACCTCCCACCTTCTCCTGGCACTCTGGGAATGACAGAACAAACAAACAAACACAGAAAAGCTGGAGGTGGCAGTGGGAGGCCAAAGGAATTCCTTTATTTCCAAGCCTTTTCCCCTATTTTTTAAAATGAAAACTCACTGAACAACCGGAGCAGAACAAAAACTCCTGGAACACAGGTTTTTTTTCCCCAAATCCCATAGTTTGAGCCCAATCTGAACTGGGATTCTGTGCAAACCAAACTGGGCAGGGAATGGGGAACAAACCCAACAGGAGGGGCAGAACCTACAATTTCCGCTGCACGGAATCCAGCAGGGGACATCCTTTGGGCATTCCCGGTTTTCCTGCTCCCGTTCTCCTGCAGGTGACCCACCTGGTGATCCAGAGGCCGAAATCCTTCCGCTTCCAGCCGGGGGATTACGTGTACCTGAACGTGCCGGCCATCGCTGCCTACGAGTGGCACCCCTTCTCCATCAGCAGCGCCCCGGAGCAGCCAGGTTCCTCCTGCGCCCTGCAAATCCCCCTGGAATTTTCCTTTAACATCTCTGGGATCTGTTTCCCACCCCTGGGATCTGTTTCCCACCCTTGGGATCTGTTTTTCATCCCGAGGCTCTGTGAACCACCCCTGGAATCTGTTTCCCATCCCTGGAATGTTTTCCATCCCTGAGATCTGTTTTCCATCCCTGGGACCTGTTTTCCCACCCAGGATCCATTTCCCATCCTTGGAATCTGTTTTCCATCTCTGGGATCTGTTTCCCACCCTTGGGATGTGTTTCCCATCCCTGGAATATTTCCCACCCTCAGGATCTGTTTCCCATCCCTAGGATCTGTTTCCCACCCTTGGGATTTCTTTTCCCACCCCTGGGATCTGTTTCCCATCCCTGGAATGTTTCCCACCCCCAGGATCCATTTCCCATGCCCAGGATCCATTTCCCACCCCCAGGATCTGTTTTCCATGCCCATGGTGAAGTATTTCCAGCTCCGATGGGGCTTGGAGCGAGCCGGGCCATGGAAGGCGTTTCCATGGGATGAGTTGGGTTTGAAGTTCTTCCCAATCCAGATAATTCCAGGAATTTGGGATTGATCCCCACAGAAACCCTCTGGCTGCACATCCGGGCGCGGGGCCAATGGACCACCAAGCTCTACGAGTACTTCCAGCAGCTGGAATTGCACGGCCCGGAGCCAAATCCACCCGGGAAGGGCTGCAGGGAGCGGAGGAGCCGGCACTGGGAACAGGTGGGATTGTGGGGTTGGGATCAGAGCAAGGGGACGGATCCCATGGGATCATCCCAGCTGGGGAATCCCTCGGGATGAAGGTTCCCTGCTTGTCCAGCCTTGAAGGATTTGTGTCCCATGGAACGGGAATTTGTGCTCCGTGGAATGGGATGGATGGATGGATGGATGGATGGATGGATGGGATGGGATGGTGGGATTTGGGATTAATAGGATTTTGTGCCACATCAAATGGGATTTGGGATGGATGGATGGATGGATGGATGGATGGATGGATGGATGGGAGGGATGGTAGGATTTGGGACTGATGAGATTTTTTGCCCCATGAAATGGGAATTCCTGTGACTCTGCTGGAGGCCCAGCAGATCCCTGGAGCAGTGATCCCAGTGCTGATTCCAGCCTTGGTTCCCAGGAAGGCTCCGTGGCCTCCGGCAGGGATGGAGCCGTGGAGCTGACGGCGTTCCGAGCCTCTGGAGCCGCTTTCCCTGGAAAGGACCCGGAGCAGGGGGTGAGCACTGCCCTCATCCCAGGGACAGGGACTGGATCCCAAATGGGATAAAGCTCCTTAAAATCTCCTCTTTGGAAAGAATTTCCTTGGATATTATTGCGGCATTGACAGCTGGAATTGTGTGTGTGCAGCTCAGTGGGAAAATGCCCAAATCCAGGGAATTTTGGGAGTGCTTGGGAAGGGGGGATGATCACTGCTCCTCGCTCCTGCAGGGCACCGCACCTGGGGAGAGCCAGCGGAGCTGCAGCGTCAAGGTGAGGATGTTCCCACCTTTCCTGGATCCTGGGAAATGGGCTGGGATCAGCATTCCCACCATCCCATCCCCGTTCCCAGCTGCTCCATCCCTGTATCCCTGTGCATGGATGATCCCACCTGAGGCTGATCAAACCCTGCCCTGCCAGAAAACTCCAGTCCTTCCCACCCATTCCTTGCTCCCACAAAACCCTGGGAAGATCCCAAATTCCAGGATCCCCTTTGTGCCTTTCTCCTCCACCTGGGAGCTGCTCCAGCCCCTGGAAGTGCTGGATCCGCCCCTGGAACTGCTGGATCTGTCCCAGTGCTTCCTGGACGGTCCCTACGGAACGCCGAGCCGGCGCATCTTCACCTCGGAGCACGCCGTTCTCATCGGGGCCGGCATCGGGATCACCCCCTTCGCCTCCATCCTGCAGAGCATCATGATCCGGTGGGTCCCCTGGAATCTGGGAACTCCCCAGGGATTTGGGATGCAGGCCCTGGTGGAGCTGTCCTCCAACCCTTGATCCTTGGGATTCAAGAGGTGGGACCTCTCTTGGTGCCAGGGTTTTCCTTGGGGATTTGGGCAGCGGGAAAGGCGCTGCAGGGAGCTTGGCCATGGGCAGGCAGGGAGGGAAGGGAGGGAAAGGGAAGGAAAAGGAAGGAAGGACCAGGAATGGGCAGGAAAAGGAAGGAAAGTGCAGGAAAAGGTAGGAAGGGGAAGGAAAGGGAAGGAAAAGGCAGGAAGAAGCAGGAAAAGGTAGAAAGGGACAGGAAGGAACAGGAATGGGAAGGAAGGAGCAGGAATAGGAATGAAGGAGCAGGAATGAGCAGGAATGGGAAGGAAGGAGCCAGAAAAGGCAGGAATGAGCAGGAAATGCTGCTCCCTGCACAGGTACCGGCGGCGGAAGCAGAGCTGCCCCAGCTGCCGTTTCTCCTGGAGTGAGGAACGGCGGGATGAGGAGATGACGCTCCGGAAGGTGGGAATGGGAGCAAGAGGGGATGTGGGATCCAGGCTTGGCCTGGCATGGGGCTGCAGGGTCTGGGGTGGAGAGCCTGGGAGCATCCCTGAAATCTGGGAGCTTTGGGAATGGGGGTTGGATCCGGTGATGGGATCCGGTGCCGGGATCTGGTGCCGGGATTTGGTGATGGGATCTGGTATCAGGATCTGGTATTGGGACCTGGCAGGACCCAGTGAGGTCCCAAGGCGAGGCTTTCCCGCCCTGCCAGGTGGATTTCATCTGGATCACGCGGGACCAGCAGCACCTGCAGTGGTTCCTGGGCCTCCTGGCCAAGCTGGAGGCGGAGCAGGCGGAGCTGGAGCTGGGAGGTGAGCGGGAGAACCCGGCATCATTCCCGGGAACACCCCCAGCCCAATCCAGGCCCTGGAGCGGGGCCGGATCCTGGTGGGAACGGCTGGGATTGGCAGGGAAGTTCCTGGAGCTGCACCTGTACATGACCTCGGCGCTGGGCAGGGGCGATGTGAAGGCGCTGGGGCTGCAGCTGGCCCTGGACCTGCTGGCGGCGCGGGAGCAGCGCGATTCCATCTCCGGGCTGCGCTGCCGCACCCAGCCCGGCCGCCCCGACTGGGAACAGGTCAGGGAAACGGGATACACGGAATGGGAATGGTGGGCAGGGGAGAGGGTGAGCGGGGCCAGGGGAGGGAGCAGGGAATCGGGGAATGGGATCATGGATCGGGGAATGGGATCATGGATCGGGGAATGGGAGCAGGGAATAGGATCACGGAATCGGCAAATGGGATCAAGGAATCAAGGAATGGGACCATGGAATGGGATCAGAGAACTGGGGAATGGGACCATGGAATGGGGGAATGGGATCATGGAATGGGATCAGGGAATCAGGGACTGGGATCATGGAAGCGGGGAATGGGATCATGGAATGGGATCATGGAATCGGGGAATGGGAGCAGGGAATGGGATCAGAAAACTGGGGAATGGCATCATGGAATACGATCAGACAACTGAGGAATGAGATCAGAGAATCAGGGAATGGGATCATGGTATGAGATCATGGAACTGGGGAATGGGATCATAGAATCAAGGAATGAGATCATGGAATAGGATCCGAGAATTGGGGAAATGGGATCAGGGAATCAGGGAACGGGATCATGGAATAGCATCGGAGAACTGGGGAATAGGATCATGGAATAGGATCAGAAAGCTGGAGAATGGGATCATGGAATCCTGCAATGAGATCAGAGAACTTGGGGAATGGGATCATGGAACTGGGGAATGGGATCATGGAATAAGATCCAAGAATTGGGGAATGGGATCAGAGAATTGGGGCATGGGATCAGAGAATCCTAGAATGTGTTGGGAGGGAATGGGAAGATGATGTCATTCCAAGCCTCTGATCTGGGTCAGATTGTGGCATTGTGGAATGGGATCGTGGAATGGGATCAGAGAATTGAGGAATGGGATCATGAAATGGGTTGGGTTGGAAGAGACCCCAACGCTGACCTCATTCCAACTGTCCCGTCTGGCCCAGGGATGATGGGATGGGCTCAGGGGATGCAGGAAGGGAAGGGAAGGGAAGGGAAGGGAAGGGAAGGGAAGGGAAGGGCGGGTCCTGGGTCGCGGATCTCGGCGCGTTGCCGTTGCAGGTGTTCGCGCGGGTGGCGGCGGAGCGGCGCGGGGCGGTCGCGGTGTTCCTGTGCGGATCCGCGGGGCTGGCCCGGGCCATCCGCGGGCACTGCCGCCGCTTCGGCTTCCGCTTCCACCGGGAGAACTTCTGAGAGAGCCCGAATGTCAGCCGGGATCTGCGGCCGGCAGCGGGGTGGGGATGTGGGAATGCTCCCTTTGGAAAAGCGCGGGAATAAATCGGGAAAATATGGGAAAGCTTCCTTTGGATCTCAGGAATAATTGAGGGAAAGATGGAAATGTTGGGGCTCATGGGAGCAATTCCAGCTCCTTGGCAAAACCAAGGAAAAACTGGGATGGGAATCAGTGTATGAGAGATGCTACTCGCTCCAGCCTGGAATCTGTGCTGGATTTGCATTGGGTTTCCTGGTGAATCAAGGGAATCCAGGAATCAGGAGCTGGTGAGGCCATGGATAACAATTCCACGCTTGGAATTCCCGATTTTCCAGCCTTTTCCAGGCCTGGGATCTGCTCCAAAGCAGCAGCTCCTGGTGGGCAAGGCACAGAAACCCGGGTTAGCGTTGGATTGGGATTGAACCGCGTTCATCCAGGCTCTGTTGGGTTTATCCCGAGCAGGGTGGTTTTTAGGGATGGAGGATCAGGGATTTGTTTGGAATCATGGAATTGTTTCTGTTGGAAAAGCCCTTGGAGATCCCGGACTCCAACCACACCACTGTCCCGAGGTGCCACATCCAAAGGGTTCCGATCCCTCCGGGATGTGACTCCAGCCCTGCCTGGCAGCTCCTCCGTGCCTGGAGCCTTTCCAGGTGGGAATTTTCCCAACATTCCCAAACCTCCCCTGGCGCAGCCGCTCCCCCCTCCGCTCTCCCTGAGCCGTCCTGCCCAGCCCGCCGCTCTCCCGGTCCCTTTCATCAGTTACTCATTAATTATTCATTAATTATTCATTAATCCGCGTTAATTATCGCGATCAAAGCCGCCGCCTCACGCGGCCCCGCCACGTGACCACGCTGTGGGCGGGGCACCGCTCAGCCAATCCGCGGCGCGCTCCGCCCGGAAGCCCCGCCCCTCAAACGCGCGCTTCTGATTGGTCGCCGCCGCTCTCGCGGGAAGCCGGGGCGGGGCCGCTCCCGCCACTCCCCCCCGGCCGCGCCGGTGCCAGCGGGGGCTGCGGCGGTGCCGGGACCCCGCGCGGGTGCGAGCGGCGCCCGCAGCGCTCCCGGTGCCACCGGAGCCGCCGGGGCGGCGGCGCCTCCTCCCCGCCCCTCCCCACCCCACCCTACCCTACCCGGCGCCGTTGTGGCGGCGGCACCGCCGCGCCGCGCTTTCCCATTGGCTGGCGCCCGGCGCTCGCACCGCCTCCCGAGCGCTCCCATTGGCCGCGACGCGCGAGGGCGGGGCCGCGGCGCGGCCCCTCCGTGCTCCCCCCGCTGCCCCGCGCGGGGGTTCCGCCGCCCGCCAGGCCCTGGGCGCAGGTGAGGAGCGGGCCGGGATTCCCGGGAATTCCCGGGATAACGGGAATGATGGCAATGACGGGAGTGGTGGGAATCATGGCAGCAGGAGAGAGGGAGGGCAGCGCGGTTACCCGGGCTGGGCGTGCTCGGGCCGCCTCGGGGTTGCTGCCGGAGCCTGGAATGAGGGAATGGGAGCGGTGGGAATTCGGGAATTCGGGCTGGGAATGCGGGAATGCGGGCTGGGAACGTGCGGGAATACGGGATATGGGCTGGGGGAATGTGGAGTGCAGGAACCTCGGCTCGGGGATTCGGGAATATGGGATCCGGAATTCCTGGGATTCCCTGAGGATTTTCCTGGAATTCTGAAACGTTTCCTGGGAATCAGAGGAGTTTCCCGGGAACACCACGATTTCCCTGGGAACGTCAGGGTTTTCCTGGAATTCAGAGGAGTTTCCTGGGAGTACCAGGATTTCCCAGGAAAAGCTCCATCTGGGGCTGCTCCAGCTCCATTTTTCCCGGTTTTCCCTGCAGGAATCCCAAGAGGAATCCGTAAATCACGGGATTTTTGCCTCTGGAAGCTCGAGATGCGTTAGAATTCCAAGAATTCCCAGAATTCCCTTTCCCTAAGGTAAGAGCAGAGCTGCTTTTCCCCATTCCTGTTTATTCCCGGCTCTGCTGGGATCCCGGGAGTTCCTATCCCAGCTTGGATCCCAGATTTCCCTGATTCCTGGGAATGTTGGCACTGACCCTGGACAGGGACACCATTCCCATCCAGGAAATCCCAAACCCATGTCCTGATCCTGTTTTTCCGTGGTTTTCCCAGGAATGTTCCACCATGAGTGCCATTCCCAGCTGGAACATCCCAAATCTCCCTCCTGGTCCTGTTCTTCCATGTTTTCCCAGGAATGCAGGACTGTGTGCTGACCATTCCTATCCAGAACATCCCAAATTCTTCTCCTGATCCCATTTTTCCATGTTTTTCCAGGAATGCAGCACCATGAGTACCATTCCCATCTGGAACATCCCAGATTTCCCTCCTGATCCTATTTTTCCCTGTTTTCCCAGGACTGTGTGCTGATCATTCCCATCTGGAACATCCCAAATCCCTCTCCTGATCCCGTTTTCCCGTTTTTCCATGTTTTCCCCAGGAATGCAGCACCATGTGCTGCCTGGCCCCATCACCCTGACCATTCCCATCAGGTCCACCCCAAATCCTTCTCCTGATCCCGTTTTTCCGTGTTTTTCCCTGTATTTCCCCAGGAATGCATCACCATGTGCTGGCCCAGATGCCATTCCCACTGGAACAACCCAAATCCCTCTCCTGATCCCGTTTTTCCCCATTTTTCTATGTTTTTCCCAAGAAAGCAGCACCATGCACTGCCTGACCCCATCACCATGACCATTCCCATCAGGAACCCCCCAAATCCCTCTCCTGATCCCGTTTTTCCCCGTTGTTTTCCCCAGGAATGCAGCACCATGCGCTGCCTGACCCCATCACCATGACCATTCCCATCTGGAACACCCCAATTCCCTGTCCTGATCCCGTTATTCCCATCCAGAACCCCCCAAATCCCTCTCCTGTTCCCATTTTCCCTGTTGTTTTTCCCAGGAATGCAGCACCATGCGCTGCCTGACCCCATCACCATGACCATTCCCATCTGGAACACCCCAAATCCCTCTCCTGATCCCGTTTTTCCCCGTTTTTCTCCGTTGTTTTCCCCAGGAATGCAGCACCATGCGCTGTCTGGCCCGCCTCAGCTCCAAGGCGCTCCTGGTGCTCTGCTCCCTCCTGGCTCTGCTCTCGCTGCTGCTCTGGACCCGCTGCTCCCATCGCCCCCCGCCCGCCCCGGGACCCCCGGAGCACCCCGGCGTTCCCGACAGCGAGGAGGCCTCACCCCAGGACGCCCCCCGAGCCCCGGGAATGCTGGGAAGCGCCGGGAGGGCGGCGGCGGCGGCGGGGCCGCGCTACGAGGAGATCGACTGCGTCATCAACGAGGAGCAGACGGTGAAGGGGCGGCGCGAGGGCAGCGAGGTGTTCCTGCCCTTCAGCTGGGTGGAGAAGTACTTCCAGGTGTACGGGCGCATCGCCCAGGCTGACGGCGGCGAGAGGTTCGAGTTCTCGCACAGCTACTCCAAGGTGTACGCGCAGCGCGCGCCGTACCGGCCCGACGGCGTCTTCATGTCCTTCGAGGGCTACAACGTGGAGCTGCGCGACAGGGTCAAGTGCATCAGCGGCGTGGAGGGTGAGGGACGTCTCTGGGGTTGGGATGAGCCCTAAAATCTCCTGGAAGTGCTCTGTAAAATGTGCTGGAAGTGCTCCGTAAAATGTGCTGGAAGTGCGAAATGACCTGGATGTTCTGGTGGGAATGTGGGAATGGTGATAGGGACGAGTGCGTCAGTGGCATGGAGGGTGAGGGACTGGGTGTTCCCCGTGGAGAATCTTTGGGGTTGGGATGAGCCTTGAAATCTCCTGGAAGTGCTCTGTAAAATGTGCTTGAAGTGCAGAGTGATCTGGATGGGAATGGGGGTGATGACACGGTCAAGTGCATCAGTGGCGTAGAGGGTGAGGGCCTGGGAATTCTTGGGAATTTTTGGTGTTGGGATGAGCCCAAACATCTCCTGGAAGTGCTCTGTGAAATGTGCTAGAAGTGCTTCGTAAAATGTGCTGGAAGTGCAAAGTGACCTGGATGTTCTGGTGGGAATGTGGGAATGGAGGTGGTACCAGCAAAGTCCATGACAGGATCAAGCGCATCAGCAGCGTGGAAGGTATGAGCCTGGGCACTCTCAGGAATTTTTGGGGTTGGAATGAGCCCAGAAATGTGCTGGAAGTGCAGAGTGACCTGGATCTTCTCCTGGGAATGTGGGAATGGAGGTGGCACCAGCAAAGTCCATGACAGGGTCAAGTGCATCAGTGGCGTGGAGGGTGAGGGACTGGGCGTTCCCCGTGGGGAATTTCTGGCGTTGGGATGAGCCCTAAATTCTCTTGGAAGTGCTCCATAAAATGTGCAGGAAGTGCAGAATGACCTGGATGTTTTGGTGGGAATGTAGGAATGGTGATAGGGACAAGTGCGTCAGCGGCGTGGAGGGTGAGGGACTGGGCATTCCTGGGAATTTTTGGGGTTGGGATGATCCTTAAAATCTCCTGGAAGTGCGCTGTGAAATGTGCTAGAAGTGCTTCGTAAAATGTGCTGGAAGTGCAAAGTGACCTGGATGTTCTGGTGGAAATGTGGGAGTGGTGGTAGGGTCAAGAGCATCAGTGGTGTGGAAGGTGGGAGGCAGAGGATTCCCAGGAATTTTTGAGATTGGGATGAGCCTGAAGATATCCTGAAACTGCTCTTTAAAATGTGCTGGAAGTGCTCCTTAAAATGTGCTGGAAGTGTGAAGTGACCTGGATTTGGTGATGGGAATGTGGGGATGGGGGTGGCGCTGTCAAGGTCTGTGACAGGGTCAGGTGCATCAGTGGTGTGCAGCGTGGGTTTTGCTGGGAAAGCAGAGGATTCCCAGCAATTTTTGGGATTGGGATGATCCTTAAAATGTGCTGGAAGTACAGAGTGACCTGGATGTTCTGGTAGGAATGTGGGAGTGGGGGTGGCACTGGCAAGGTCTGTGACAGGGTCAAGGGCATCAGCAGAATAGAAGGTTTTTAGGGATTGGGATGATCCTGAAAATCTGCTGGAAGTCCTCCTTAAAATGTGTTGGAAGTGTGAAGTGACCTGGATTTGGTGCTGGGAATGGGGGAATGTGGGAATGGGGTTTAGTGGTGGCACCTCCAGCCTTGGGATCCTCAAGGATGAGTTGGGTGGGACAGGACGCAGGGAATGGCTCCCACTGCCAGAGGGCAGGGATGGATGGGATATTGGGAAGGAATTCCTGGCTGGGCTGGAATTCCTAGAGAAGCCATGGCTGCCCCTGGATCCCAAGAGTGTCCAATGCCAGCTTGGAGCAGTCTGGTATTGTGGAAGTGTCCCTGCCCTTGAAAGGGCTGGAATGGGGTGGGATTGAGGTTCCCTTGCACCCAGCCTGTTCCACAATTTTATAAAAGTCATGAAGTCCACGCCAGGGGTTCCTCTGCCAGCTAAAACCATGGAATTCCAGATTTTAGTGGGAAAGGGCCCAACCTCCTCCTTACCTCTAACCTCCAACTGCATTGATGGAGCTCCCGGAATTTCAGGGTGCAGAGGAGGACTTTTCCCCTCATTCCAACGCTTTTTCCATGTTTTTTCCGGGCAGGAGTTCCTCTCTCCACGCAGTGGGGCCCTCAGGGCTACTTCTACCCCATCCAGATCGCCCAGTACGGGCTGAGCCACTACAGCAAGAACCTGACGGAGAAGGCGCCGCACGTGGAGGTGTACGAGACGGCCGGGGACGGGAACGGGAACGGGGAATGGACGGTGCCCAAGGGCTGCTCCCTCACCACCGTCTGGGACAAGACCCGGCTCACCGGCGTCAAGCAGTTCTCCTGCCCAGGTGGGTGGTGGAGCAGGGAGCGGGAATTGTTGGGTGCTGGGGTTTTGTTTGGCCTTTGTTCCCAGTCCTTGATTCCAGTCCTTCGTTCCCAGTCCTTCATTCTCAATCCTTTTCATTCCCAGTCCTTCATTGCCAATCTCTTGTTCCCCACCCTTTTAATTTCTAGTCCTTCGTTCCCAATCCTTGAATCCAGTCCTTCATTCTCAGTCCTTCATTCTCAATCCTTTTCATTCCCAGTCCTTCATTGCCAATCCCTTGTTCCCCACCCTTTTAATTTCTAGTCCTTCATTCTCAATCCTTCACCTTCATTCCAATCTTTTGTTCCCAGTCCTTCATTCCCAATCCTTTTCATTCCTTATGCTTCATTTCCTGTCTTCTTCACTCTTCATCCTTTTCATTCTCCATCCTTTTATTCCCTGTCCTTTTTCCTCCCAATCCTTTGTTCCCAATCCTTCATTCCCAGTCCTTCCTTCCAAATTCTTCATTCCTAGTCCTTCCTTCCCCATCCTTTTAATTCCCAGTCCTCCATTCCCCATCCTTTTCATTCCTCATCCTTCATTCCCAATCCAATCAGGTGAAACAGCCCAGAAACGTTGAATTATTGAAGGGCTGCTCTAAAAGCTTTGGAATCCCTCCTGGGAGCGGGGATGGCCTCTGGAATCCGCTCCAACCCTTTGGAAGCGGGAATCTTTCCGTGCTGAGCGAGGCTTTTCCGGGGTTGCTTTTGCAGAAAGCTCCGAGGGCGTCTCCCTGGAGCTCAACAACGGCCGGGATTTCATCATCTCCTTCGACCTGAAGCTGCTGAGCAACGGCAGCGTGTCCGTGGTGCTGGAGACCACGGAGAGGAACCAGCTCTTCACCGTGCACTACGTGTCCAGCACGCAGCTCATCGCCCTCAGGGACAGGGACATCTTCTACGGCATCGGAGCGCGCAGCAGCTGGAGCACGCTCACGCGGGACCTGCTGACAGACCTGCGCAAGGGCGTGGGGCTCTCCAACACCAAGGCGGTGAAGCAGACCAAGATCATGCCCAAGAGGGTGCTGCGCTTGGTGGCCAAGGGCCGCGGCTTCCTGGACAACGTCACCATCTCGGCCACGGCCCACATGGCCGCCTTCTTCGCCGCCAGCCGCTGGCTGCTGCGCAACCAGGACGAGCGCGGCGGCTGGCCCATCATGGTCACCAGGAAGCTGGGGGAAGGCTTCAAATCCCTGGATCCGGGCTGGTACTCGGCCATGGCGCAGGGCCAGGCCATGTCCACGCTGGTCAGGGCCTACCAGCTGACCAAGGAGCCGGCGTTCCTGGGCGCGGCGCTGCGGGCCACGGCGCCCTTCAAGCTGCCGGCGGAGCAGCGCGGCGTCAAGGCGGTGTTCATGAACCGGCACGACTGGTACGAGGAGTACCCCACCACGCCCAGCTCCTTCGTGCTCAACGGCTTCATGTACTCC
Organism: Melozone crissalis; assembly: GCF_028551555.1. Lineage (NCBI taxonomy): Eukaryota > Metazoa > Chordata > Aves > Passeriformes > Passerellidae > Melozone > Melozone crissalis. Next base: position 1,080,875 of record NW_026535792.1, on the reverse strand, counting down.
CTGATCGGCCTCTACGACCTGAAGGAGACGGCCGGGGAGAAGCTGGGCAAGGAGGCGCGGCTGCTCTACGAGCGCGGCATGGAGTCGCTCAAGGCCATGCTGCCGCTCTTTGACACCGGCTCGGGCACCATCTACGACCTGCGGCACTTCATGCTGGGCACGGCGCCCAACCTGGCGCGCTGGGACTACCACACCACGCACATCAACCAGCTGCAGCTGCTGGGCTCCATCGACGACGCGCCCGTCTTCAAGGAGTTCGTCAAGAGGTGGAAGAGTTACCTGCGGGGAGGGCGGGCCAAGCACAACTGAGCTCCTCCCCGTCCTTGCCGCGGTTCCGACGGGTCCTTCCCAAAATTTTGGGCCTTAAAACTGCTCCGGGGAGGGTTTGGGATCGGGACGCTCTCTCCCACGTTGAGGTTGGGTTTTGTTGGGATTGGTTTTTCCTTTTCCAGGGAAAACGTTTGCAGAAGCCATAGAAGTCTTGGAAGCGCGGTCGCTGCCTGGAGAGCTCGTCCAGGGCCTCTTGAACCGGGATTTTGTGTCCGTGTTGGAGCAGCTCCCGTGGGATGAGCGCCGTCCACGGGAATCACTCGGAGCCTGGGAGTGCAAAGCGTGCTTTAAAGTGGGGGGGGGTTTCCTAGGGATTCGCTTTTTTGGGATGGAAAATCCGCAGTTGGAATCTTTTGCCAGTTCTCTGCCTGGAGGTCCTGGAGCTGGAGGGTTTCTTCATGGAAAACACGTGCCCGGCATCATGGAAGCACAACTGGGAGCCTGGAGCACACAGCCCTGGGCCACCAGCACCCGTGTCCCCTCGGAGCTGGGATCCCTTATCCCGGTGTCCCCTCGGAACTGGGATCCCTTATCCTGGTGTCCCCTCGGAGCTGGGATCCCTTATCCCGGTCACTGGAATTCCCTCAGAGCTGGGATCCTTATCCCTGTCACCAGTGTCCCCTCAGAGCTGGGATCCTTTTTCCTGGAGCTCTGTGTTTTGTGTGGGATATTGGATATCCCTGTGTTTTCTATGGGATTTTGGAATTCCATCTGGGAGGTTCCTCAGAGCTTTGGGGGTGTTTTTGAGAATTGCTGAGCGGGACATGGAGCTCATCCAGAGTTCCTCAGGAAATTCAAGAATTTGGGAATTTTCATTTTTCTCCTGCTCCAGCTCATCCAGCATTGTAACAGTTCCATCCCAGAGGTTTTCCAGCTCTCCCTGGGATGGAATTCCCAGGGGAGCTGTAGCTGCCTCTGGATCCCTGGAATGTCCAAGGCCAGCTTGGAGCAGCCTGGGACAGTGGAAGGTCCCTGTGGAATGGGATGAGCTTTAAGGTCCTTCCCACCCAACCATTCCATGATTCCATGATCCCACCGGCTGCCTGATCCTGAAATTGAGGATGGACTTTGGGAATTTCCACTGCTCCCATTCCATGGTGGAGCTGATCCCAGTCCCAAAATCCCGGGCACAAGGACAACACCCATCTCCATCTTTTTATTGCTTTCATTTTTTGAGACTTTTCCTTCATTTCTCACTGATCCTGGAGTGAATTTTTCCCAGCTTTAATCTGCATGCTCTGGTCAGATCCACCCATCCAATGGATGGCAGAGGAGAAATTCCAATACCAAAGGTAGCAGAGGGGAATTTTCTCCATGCCCGTGGAAACCCAGCAGACACAAACCCACCCCAAACCCGGGATTTCTTCCCAAAAATCCGCTCCATCCTCCCCTGACGTGTTCCTTCCATCTTTTTCCCAGTTGGAAAACCCAGAGAGCCTCCTTGGGTGCTGCTCCAGGATGGTGTTGGTGCCTTGCAGAGGCCGGAATTCCTCTTGGTTGAGTTTTTGGGAATTGATGCTGATGGTGGGGTTGGAATGTGGCCGATTTCTCCACTCTGGAAGTGCAGGATGGGCATTCCAAGGTTGTTCCTCCTGTTCCACCTCTTGTCCTTCCATCTGGTGGCCCTAGACAGGTGGAGCTTCCAGGAATCCCCAGAGGCTGTAAATCCATGGAGAATCCATGGGGATACTCCTGGTATTCCTTAAATTCTGTTGTGCATTGGAAGAGGATCCTTGGCCATGCCGGCAGTGCCCAAAACTTCATGGAATTCATTCCAATTTGGGATCTTTTCCTTCATTTTCCATCTTCAAGCTCCCAAAGATCTTTGGGACCAAGATCAGCTTTGATCCCAAATTTTCCTGTGGGGATCCATTGGCTCTTCCCATGGGATCTTTTCTCCATGGATGCCGCTGGAAGTTTGGGATGGAGCATTCCAAGGTTGTGCCTCCTGTCCTTCCAGCACCTTCTGCTGGCCTTAGCACAGGTGGAGCTTCCAGGAATCCCCACTAGAGGCTGCAATTCCATGGAGAATTCCTGATATTCCTTAAATTGTGCATTGGAGGAGGACCCTTGGCCACGGAACCAATCCCCAGAACTTCTTGGAATTCATTCCAGTTTAGGATTTCTTTGTTCATTTCCACCTTCAAACTCCCAGAGATCTTTGGGACCCGGATCAGCTCCAATCCCAGATCTTCACCCGGAGATCCATTGGCTCTTCCCATGGGATCCCCTCTCCGTGGCTCCCCCACCCCAACAGCACAAGCACAACTCCCCCTGGGATCCAGGAATTCCCTGGGATCTGAGCATTCCCTGGAATCCGGCATTCCCTGGAATCCGGCATTCCCTGGGATCTGGGTGTTCCCTGGAATCCTGCATTCCCTGGAATCTGGCATTCCCTCGGATCTGGCATTCCCTGGGATCCTGAATTCCCTGGAAGCCGCTCATTCCCGTTCTCCTCCTCCCCGGGCGTGGCTTGGCTGGGATTTTGTTGGATTTCCCGGGATTTTCCCGAGGATCCCGATGGAAAATATGCAATAATTTGTTTACAGGATGCTCCGGGCTGGGCGCTCCTTTAAGCACAATGTGCACAGGATAGTTTTGTATTCCGCCCCTCCGGAATTTTTGGCGGGAAGAGGTTCTCCTACGTTTCTATGGGACATTGGGAATGCTTGGAAAGCTTTCTAAGACTGGGAAATAAATTTTTTTATCTTAAGGGAAAAAAAAAAAACAAACCTTGGGATGTTTTGCTTATTTGGGGATTTTCCAGGTATTTTATTTTCCAGATGTATTCCAAGATTTTTCCTGTGGTGGCTTTGAGGTGTCGTGGTTTTAAGGAGGTTTTCTTCTGGAAAATGTGGATTTTTTCCTATTAATTAAGGGTTTGGTGACTGAGGGAAGGAGCACAAGTGGTGGATTCCTGCTGGGAATTATTTTCCTGGTAAATCCAGCTCGTTTGGAATTTTTTGGGAATTGTTAAATGAGGATTTTAACGGAGAGGTCACTAAAAATATCCCAGTGTCGGGAATGGGGAAATGCAGCTCCAGGGAATCCCAGAGCCCCTTCCAGGAATCATGGGAGAACTGGAGAGGGATTGGGATCAGGGAGGGAGGGGCAGGACGCAGGGAATGGCTGGAAAAATGGAGATTTAGATGGATCTTGGGAAGGAATTCCCAGCTGGGATGGAGTTCCCAGAGCAGCTGTGGCTGCCCCTGGATCCTGGGGCAGTTGGAGGTGTCCCTGCCCATCCCACCCAAAATATTCTGGGAATCTCCCGAGTGATTCCCATTCCTTGGCATGCTGGGATTGAAAAGAGCCTTGGAGCATCCCTGAAAGTGGGAACAGAATTCCAGAGCCGCAGGAATGTCCAGGGAAAAGCTGCGTCCCAGTGCTGGCAGGAAAGGGTTAATTCCCTGGAGTTCCCAGGACTTTCCTGTGGGATTGAAGTTCGGGATAGAGCTGGGGATCCACCAGCCCTGCCCGGTTCTGCTTCTCCCAATTCCTGAATAACTAAGGGACAATAATTAATAATTAATTAATAATTAACTGCGCCCGCTCATCCCTGTCCATCCCGCTGGAATCTCCCGCTCTCCAAACTTTGGGAAGGCCGTTCCCACTGGAACACAGCAGGAAAAGCAGCGGATTTTTGGGAAGCAGAAGGGGAAACTCACCGTTTGGCTGGGATTCATCCCCATCCAGCCGGGAATAATCCGGGAATGAGGAGCCGCGGGAGGGCTGGAACTGCCGGGCTGCTCTGCGGGCGCTCCGGGAGTTTTCCAGCGGGAGATGCTCGGCAGGGCTGGGAATTTTTATTTTTTCCTGCTTTTTTTCCACTTCCTCGTGGCTGGCTCCCATCCCGGCCGCGTTTGGCCGCGCTGATTTCCGGGTTTATCTGGGAACCTTTTTTTCCTTGGACGAGCCAGGGTTCATTCTCTCCCAAATCCTGGGAATTGCCGGCTCCGGGATCATCCCTGGCGGGATCGTGCCTCCGGAGCAGCCGCGCCCGCCCGGCCGGCCGGGAATTCCATGTGGGCAGTGTTTGTTCCCAGTGAGTAATCCCGGGATTCGGAGGCAGCGCTGGAAAACGCCGCATCCAGCGGCGGCTCCGAGCAGCGCCGTAAGTCCCGGCTTGTCCCCCGCTCCGGCATTCCCAGCTTTTCCCGAGGGTCGGCTCACGGGAAATTCGGGAATGCGGCAATGGGAATGGGAATGGGGATGGGGATGGGAATGGGGATGGCAAAAGCGCCGGGGCAGCGGGAGCATTCCCGGCCCTCCCGGTGCGGGGATCGCGGAATTCCCGGCAAGTTTCACCCGGGAGCGGGATGGGGTCGGGATCCCGCGGGGAGGACGGGTGGGAGCGGCGGGTTCCCGGCGTGGAAAAGCGGCTGCTGCTGCTCCCGGCGAATTCCAGCGGCAGCGACGACAACAACAACTCCCACAAAGCCGCCCTTGTCCCGCCGGGAGCGCTCCTGGCACGGCCCGCGCCGCTCCCGGAGTTTTCCAGCGCTGCTCCCGCTTGGAACGCTCGGGAATTCCCGAATATTCCCGGCCCGTGGAAAAGCGCCGCACGGAGCGAGGGATGTGCCAGGGAGAGCCGTGCCGGGGGATGGTGGGATCTGCCATGGGGGAGGGATGGGGATGTTCCATAGGGAAAGGAGATTCCATAGGGAGGGACGTGCTGTGGGGAGGGATAAGGAAAGGAAAGGAAAGGAAAGGAAAGGAAAGGAAAGGAAAGGAGAGAATGTGCCATGGGAGCTGTGCCATGGCAGAGGACGGTGACAAGGTGACAGGGCCGGGCTCCCGGCGGTGGTGCCGGGTGGGGACAGCGGTGCCAGGTGGGGACATTGCTGGGCTGAGCCGGGAGCTCCCGGGCCAGAGCAGCTGCGGCTGCAGGGCCGGGACAGCCCCGAGAGGGTCGGGTGGGACTGCGGGGAACCGGGGGAGGGAGAGGAGGAGGAGGAGGAGGAAATTAAGGAGGAGGAGGAAGAAGAAGAGGAGGAGGAGGAGGAGGAGGAAGAGGAGCTGTTGCAGCCACCTGAGCGAAGCCGCAGCGCTGGCAGAGGTGACTCGCAGGGGTCACAGCCCCGCCATGCCCCCATCGCATTCCCATTCCCATTCCCGGCTGGGAAGAGCCCGAGCAGGAGGAGGAGGAGGAGCGGGAGGAAGCAGGCCCGGCTCGGCCCGGCTCGTCCCGGCCCGCAGGGTGTGCCCGGCCCCAGTGAGTCACTGTGCTCGCTGCCCTCGTTGTGCTCCCAAACCACAAATTCCTGCCTGAGGCCGGGCCTGGAGCCTCCTCCTGCTTCCCACAGGGAACGGGGAATGGGGACAGGGAATGAGGGACAGGGAACAGGAACAGGGACCAGGGAATGGGGACAGGGAACAGGGAACAGGGACAGGGAATGGGGAACAGGGAACTGGGAGCAGGGACAGGGAATAGGGAACAGGGAATAGGGAACAAGGAACAGGGAACAAGGAACAGGGAATAGGAACAGGGAACAGGGAAGGGATCCCTGCCACAGGAATGTCTGGGTCGGGATGGATCCAGGTGCTCCCAGCTCAGGGATCCCATCCAGGGGCTCTGGGCACTGGGGGATCCTGCACCTGGGAGGAGCCTCTGGAAGGGCTCATTCCTTTGTCTTCTGAGAATCCCAGAATTCCAGAATTCCAGGTCGGAAGGGCCCTTAAAACCCATTCCAGCCCCGGCCATTGCAGGGACCCTTCTATGAACAGATTCCAGCCTGGCCTTGGGCAGTGCCAGGGATCCAGGGGCAGCCACAGCTGCTCTGGGAATTCCATCCCTGCCCCTCTCCACCCTCCCAGGGAACAATCCCCAAATTCCAATCTCCCATCCAGCCCTGCCTTCTGGCACTGGGAGTCATTCCCTGTGTCCTGTCCCTCCATCCCTTGTCCCCAGTCCCTCTCCAGCTCTCCTGGAGCCCCTTCAGGCCCTGAGCTCTCCCTGGATTCAGGTCCCGTTTCCACCATGGAAAACCACAGGAATTCTGTGGGATCCATGAGGCAGCACCTCAGTACTTCCAGAGCCCCGGGCAGCATTTGATTCCCCATTCCCAATTCTCCATTCCCGTCTAATCTTTAACCAGAGGCGTTTCCTGCGGGGTTTTGTTGGTTCATTGCTCTCCTGCCTCATTAATTTTTCCCTCCCTCTCCAGCCGTTCCCGGTGTCCCAGGGCTTTTCCTGGAGCTGCCTCACCCCGGAGCTGGCAGAGGTAGGGCTGGGATGGGAGGGAATCCCAGAACTCCAGGGCTAGGAAAAGGGTTCTTTGGGAATGGCTCTGTGGCACATCCAAGGGCTGGATCCCGCTGGGAACCTGGGATGGCTGGAGCAGCTGGAATGGCAGCCCAGGGTGCTGCAGAGGCTCCGGGCGCTCTCGGGATCCCGGGAATCCAGAACTCGGATTCCTCTGGATCCTGGTGGGATGGAGCTGAGGCAGTGCCTGGAGCAGGAGCTCCCTTCCCACTTGTCCTGCTCCGGGCAGGCGGGAAAGAGGGATCATGGAGTTTTCCCTTGATTTCCCAGAGTGCCAGCACCAGGATCGGGTAAGAGCCTGAGCTGGGATATTCCATGGTAGCAGGAAAAGGGATCCAGCTGGGATCCAGTGTCCCTCCCTCTTCCTGAGGGACCTTCTTGCATCCAGGGATCCCGAGGTGATCCCAAGGTGATCCCACGTCCCTCTGGATCTGTTGGAATTCCCGTCCCTCTGGGAAGTGGGATCGGCCTTGTCCCGCTGCTCCCTTGGGATCCCAGCACCCCTCGGGATGGGTGCTCCCCATCCTGCTGGGATACAATTCCCTGTGGGATTTGGGATTTGGGATTGGACCCCATGGTGCATCCCGGGAATTCTCATCCCCTCCAGGCCGTCCTGATCTCGGGATCCTCACAGGAGCAGCGCCATTCCTGCAGGATGCAGCCGGGAGGGATTTGAGGCGCCGTCCCCGTGGAATCTGAGCTGGAAAATCCCGGGAATTCCATCCAGAGCCGGCCATGCCCAGCCCCACGGCCCGGCTGCTCCGCGCCCACCAGGTGCCCGAGGTCAGCAGGAATTCCCTCCCTGATCCCAGGATCAGTGGGATTTGAGATCGGCAGTGGGGTCACCCCAAGGGAGCCACAGCTGTGTCTCGACTCCGGAATTTTGGGGGATGCTCCCCATCCTTTTCTATTCCCATTCCCATCCTCAATTCCAATTCCCATTATTCTCATTCCTGTCCCTGTTCCCATTTCCATTCCCATTCCCATCTCCAATTCCCTTTCCCATTCCCAATATTCCCATTCCCCTCCCTGTGCCTGTTCCCATTTCCATTCCCATTCCCACCCCCATCCCCAGTTCCCATTATTCCCATTCCCATCCCTGTCCCTATTCCCGTTCCCTATTCCCAACCTCATTCCCTTCATTCCCATCCCCATTCCCATTATTCCTATCCTCAGTCCCATTCCCATTATTCCCGTTATTCTCGTTGTTCCCGTTATTCCCATTATCCCCATCATTCCCATTATTCCCAGAGCTACCGGGAGCCGGGAATCCTGTCCGGGTACCGCCCTCCCCAGAGCTCGCCCTGTGAGTGCCTGCTCAGCCTCTTCGGGATGAACAACGAGACCCTCAACATCTGGACACATCTGGTGCCCGCCGGGTGAGTGCCCGCAGCCCTGGCACACCTGAACACACCTGGGGATGCCCCCTAACACCTGGGCACACCTGGGGGTGCCCGCATCCCCTGGGCACACCTGTGGGGCCCCTCAACACCTGTACACACCTGGGCACACGTGGTGGGTGCCCCTTAAGACCTGGGCACACCTGAGGGTGCTCCTTAACATCTGGGCACACCTGGACACACTTGGGCCCATCTAGTGGGTAACCCTTAACCCCTGGGCACCCCTGGGCACCTCTGGACACACCTGGGGGTGCCCTCAGCCCCTGAATACCCCTGGGCACGCCCAGGCACATCTAGTGGGTAACCCTTAACATCTGGACACACCTGGGCACCACATAGCACACCTGGGCACACCTGGGCATTCCTGGACACATCTAGTGTGTAACCCTTAACACCTGGGCACACCTGGGCACCCCTGGGCACACCTGGGCACCCTTGGGCACGCTTGGGCACATCTAGTGGGTAGCCCTTAACACCTGGACACACTTGGCACACCTGGCACACCCCTGGGCACCTCTGGCGCACACCTCTTGCCCACCTCCTGAGTGCCAGCACTGACCCCCCTCTCCCCGGCCCATTCCCAGGTATTTCCTGTGGCTGCTGCTGTCCCGGCTGGGCAGCCCGGGCTCGGAGGCCGGGGCGGGGCCGTTCCTGGCCTACCTGGGCACGTGCGCCCTGTACCCGCTGGCCTCGAGCGCCGCGCACGCCCTGGGCGCGCTGGGCGGGCACGGGCGGCACCGCGCCTACTGCTGCGACTACGCCGCGCTCAGCCTCTACAGACTGGGTCAGCGGGGTGGGGATGGGGATCGGGGCGTTTGTGGGGTCTGGGGAATGCCAGGGGGTCTGCGGGGTTTGGGGAATGCTGGGGGGGATTGATGGGATGCGGGAAATCTGAGGGAATTTATGGTATTTCGGAGTTCCAGGGGGATTGATGGGATTTGGGGATTATGGGGCGATGGATGGGGTTTGGGAAATTCTGGGGGGATTTATGGGATTGGGGAAATCTGGGGGGTTTGTGGGATTTGGGGAATGCCAGGGGGGAATTTATGGGATTTGGGAATTCCAGGGGTTTGTGGGATTTGGGGGATTCCGGGGGGGAATTTATGGGATTTGGGGATTCTGTGGGGTTTATGGGATGTGGGAAATATGGGGGGATTTATGGGATGTGGGGAAATGTCGGGGGGATTGATGGGATTTCGGAGTTCCAGGGGGGTTGATGGAATTTGGGGATTATGGGGGGATGGATGGGGTTTGGGAATTCTGGGGGGATTTATGGGATTGGGGAAATTTGGGGGATTTGTGGGATTTGGGGAATGCCAGGGGGCTGCATGGGATTTGGGAATTCCGGGGGGATTGATGGGATTTGGGAAATGCCGGGGGATTGATGGGATTTGAGGAATTCCGGGGAGTTTATGGGATTTGGGGAGTGCTGGGGGGTCTGTGGGATGCAGGAGCTCCAGGGAGATGGATGGGATGTGGGGATCCTGGGGGGGTTTGTGGGATTTGGGAAATCTGGGGGTTTATGGGATTTGGGGATTATGAGGGGATAGATGGGACTTGGGAATTCCAGGAGGGATGGATGGGATTTGGGAGTTCTGGGGATATTTATGGGATTCAGGAATTCCAGGGAAGATTTTTGAGATTTCGGGAATTTGGGAGGTCAGGAGGAGCTGGCAGAGCCTGGATTTATGGGAGTTTGGGAATTTAGACTGGATCTGTAGGATTTTGGGAATTCCAGGGGACAGGTGAGCCAGTTTTATGGGAATTTGGGGATTTATCCCAGATTTATGGGATTTCTGAAATTTGGGAGCACAGGATGAGCTGGGATAGCCCAGATTTCAGCAGTTCAGGAATTTAACTCAGATTTATGGAATTTCAGGAATTTGGGGGGTCGGGAGGAGCTAGGATAGGTCAAATTTACAGGATTTGGTGAATTTAGCCTGGATTTATGGGACACCACATCCAGAGGGGAGGTTTGAGGTTTGGGGGAAATTCCTTCTCCTCCTTTTCCTCATCCCTGCACTCTGGAGCTCGGGAATGGCCTGGAGCAGCTCCGGCCACAAATAATTTGGAATCATAACCCTCAGAATTGGGATTTGGAATAACAGGAAAAATTTGGAATAACAGGAAAAATCCCAGATTTTACCCAGCTGGAGGAGCCTAACTGGGAGCACGAGGCAATTCCAGGATATTCCCACAGCCCTCCAGCCCCTCTGGAATGCTGCCTGCTCTAGAGATTCCCGGCCCTTCCCGATGTTCCGTCCCGGAGCTCAGAGCTGAGCCCAGGAGGAGGAGGAGGAGGAGGAGGAGGAGGAAGGGAATTCCAGGGGAATTCCAGGGAATTCCAGGATTTGGAGCTGATGGCCCCGCTATGCTTCCAGGCTCGGCGCTGGCCTATTCCGCCTACGTCTTCCCTCTGGAATGGGTCGGGAGCACATTCCATGATTTCTACGTTCCCGTGGCCGTGCTCAACTCCGTGCTCAGCACTGGCCTGTCCTGCTATTCCAGGTGGGATCCAGTGGGAATTCGGGATGAGGGGTTTCCTCACGGGCTGGGCCAGACTGGAGGTGGGGAAGGGGAGAGAGGGAATTTTTCCGTTGGGAAATGAGGAGAATTCGATTATGAAAATGTGGGATAATGGGAGGAGTTTCAATTTTTGGGATGTTCCAAAGGGGATTTGTGGAATCCTGGAATGGTTTGGGTTGGGAGGGAACTTGGAGATGATCCAGGTCTGCTATCCCAGGGAAGATATCCCAGAGTCCGCTATCCTGGAGAAGCTGTGGAATTCCCTGAGTATCCCATGTAGAATTCCTGGTGTTCTCTGGTATATCCCGTGTGGAATTCACTGTATATTCCATTTGGAATTCCTAGTGTATCCCATGTGGAATTCCCTGTGTATTCCATGTGGAATTCCCTGTGTTTCCCATGTGGAATTCCCTGTGTATCCCATGTGGAATTCCCAGTGTTTCCTCATGTATTCCATGTGGAATTCCCTGTGTATCCCATGTGGAATTCCCAGTGTTTCCTCATGTATTCCATGTGGAATTCCCTGTGTTTCCCATATGGAATTCCCTGTGTATCCCAGTGTATCCCACACAGAATTCCCGGTGTTTCCCAGGTTTCTGGAGGCGGAGCGGCCCCGCCTGAGCAAAGCCTTCCGAACTTTGGCCTTCGTGTATCCCTACATTTTCGACAGCATCCCCGTTTTCTACAGGGTGCGTATCCCACAAAATCCTGGGAAATTTCAGCTGCCTCAGGCTGGAATTCTTTGGGAAAACAGGCCCAGCTCGGGGTTTGAAAGGCAAACAAACTCCAGCAGGAAAAGGCCCTGGGATATTTTTTCCTGCTCTCATTGCCGGTGAATTCTTCCCACTTCAAAGGGTTGGAAAATTCCTGCCTTGGGAAGCTGGGAGGGGCCTTTTCCAGGGATTAAACTGGAGCAGGGTGGGAATTTGGGCTGGCAGGAATGGAGGGGATGGGAGTGGGGAACTGGGAATGGCTCCTTGGGATTGGCGGATCAATCCTTCTTTTTTCTGGGAAGCAGGGTTGGAGTGGGTCTGAGGGGAGTGGGGAACTGGGAATGGCTGTTGCCCCTTTGGGATGGATGGATGGATGGATGGATGGATGGATGGATGGACGGATGATGGATGGATTAATGGATTAATGGATAGATGGAGGGATTCATGGGTGGATGAATTCATGGATGGATTGAAGGAAAGATTAATGGATGAATTGAAGGATTAATGGATGGATTAATGAACGGATGGATGGAATGGATTGAAGGATGATGGATGGATTGAAGGATTCACAGATGGATGGATGGATGGACTGAAGGATTCATGGATGCATGGATGGAGAGAAGGATGAATTGAAGGATTTATGCATGGATTGAAGGATGGATGGATTGAAGGATTCATGGATGGAGGGATGGATGGATGGATGGATGGATGGATTCATGGATTCATGGATGGATGGATGGATCACTCCCGTTTTTGCCGGCAGCTCTCCTGGAGCTGCTCTGAGGCCTCGCTCCCGCTGCATTCCCGGCACAGCCTCTGCGCCCTCCTCACCTTCCTGAGCTTCACCTCCCACCTGCCTGAGCGCCTGGCACCGGGGAGCTTCGACTTCATCGGTGAGCATTGCTGGGAATGCCGGGAATAAACCCTGGGAATGCCGGGAATGAACCCCGTGAATGCCGGGAATAACCCCACAGGATACCAGGAATAAATTCCCTGGAGCCACAGACATTGGGAATAGGAATTACAGGGAGGATAAAACCCCAGGAATTGGGAATAGGAGTTTGTAGGATGGTAAAACTCCAGCAATCAGGAGCAGGAATTTGTGGGATAAATATTCCACGGATGCCAGGTGAAGCGGGCTGAGCACGATTCAGTCCTGGAATCGTGGAATTCCGGGGTGTTTTGGATGGGCAGGGACACCTCCCACTCTCCCAGAGCGCTCCAAGCCCCCGGATCATTCTGGGGACGTGGAACCCACCTGGCCCAGCCGAACGCCCCTGGAATTTCCGTGGAATTTCCATGGAATCCTCAAGGGCTTTCTGTCGCAGGGCACAGCCACCAGGTTTTCCACGTCTGCGGGATCCTGGGAACGCTCTTCCAGCTGGAAGCCGTCTCCGTGGACATGGCGGAGCGGCGGGGCCGCCTCCCGCTGCCCTCTGCCCTGCAAACCTTTGGGTCCCTGGGGATGGGGGCGGCCGCCAGCCTGGCCATCCTCGGGCTCTGCTTCCGCAGCCTCCGCCCGGAGCCTCCTCCCCGGGAAAAATCCCACTAGAGCAGGGATTGCCTCGGGTTTCCGGGAGCAGTCCCATCCCAGAGGTGTCCACTGGGGAATTGGATTGCCTGGAAATATTTATTTGGGAATTTCCCTAGGGAAAACTGCGCTGGTTTTATCCGGGGATGGGCTGGGAAATGCTTCCCATCCCGTTGTTATCCACAGGGAAAGCGTCAAATAATCGGGATTTGATCCCTGGAAAGGGAGGGAAGCGTTCCTGCTTCCCAAAGAATCCGGGATCCCTCAGGTCTGATCCAGGGAATGTTGGCATCACCAGCTGGGAGATCTCTGGTGAAGCCAAGCACTCCCTAATTCCCATTTTCCCCTTGGAAGTGGAAATCCTTTGGAATTCCAAGCCTTGCACTCAGCCCAAGTGCCTGGAAAGGTGGGATGGGGCGACTGGAGTTGTTTCCCTCCCAGTTTAATTCCCACTGTTTTTACTCTTTATCCAGTAAAAGGGATTCCAGGAGAGCCCCAGTGGGATGTTCCTGCAGGAAAGCTCTGCCAGGGTCTCATTCCAGGAAATCCTGGGACATTCATTGCTGTGGGAATTCTGAGTTTCCTCAGGGGGAGGATGGAATTAAGGAATTAGGAATTAAAGAATTAGGAATTAAGGAATTCCATCCTGGATCCTGGGATTTGTGGTGGGAGATGTGAGAGCTCCACGTCCCAACCTCCCGGGATTTGAGATCCTTTAGGAAAAGGTTTGAATGTTTTGGGATTGGGATCCGTGGGGAGATGCCAGGAGGAAAGCAGGATTTGGGACAGCTCAAAGGTTAAAAGCAGCCTGGAATTTTAAAGAATTCCCAGGATTTTCCCTCTGCTGTTCCTTGTTTTCCTTTCCTGCTGTTCCTGGATTTTGGAGGAGGAGCCTGGAGCTCCAGGCTTTCCCAGGATCCAGGTTTTCCTCTTGGATTTTCCTGTGGGAATGCAGCACACACTTTATTCTTTGGGAATATTTTCCTGGATAATCCCACGGGTCTTCCATTAATTTCCTTTAATTGCCTTTGCCAAGGTCTGACTGCTGCACTTTGGGAGCTGCTGGAATTTGGGGTATCACAGTAAAATCTGGGATGAACGGGTTAAATACGGGATAAATCAATCCTTGGGAACGCTGAGCGGGATTTTTGGGGTATTTATAAGCACTGGAATTGTTTTTCCAAAGGTTTTATTAAATTAATATAAATCACTGATTTTATTCTGCTTAATAATAAAAATATTCCTGAGAAAACTAATTCCTTTGGAGATCATTGCTGATAATTCCAGAGTTTATTTACTTTGGGAGCTGCTGTGACCGGGGAGGAATCCAGCTGGGATTGGAGAGCCCGGAAAAACATCGGGAATCATCCCAGGATTATTCCAGGTCATTCAACTTTTGAACTGAAATTCTCCCGTCCTCTCCAGTGCTGGGAAATTTGGGAAAACTGCATTCCAAAGGGGATGGAATGCCAGAATTCCACGGGATCCGCTGGCTGAACCCATGGAATGGGTGATGCTGGATCTTGGAGCGGCACAGGGAGAGGATTTTTCCTGCGTTTTACCAAAAAATCTCTGGATTTTCCTCAATTACCTTTCCAGGAGAAATGAAAACTCCTTGTCCAGTCTTTCCAAGGAAATAAACAGGGATATTTATTTGTGGAATGTTGATCCACACCAAATGCCAAAGGAATTTGGGATGAAATTCCAGCAAACCTCCCTCATCCCTCCTAAGCCACGTGGAGGGATTTGGAAAAGCTGGAAAAAGGCAGGAATTTCAGGCTCCTCCAGGTGATTTTATCCCTTTTTTAAAAAAAATATCCTTGAAGTGCCTTGTGGAAACATTCAAGAATTTGGACTATAAATGGGAATTCCCTGGAATTTAAAAGGACTTGAATCCCTCTCCCCAGTTCCCCATTGGAATGCATTCCCTGGGAAGGGAGTTTGCTTTTCCCTGGACTTGTTCTGCTGGATTTTTCCCACATGTCCCAGCAGCACATTTCCACGGTTATTTTCCACCACGGATCATTTCCCACAGGTTGGGAATTAACTAATTTCCATCGGGTTGGGAATTAACTTGTTTCCTACAGGTTGGGAATTATTTCCAGCAGGTTGGGAATTAGTTAATTGCCAACAGATTGGGAATTCACTCATTTCCATTGGGTTGGGAATTAACTAATTTTCCACAGTTTGGGAATTATTTCCATTGGGATGGAAATTCACTCATTTTCCACAGATGGGGAATTCAGTCATTTCCATCGGGTTGGGAATTAACTGAGTGACTGATTCACCTCCAGGCAGGCACACAGGGAAGCCCTGGCCCTGCAAACGGTCTGTATTCCACCTGTTTTCCTGAAAGATTGAAATTAAGTGGATAAAAAGGGAGGGAAAAACCGAGATCTGCCGGGGCCGGGATTCGAACCCGCGGCCTCCCCTCCACCACCGCCACCATCAGGGGGCGCCCGCGCCTCGGGCCGCGCCCCCTTTTCGCGTCACCATGGTGACGTGCCGTGCGTGACGACGTCACGGCGCCGTGCTCGCTGATTGGACAGATTTGAATCTCTCGGGCGCGCGGCCGCCGCCCGGTGCGAGCCCCGCAGCGCGAGCCCCGGGCCCTGTCGCGACAGCGGCGCCACCCGCGACATGAAGGCGGCGTGAGTGGCTCCGCAGCCCCGGGCGGGGAGGGGGGGACGGCCTGAGGGGGTCCCGGGGGGCGGCGGGGTCGCCCTCAGCTCCCTCTCGGTTCCTTCGCCATCCCGGTGCTCCCCCCGTCCCGGTGCTCCCCTGTCGCGCTTCTCCCGGTTCTCCCCTCCCTTGCCCGCTCCTCCCGTCCTCTCGGCTGTCTCCCCTCTCCCCCTCCCCGCTGCCGATTCCCAGTGCCGCCGTTCCCGGTGCGGCCGTTCCCGGTTTCCCCGTTCCTGCCGTTCCCGGTTCCCCGTTCGGGCCGTTCCCGGTCCCCTGACGCTATCTCCCCTCAGTAGGGCCAGGACGCCGCGGAGGCCGAGGAAAGCCACGAACCCCACGCAGAAGGACCCGGTGGGGGTGAGTGCCGGGCCCATCCCGAGCTCCCCCTTCCCGCCCCGCCGGATTCCCGGCTTTATCCCGGAATCATTCCTGGTTTATCCCGGTTCCCGCTCATTCCCACCTCTCATTCCAGCTGTACTGCCGCGTTTATCCCTGTTTTATCCAATCCCAGCTTCATTGCCTGCTCTATTCTCGGTTTATCCCTGTTTCCCTCATTCCCACCTCTCATTCCAGCTGTACTGCCGGTTTATTCCTGGGTTTATCCCCGTTTCCCAATCCCAGGTTCATTCCCACATTTATTCCCTGTTTCCCAAGCCCAAATTCATTCCCAGATTTATTCCCGGTTTATCCCTGATTCCAATCCCAGCTGTATTGCCAGGTTAATTCCCAGGTTTATTCCCGGTTTATCCCCGTTTCCCTCACTCCAGGTTCATTCCCGGGTTTATCCCTGTTTTCCAGTGCCAGCTGTACTGCAGGGTTCATTCCCAGGTTTTTTCCCAGTTTATCTCTGTTTCCATCATTTTCAGATTCATTACCGGCGTTTCCCCCCATCCCAGGTGTACTGCCCTGTCTATTCCCGGTCCGTTCCCGTTCATTCCCGATTTTCCCCCCATTCCCAGGTGCACTGCCCGGTCCGTTCCCGGTTCATTCCCGTTCATTCCCGGCTTTTCCCCCCCCATCCCAGGTGCACTGCCCGGTCCGTTCCCGGTTCATTCCCGATTCATTCCTGGTCCATTCCCGGTTTCCCCCCATTCCCAGCTGTACTGCCCAGTCCATTCCCAGTTCATTCCCGTTCATTCCCGGTTTTTTCCCCCATTCCCAGGTGTACTGCCGCGTGCGGCCGCTCAGCCGTGCGGACCAGGAGTGCTGCATCGAGGTGATCAACGGCACCACGGTGCAGATCCACCCTCCCGAGGGCTACCGCGTGTTCCGCAATGGCGAGTACCGCGAGGTAACGGGATTCCCGCCTGGAATTCGCCTGGAATTCCTGCCCCCGCCCCTGGAGGTGTCCTGGAGCAGCGGGAAGTGTCCCTGCCCTTGGCAGTGGGGTTGGCTTTGAGGTCCCTTCCCACCCAGAGTTCTGGAATTCCATGAATTCCATCCAGCTCACGCTCTCCAAGCTTTCCCGTGATTTGTGGCACTTGCAGAGTGCAAAATCCAAAAGTTTTCCACCCAAAACCCATCTAGGACAAAAAAACCTCATCACTTCCTGATCTGTCAAATAGAGCCTTAAAGCTCATCCCATTCCATGGGAATCCAGCATTCCAGATTGATCCAACCTGGCCTTGGACACTCCAGGGAAAAGGAATCCACAGCTTTTCCGGGTGGGAATCTTAGCTGGGATGTGGAATATTTTGTTTCCAAGTTCAGCTGGAAGATTCCAATGGGAAGGGCATTAAGGGGTCTTCAAAGGTTTAAATAAAACAGGGAAAGCCTTATTAATGAAATGTTAATTTAATTAAACGAGGTTTTGTTCAGAAATTTGGAATTCAGCTATTTCCCTAAGGAAGAGTTTTGGTGGGAAAATGACCGTCAAAAATTAAAATTAGTTTAAAATTTTATTAAAATAATTCATTAAAAAATAAAAACATTTTGAAATTTAGGACAAGTAAAATTTATTTTAAAATTAAAATAACTTATTAATTTAAATAATGAATTAAAAACTAAATTAAAATTAATTTAAATTTAAAATTAAAATAATTCATTAAAAAAATAAAACCAGCTTGAAATTCAAGACTGAGAACTGAGGCTGGACTGGAAAAAGATCCAAAATAAACAAAATTCCATGAGGGAACAGCTCCATTTTGGCCATGGTGGATGTTCCTTTGCTTGGATTCTGGGAATTTCTGAAAGGAAATTCCAGTTTTTAGCTGTCCTTTGGGGATTCTCTGCTCCATGGGATCCCTCTGGCTACTCCAGGCTGTGGGGCTGGAATTCCAGGGTGGTTTTCCCTCTCTTGGCAGACCCAGTATTCCTTCAAGGAGGTGTTTGGCACGCTGGTGGCACAGAAGGAGCTCTTTGACGTGGTGGCCAAGCCTCTGGTGGAGGATCTGATCCGAGGCAAGAACGGTGAGCAGAGCTCCTCTCCTGTGGCCCCATTCCCAGGATTTCAGGGTTCCTGAAATTTGGTTGGAACTGTGGCTCAGCTCCTCACTCCACACCTCTGGAGGCTCTTTCTGGAATGGGAATATTGGGATGGTTTGGTGGGAATGGATGATCCAGGGTTCCTGAGGTTTGGTTGGAATCGTAGCTCAGCTCCTCACACAGAGATTGCACTTTTCTTCCCTTGAAAAAATGAAGGAAAAATTGGGAAAAAAAAGGTAAATATTTAATTAATTAGGTAATTGTATCTAGCTGAAATTCCCAATCTGTTCCTGCTGTTCTAACAAGAGATTTCAGCTTGGAATTCCCTTGGAAGCTCTTTCTGGATAGGAATCCTGGGATGGTTTGGGTGGGAATGGATGATGCAGTGCTCCCAAGGTTTGTTTGGAATTGTGGCTCCTCCCAGCATACTCCTGGAAGATCTTTCTGGATAGGAATGCTGGGATGGTTTGGGTGGGAATGGGTGATCCCGTGCCATGGAAGTGTTGTGGGAGCAGCCTGGCTTAGCAGGAGGTATCCCTGCCTTTGGCAATGGGATTGGCTTTAAGGTCCCTTCCCACCCAAAGCGTTCTGGAATTCCATGAATGATGCATCCAGATCCCTCTCCCTGCTCTCCCAAGTTTTCCCATGGCTTGTGGGAGTTGCAAGTTGTGCAATCAGCATTTTGGGCTTTTAGCAAAGTGCATTTTCAACTCCCAAAAAAGCCAACAAATGGCAAAAAAGCACCATCCAATCTATGGGAAGGGCATTAAAGCTCATCCCATTCCATGGGCAGGGAAACCTTCCAGTATCCCAGGGTGCTCCAAGCCCCATCCAGTCTGGAATATTCCAGGGATGGCACAGCTTGGAGAGGATGATGGATATTCCCAGCTATGACCACTTTGGATGGCGTGCAATATTTGAGGTGTGTTGTTTTTTTTTCCCAATCCCGTTGATTTCTCCCTTTTCCCTGCATTCCCAGGTTTGCTGTTCACCTATGGAGTGACGGGCAGTGGGAAGACCCACACCATGACAGGATCTCCTGGGGATGGGGGGCTCCTGCCCCGCTGCCTGGCCATGATCTTCAACAGCATC
The DNA here is from genome assembly GCF_028551555.1 of Melozone crissalis. Lineage (NCBI taxonomy): Eukaryota > Metazoa > Chordata > Aves > Passeriformes > Passerellidae > Melozone > Melozone crissalis. The sequence goes on along the minus strand of NW_026535792.1, from coordinate 1,061,912 downwards.
GGCCCCTTCCAGGCCAAGAGATTCGTGAGTGCCTCCCCACAGCCCCAAATCCATGGATTCCTGCTCCAAACCTGCCCCTGGAGGGCTTGGAAGAGGGAAAAAGCCCCACACCAGGGTCCTCGTTCCAAAAGGGTTTGGGTTTCTGGGAATGCATTTAAAGCATTCAGTGGTTTGGTGCTTATTGCCTAAGCCCATCCTTGGAAAAATCTGTTAAAAACACATGGGAAGGAATCCAGGCAGGAAGGTGTCAGTACTGATGGTCAAGGTGTTCCCTTCCTCATTAGGATGGGTGATTAATAAGCATACATTTAATTAATTAGGTGGTTATATCTCACTGAAATTCCCAATCTATTCCTGCTGTTCTAACAGGTGATTTCAACATGGAGGAAGCCATTCCATGGCTTTTTTCCCCTGGAAACAGTGGAAAACACCGGTTTGCTGCTCCATAGTTCCATATTATTCCGCTTCATTTCAGTATTTCCCATAAAACCAAAAATGAATTGTCTCCTCATGAAATCAGGGATATTTTTCCAAAGTCGTGCACTAGTGGTGCCTAAAATACACTGAAATAATCCTGGATTTCTCATCCTTGGGAGCTTTTCTAAAACATTATTTTGCAAATTGTTTCTCTCAGATCTTGCTGGGTCGAGTGCCAATGAGGGGCATGGTATTAATAAATTGATACCAGCCTAATCAGACTAATTAATGAACCAAATAACGCTTTGTTGGGCAGCACCTGGATGTTGGAATTGGCTGAAATTCCTGGTTTTTCCCTCAGGTTTTCAAGCTGGATGACAAGAACGGGGTGGATGTGCAGAGCGAGGTGGAGGCTCTGCTGGAACGTCAGAGGAGAGAGGCCCTGCCCACCCCAAAAACTCCAGCTGGGAAGTGAGTGACTCTGGGAATAGCAGAGGGAATTTATTCCCTGGAAATGGGGTTTAGCTTCTCTTGGGCTCTTCCCTTGAAAAAATTAAGGAAGAAAATGGGAAAAAATTGGCAGTTATTTAATTAATGAGATCATTTTATCCCACTGAAATTCCCAATCTATTCCTGTGGTTCTAACAAGAGATTTCAGCTTGGAGGAAGTAATTCCATAACTTTTTTCCCTGAGATTTTGTCCCTTTTCCCCTCAGAATTTCAAAGGGATCTTCAAGTTGATATTGTTCCATGGGCAAAGTTATTAATAATAATAATTAGTAAAATATTAATGGGAAATGAGTGTGTTCCATGTGGTTTGAGCAGCTCTTTAGTTGAGAAGACTTAGGCTCAGCCTATTTCTTGTACTTGTTAAGCCAGGATTAAAACCCCTGGTATTCAGTAAGAATCCAGCTCTCAAACTGGACTTCGGATTTCCCAACCAAATCTAGTGAAGTTCAATTTGGAGATATTTCCATAGAACCACCGAATTCCCTCAGCTGGATCATGGGATTCCAGCCATGGAACTCCACCAGTTGGACCATGGAATTCCAACCATGGAATTCCCCCAGCTGGATCATGAAATTTCAGCCATGGAATTTCCTCAGCTGGATTATGGAATTCCAGCCACGGATGTTTCTCATGTTGGATCATGGAATTCCCCCAGCTGAATCATGGAATTCCAATCATGGAATTCCCTCAAGTTGTATAATGGAATTTCAATCGTGGAACTCCCTTAGCTGGATCATGGAATTCCAACGATGGGCATTTCTCAGTTGGATCATGGAATTCTAGCCGTGGAATTCCTTCAGTTAGATAGTGGGTTTCCACCATGGAATTCCCTCAGTTGGATCATGGATTTCCCCCAGTTGGATCATGGAATTTCCTCAGTTAGATAATGGAATTCCAGTCATGGAATTCCCCCCGTTGGATCATGGAATTCCGACTCCAGGCCCTGCCCAGGACCCCGCAGGAACGGGATTTTTGCCGAATATTGCGTGTTTCCCCAGCCAGCCCTGCAGCTCCGCTCTGAGCCGCCCCGGCGCGTCCCGGCTGCCGGGAATGCCATCCCAAATCCCCGTTTCCCACAGGAGACAGCTGGATCCCGAGTTTGCCGACATGATCAACGTGCAGGATCACTGCCGGGCGGAGGAGGTGGACGAGGACAACGTCTACGGCGTCTTTGTCTCCTACATCGAGATCTACAACAACTACATCTACGACCTGCTGGAGGAGGCTCCCTGCGACTCCATCAAACCCAAGTGAGTTGGGAAAGCCGGGATTGGCCCAGGCTGGGCTTGGGAATTGGTGCCAAGCCGCTGGGAAGGGGTTTGGGATGAGAGCAGTGGGATGAGAGCAGGGTCTCTGTGTCCTATTCCGTCATCCATCGTCTGCTTGGAGCCCACCAGACCCAAGGGAGTTTGGGAATTCCTGTGTTCCCAGTCCTGGGAGGATTTTGTAGGATGTCCACCCTGTTTTTTTGGTTCTAACCTTTGGGAGCTTGGCTCAGAATTCCTGGGAATCACTGTTAAACACACGTGGAAAGGGTTCCAGCCAGGAATGTTTCAGTGCTGGTGGCCAGGGTGCTCCCTTCTTCATTAGGCTGCATGATTGGCAAGCAAATATTTAATTAATTAGCCAATTCTATCCCACTTAAATTCCCCGTCTATTCTAACAGGTGATTTCAACTTGGAACAAGCCATTCCATAGATTTTTGCCCTGGAAACAGTGCAAAACACTGGTTTGGTGCTCCATATTTCCCTATTATTCCACTTGATATCAGTAATTCCCATAAAACCAGAAATTAGGGATATTTTTTAGGGATTTTTTTTTTCCAAAGGTGTGCATTTGTGATGTCTAAAATCAATAGGAGAAGTCTGCAAATTCCACTTGGAATCTATGGATTGAAATTCCAACTCCATTAAAGGAGCTTCTCAGTCCTGTGTTAATTAAGGAGTGGTTGATTAACAAAGGCTAATAACAGCAAAGCAAACTGGGAGCTGTCTCCAGGGTCTTCATTCCAGAAGGTTTTGAATCTCTGGGAATGCTTTTAAACCATTCAGTGTTTAAACACTGAATGGTTTTAAACCATTTTAAAATAAAATTTTTAAACATTAAAATTTCAATTAAAAATTTAAACATTAAAATAAAATGTAAAAAAAAAATTAAAAGGTATTTTTCCCAAAGCCCATCCTAAAAAAAAATATCTGAGATTATTTCTCCCTCTGGAAGCAGCAGCGTGGAAAGACTTGAGGCAGAAATCAAATATTTAATATTTTTCCCCGTTTTTTTGGTAGGTGGAACAATTGCAACACTCCTGTGAGAAATGGAGACTTTGTGTATGTGTCCAATGTCTTTTTCCCGTTATTCCAGTGCTGTTTTCCTTGAGTAGAAGCAGAAAATTCCCTGCCTTTCCTTGCTTTCCTAGGAAACCTAGGGTGCTCTCCTTGCTTCTGTGTGCTTGTAGAAAAGCAATAGCTGCCACCAAAGCAATTAATTGCAATTAAATAGCTGCTAATTAGAGCAGTAGCTGGAGTGTCACTAATCCTGGCTGTGTGTCCATGTCCTGTATTCCCTCTTCCATCTTTTAGATGGATAATTGACCTTTTCCCTCTGAATTTTTGATGTTTTCCCCTCAGAGTTTTGACATTTTCCCCTCAGACTTGTCACATTTTCCCTCCGAATTCTGAATTTTTTCCCTCAGAATTTTTGACCTTTTCCCCTGAATTTTCACCATTTTCCCCTCCGAATTTTTGGACTTCTTCCCCCCAGCATTTTTCCCCTCAGAATTTTTGACCTTTTCCCCTCAGACTTGCGACATTTTCCCTCCAAGTTCTGAATTTTTTCCCTCTGATTTTTGACCTTTTCCTGCTGAAATTTGCCCTCCGAGAGAATCTGCATGGCACGAAGCTGCACAGAGAACTCCCCTCCATTGGGATTTATTTGGATTTTTTCCCTCTTTCCCACTATCCCGAAGACCTCCCCAGTCCAAAATCCTTCGGGAAGACCAGAACCACAACATGTATGTGACGGGCTGCACCGAAGTGGAGGTCAAATCCACAGAGGAAGCTTTTGAAGTCTTTTGGAGAGGTAAAAATCTTGGAATTCAGGGCTGATCCCACATTCCCAGCACCTTAAACATCATCCACGAGCAGGGAAATTCCTCTGGATCAGCCCCATCCTTGGGATGGAGCATCCACAGCTTCTCCAGGCATTTAGGGCCTCCCCATTCCCAGCCCTTCCCAATATCCCACAGCTGGGAAACCCCTCACACCCTGATGCTGGAGGGAGCTGTGGGAAAGCAGCAGGAATTTTGGGAATTTGGGGTGTCTGAGCAGGGCAGAAGAAGCGACGCATCGCCAACACGCAGCTGAACCGGGAATCCAGCCGCTCCCACTCCGTGTTCATCATCAAGCTGGCACAGGCTCCTCTGGATGCTGATGGGGACAATGTCCTCCAGGTCAGTTCTGGGTCATTCCTGGAGGATTTTATGGAATTTACCTTGGAAGCAGCTCCTGTGCCTCAAGTTTGGAGGTGACAGAGTTATTCATAAAAAAGCTGTGCTGCTGTCTGGGCTGTACCAACCCCTGTGAGCTCGTATCCAGCACATTCTTTGGAAGTGGGTTTTGGGATGAGGTGTCCCCCAGCCCAATCTGGAGGGAATCCCCGATTTCTTCTGTGTCCCAGGAAAAGGAGCAGATCACCCTGAGCCAGCTGTCCCTGGTGGATCTGGCGGGAAGTGAGAGAACCAACAGGACCAAAGCTGAGGGAAACAGACTGCGGGAGGCAGGTAGGAACACCCTGGAGCACCCTGCTAATTAACCCTGCTAATTAAACTCCTGCTAATCCTGTCTCCTAGGGAGGAATCCCAGGAATTCTTGAAGTGCTCTGGTAGGATCAGTTAGGATTTGATGACCTCAAATCTTCCCACAAGCTTGCAGCAGCGCTTCTGCCACTTCAGTTAATTAGAGCAATTATTAACAAATATTGTTAATTAGGCAATTTATTCTTCTGACTAATCTGGGAATGTGATCCAAGGGCTGCTCATGGAGTTATTTTGCCTTGTGTTTGCTTTTTTTAGGGAATATCAACCAGTCTTTGATGACATTGAGGACGTGCATCGAGGTTCTGCGGGAAAACCAATTGTACGGAACAAACAAGGTGGGCAGCCCTTCCCTGCTTATCCTTGGATTTCACCACCTGGATAAGGAAAACTCATGGGGTTTTCTCGGCCTTTATTCCCAGATGGTTCCATACAGAGATTCCAAGCTGACTCATCTCTTCAAGAACTATTTTGATGGAGAAGGGAAAGTTCGGATGATTGTGTGTGTGAATCCCAAAGCTGAGGACTACGAGGAAAGCCTGGTAAATTCCCTTTTTCCATTCCTTCCTGCTCTTCTTTTCCTTCTTCCCTGGATTCTTGTACTCCAAGAGACATAAAGAATTATAATTTTTGTTTGAGCCCTTCAATTATAGTTCTGTGGGATAAATCTGTTCCCCAAGTCTTGTTTTTGCTTTCATTTTACACCTGCTCCTTGCTTGGAAGGTGGGAAAGGTTTTCCTTCCTCACAGAATTCCATGGAGCCATATTTGGGTGTTTAATCCTTCCTATTCCAAGAACTCCAGCTGTCTCTGCCCACGCTTTTGTGGCTCCCTGGGGGGAGGTTTCTGGAAGATCCCAATCCGTAGCTGCGATTTCAGCCGGGTAATTCCTCCTTTCCCACTTCAATGACCCAACCCCGCTCCCAATCCCATCTCCTGGTGTTTTTTTCCCCGTTTTCTTGCAGCAAGTGATGCGTTTTGCAGAGATGACCCAGGAGGTGGAGGTGGCCAGGCCCCTGGACCGGCCCCTGTGCGGGCTGACGCCGGGGCGGCGCCTCCGCAACCAGGCGTTCCGCGAGGAGCTGTCCCGCAAGCTGGAGCTCAGGGGCGGCCCCGTGGGAGCAGGTGAGGGCTGGGATGGGGAACTCTGCTCTGGGAATGTCCACCTGGGAAAGGAAAGGGTTCAGGGAAAGTTTGGAGAGCCTTGCAGGGTCTTAAGGGGCTGCAGGAGGGCTGGGGAAGGGATTGGGATAAGGGACGGAGGGGCAGCACACAGGGAATGGCTTCAAATTGGAAATTGGGTGGGATACTGGGGAGGAATTCCAGGCTGGGAAGGTGGGGAGGGGCTGGGCTGGAGTTCCCAGAGTATCTGTGGCTGCCCCTGGATCCCTGGAAGTGTCCAAGGCCAGGTTGGAATGTGGGACAGTGGGAGGTGTCCCTGCCCATGGAACAGGATCACTTTAAGGTCCTTTCCAACCCAAACCATTCCATGATTCCAGCAGAGTTTTCTGTTAGGAATTCAAGGCTGGGAATTAAATTTTAAACCAATTCTACTGAGCCTTAACTGTGCCAGAGGAACCTCAGTGCCCTAGGAGCTCTGTGTCCCTCGGCAGTGTCCCTGTGGAGGTTTCCAAGGAATTCCATGGGACTGGGATGAATCCATGGTCCCAGTATTGTAGCTCCTGACAGGAAATTGTGCCAAGGAAATTGAGGGATGTTCCCCAATGTTCAGGACCTGCTTTTAGTAAAACAAGGAATCAAAGATGTCACATTTAATCCTTTCCCATCCCTCACCTCTTTGGAAACCCATAGCTCCCATCAATCACTCCCAGTTTTCCATGATCCTGCCCTTTGTCCATTGGAATTTTCCCATCCTGCTGACAGATTTTCCATCCTGCAGGACCAGAGGAGCCATCTGCTGCTGAGCTCTTCTTCCAGAGCTTCCCTCCCCTGCCTTCCTGTGAGCTCTTGGACATCAACGATGACCAAACACTCCCAAAACTGATCGAGGCCCTGGAGCAGCGCCACAAAATGAGGCAGATGCTGACAGAGGAATTTGCCAAAAGTGGTAGGAATTTGCCCCAAATTGGAACATCAGGGCAAAACTCAGATTTGGTGCCCTTATTATTCCTCAAAGGATTCCCCTTGTCTCAATTTTCTTGTTTAGATTGATTGTTTCAACCTTTTTTTGAGGAATTTTAGGCTTTAAAATTTGTTGGGAAAAACAGAGGTTTGGATGTTCTGGGGATAAGAGAGAAGATTAAAGGTAAAATAGAAAATATCTGAATTCTCTTCCAGTTCTTGCCTTTAAAACAATGCTGCAAGAATTTGACTCCAGTGTTGCATCCAAGGAAAATTATGTCCAAGGAAAACTGGCTGAGAAGGAGAAAACCATAACAGGGCAGAAGACGGAGCTGGAACGGCTGGAGAAGAAGATTAAAACCTTGGAGTACAAGGTCAGTTGGGTCGTTTTGGAGCACAAACCCTTTTTTTTTTTTTTAATGGATTATTGGCAAATTCCTTGCCATCAGGAATAAATATTTTGGGGGGAACTTCTGCTGAAAATCTGTTGGCTTTTTTATGAGGTGGGGCTTTTAAAGCAGCAAAATCAGCGATTTAGAAGTGAAGATTGAGATCTCCCAGGAAATACAAGCAGGAATTCCTGGATTGGAAGGTAGCGTTCCCACCCAAATCCTTCCTCTCTTGCTGCAGATTGAGATTTTGGAGAAGACAGCCACGATTTACGAGGAGGACAAGAGGAACCTGCAGCAGGAGCTGGAGAGCAAGAGCCAGAAGCTGCAGCGGCAGGCGTCGGACAAGAGGAGGCTGGAGGCCAGGCTGCAGGGAATGGTGGCTGAGACCTCCCTCAAGTGGGAGAAGGAATGTGTGAGTGCAGGAATGGGGGAAAAGCGGGATCAAGGCATCGGGGATTTGGGGATTTGGGGTGTGGGATCTTAAGGAGCGGATTTGTTGGTGTTTGTGGGAATTCTGGGTTGGAAATGGGATGGAGAGGAAGAGGGGAGGGAGAGGAATTGAGGGGAATGGAATGGAAAGGAGTTGAGGGGAATGGAATGGAAAGGAAAGGAATTGAAGGGAATGGAAAGAAGGAGGGCAGTGGGGTCAGGCTCTGCTCCCAGGGAACAAGGACAGGAGGAGACAGAAAGCAGCCTCGGGCTGTGCCAGGGCAGGCTCAGGTTGGATACTGGGAAAATTCCCTCATGGAATGGGTTATAAACGTTGGAACTACCCGGGGAGGTTTGGAATCCCCATCCCTGCAGGTACCCAAGGAACTCCTGCATGTGGCACTCAGGGCTCCAGGCTGGGTTCAGTCCCAGCTTGGCCCTGCTGATCCTGGTGGGTTTTCCAACCTCAGCAATTAATTCCATGTTTTCCACTGCTGTCCCTGTTCCTGTAGGAGCGACGCGTGGCAGCCAAGCAGCTGGAGATGCAGAACAAGCTGTGGGTGAAGGACGAGAAGCTGAAGCAGCTCAAGGCCATCGTCACCGAGCCCAGAGCCGAGAGGCCGGAGAGGCCATCCCGGGAAAGGGAGCGGGAAAAGCCTCTCCCGAGATCCGTGTCTCCCTCCCCTGCTCCCGTGAGTCACTCCCAAACCTGCTGCGTTTAGGAAACAGCGTTTTTGGGGTTAAGTGCAGGGATTTTAGTCATTAGTAGCCCCCAAGCGCAGAGTTGGAGCAGCTTGCTTTGAGTTCCTTGTCTGCTGTTTGCTCTTCGTCCATTCTCCCACCTCCTGATATCCTTAGGAGCGGGAAATCCCTGGGTTTTTCTGTCCTTTTTTGCTTGGAGTCTCCTTTGTCTCACTGACCTCTCCCTTCTCCCCAGAGCTAAGGCTTGAGCCCAGAGTTGGAGCAGTTTGAATTCCTTTTCTTCTGTTTGTTCTTCATCCATTCTCCCACCTCCTGATGTCCATAGGAATGGGAAATCCCTGGGTCTGTCCCTCCCTGTGTCTCACTGGTGTTTCCCTGCTTCCAGAGCTGTGGTGTCCCTGCTGAAGTTTGATCCCCGAGTTGGAGCACCTTTTAAGTTCCTCGTCTTGTCTCTGTTCATTGTTAATCCATTCTCCCACCTCCTGATATCCACAGGAACAGGAAATCCCTGGACCTGTCTGTCCCTGCATGGTGTCCCTGTTTGACTGCACGACACCTCCTGCGTGTCACTGATGTTTCCCCTCTCTCCAGAGCTGTGATGTCCCTGCTGAAGTTTGAGCCCTGAGTTGGAGCAGCTCAAATTCCCTGTGTCCTGTGTGCTCTTCATCCATTCTCCCACCTCCTGATCTCCACAGGAACGGGAAATGCCTGGATTTGTCTGCCTGTCCCTGTTTGCATGGAGCCTGCTGTGTCTCACTGCTCTCTCCCTTCTCCCCAGAGCTGTGGTGACCCCGCTGAGTTTGGGGACAGCCGGGGGGCCCCGCGGGGGCCCAGGCGCTCCAACTCTTGCAGCAGCATCTCTGTGGCCTCCTGTGTGCTGGAGTGGGAGCAGAGGGGCCCTTCCTGCGAGCCAGCCAGCATTCCCAAGCCCAGGAATAAAGCTGGAGCAGAGCCAGGCTCGGCCTGGCCCAGCCCTGCCAGGAGGAGAGGGATGTGCTGGAGCCGAGCGCTGGAGGTGCCCAGGGATAGAGAGGAGCTAGAGCAGGAAGAGGATCCGTGCTGCAGGGTTAGTCCTGGCCTAGTGGGGCTCAGCCTGGCTTAAAGGTTCTCTGAGCCTGAGCCTGGCTCTGTCCTCGAGCCTAACGTAGAGTAGAGCTGTCCCTAATGTGTCCTGCTGGTCCCAGACTGAGCCTGGCTGCTCTCGCTGCCCTCTGGGTGTTTGGAGCTTCCTTGGAAGTTGAGAATTCCCACTTTTAGGGAGCTCTGAGGTGGCCACACTCTGCTCTAGCCATGGGTGTCCTCATGTTTTTCCCTGGTGTTTCCCTTTTCCCTGGTGTTTCCCTTTTCCTGGCATTTCCCTTTTCCTTTCTGTCTCCCTCATGTCTCCTCCAATCCCTCCTGCAATTTCCCAGCTTCCAAGGTGCTTCTGGGAGCTTTTCCTGCCTGGAAACATGCCTTGGATAAACCTTTTGTGTGCCTCAGCTTTAATTCCCTAATTCCCATTAAACTGGGAGCTCTGATTCCATGAATTATTTGGCTCCTTGAGGATTCAGTCCAAGAGCACTTTAGAAAAATAGAGGATCACAATCCCTTCCTTTGTCCTCTCCTTCCTAGGTGTGGAATGCAACAGATTGGACCAAAATTCCCAAGAAATAGGACTTGACATGGAATATTCCATTCATAATTTGATCCCCCAAAACCAGGAGATGGCCTGGAATATTCCATGGATAATTTGATGCCAAGCTCATGGTGGTGCCTTCAGGATTCAATCCAAGAGCACTTTAGGAAAGCAGAGCAGGACAATCCCTTGGGCTGGTGCTGTGAATTTGGAAATTTGGGAGGAGCTTTCCCAAACTTGAGGAGACTCAAAGGAATGTGACAGATTGGACAATGCTGGGATAAAATTTCCATTAAATAGGAATTGGCCTGGAATATCCCATGGATGACTTGATGCCCAAAAAATAGGAATTGGCCGGGAATGTTCCACTGATAATTCGATGCCAAGCTCTTGGTGGTGCCCTCAGGATCCAACCCAAGGACCAAACCTTTGCCTTTCCCACACCCACCCTATCCAATCTCATCCATTCCATGTGCCCATTCATTCCCAGTTCCCATTCCCTGTTCTCATTCCCACTCTCCATCATTCCCAGAGTGCTCCTGCAGTGCTGGGGAGCGCTGGGTGGATCACTGACCCCCATCCCTGCCATTCCCAGTGCCCATTCCCCGTTCTCATTCCCACTCTCCATCATTCCCAGAGCGCTCCGGCGGCGCCGCTGCGGGCGCGGCGTTCCCGCAGTGCCGGGGAGCTCTGGGTGGATCCCAGTACCCATTCCCTGTTCTCATTCCCCGTTCCCATTCCCTATGCCCATTCCCCGTTCTCATTCCCACTCTCCATCGTTCCCAGAGCGCTCCGGTGGCGCCGCTGCGGGCGCGGCGTTCCCGCAGTGCCGGGGAGCGCTGGGTGGATCACCGGCCGCCGTCCCACGTGCCCACGGAGACGCTGCTGCAGCCGCGCGTGCCCAGGGCCATCACCGTGGACGCCCCCAGCGAGCGCGCCCTGGCCCGCTGCGACCGCTACCTGCTGACCCACCAGGAGCTCGCCTCCGACGGGGAGATCCAGACCAAGCTCATCAAGGTGACCTCGGGAGTCTTGGGAATGTCGGGAATGTTGCGTTGGAATTGTCGAAATTTTGTTAAAATTACCCAAGGAATTCCTGCATGTGGCACTGGGTGCTCCAGGCTGTGGGCAAGGTTGAGATCCAGACAGAGCTCATCAAAGTGACCTTTGGAATCTTGGCAATGTTGTTGGAATTGATGAAATTTCGTTAAAATTACCCAAGGAATTTCTGGATGTGGCGCTGTGGGCAAGGCTGAGATCCAGACTGAGCTCATCCAAGTGACCTTGGGAATGTTGCATTGGAATCACTGAGATTTCATTAAAATGACCCAAGGAATTCCTGGATGTGGCACTCGGTGCTCCGGGCTGGGGGCAAGGTTGAGATCCAGACTGAGCTCATTAAAGTGACCTTGGGAATTGTGGGAATCTTGGGAATGTTGCTTTGGAATCATTCAAATTTAGTTCGGCATTTTCACAGTTGGGTTCCATGATTTGTGGGATCCCATGATTTGTGGATCCTATGGTCCATGGATCCCATGATTTGTGGGATTCCATCATTTGTGAATCCTGTGATTTATGGGATTCCATTATTTGTATGGATTCCATCCATGGGTTGTGGATCCCATGATTTTGGAATCCCTTGATCCGTGGATCCCATGATTCCTGCATTTTCCTGTGGAAAAAGGCATCAATCCATTGGCAATGAAATGTGAGGAGCTTATTTGTGTCCGTCCGTATCTCTTTGGGCTGGAATTCTGGGATGAATCCCAGTGTTGTTCCTGTCCTAATCCTGCTTTTCCTTGTCCTTTTCCCATTCCAGGGGGACGTGTTCAAGACCAGGGGTGGTGGCCAGGCCGTGCAGTTCACGGACATTGAGACCCTCAAGCAGGAATCTCCCACCGGGTGAGTCCAGCCTCTGGAATCCTGGAATTCCCAAAATTCCAGTTGTGGAACCTTGAATTTGAGCTTCTGGAGTCCTGGAATTCCCAAGGTTCCAATGATGGGACCTTTAATTTGGGCTTCTGGATTTGTGGAATTCCGGGTGCATGCATGGAACCTCTACCAGGCCGGATGATCCAATGGGAAAATCCAACTTGAAATCCCATAAACTTGGAGAAGTTTATGGTTCCTGGAGCTGCTGGATCCAAGATTTATTAAGGAAGAATAAAGATGTTTTCCAGTGTTGGAATGTGGCAAATTCCGTGAGGTTTGTGCTGTAATTCCAAAATTCCCATTCCAGGCGGAAGCGCCGCTCGTCACCTCCCGATCCCGACCCTGCCGGGGACGCCGCGGACTCGGAATGGACGGATGTGGAAACCAGGGTGAGCTGGGAATGTCACCCTGGGAATGTCACCCTGGGAATGTCACCCTGGGTCCTGGAATTGTGGCCTGGGTTGGGTTGGGGGGGAGGTTCAGCTCATCCCAATCCAGCCATTTCATGGGCACTTCCCGCTATCCTGGGCTGCTCCGTCCAGCCTGGCCTTGGACATTCCAGGGCTGGGGATCCAAATCCCTCTGGATGAGGATTTGGGAATGGTGGGAAGCAGCGGATCCTGACTTTGGTGTGTTCCCAGTGTTCCGTGGCCGTGGAGATGAGGGCGGGATCGGCGCTGGGACCGGGATTCCAGCACCACGCCCAGCCCAAGTGAGTGCTCCTGGAATCCTTTCCCGACAACTTCCAAACTTCAGGAATGCTTTCCCCCTGGTTTTGCTGCCCTTCCCATGTCAGGTTTGCATTCCCACGTGGAATATCAGGGATGGCAGTTGGAATGCCCTGGATTCTCTCTCCTGCCCCTTTAACCTCTTGCTCACGTTATCCATTGAAAAATTCCAATTTCTCGGGATTGGGAAATTCCAGTTTCTCAGGACTCCAATTCCCTGTGGGAGGAGGCAATTGCAGTGGATTTCCTACTAAAATTCCAACTGCAAAATACCACTAAGGAAGCCTGGAGAATTCCCTCTTTCCCAAATTATTCATAAGGCATCCCTGGTAATTCCAGCTCTATACTCAGCCCAAGGAAGTGCTCCTGGAATTCTTTCCTGACCGCTTCCAAAATTCAGGAATGTTTTCCCCCCAACCTTGCTGCCCTTCCCACTTTGGGTTTTCATTCCTGGCTGGAATAGGGTTGGCAATAGCAGCAGGAATGCCCTAGATTCCCTCTCCTGCCCCTCTAACCTCTTGCTCATGTTATCCACTGGGAAATTCCAATTCCCCATGGGAAGAGGGAATTGAGGAATTGGAATCCAACTTTGTGTGCTGCTCCTGCTGCCTAAAAATCCAAGGAAAACGCTGGATTTTTCGGAGTTTCCTTGGATTAAATGTTGGATTTTCTAGGAGGTGGGTGGTAGTGCAAAAACCTGGGAATGAGGAGTTGGCTGCTCCCAAAATTCCTCTGGATGAATCCTGAAAGTTCTCTGTGGCTCTTTCCCATTGCAGGCGCAGGAAGCCCTGAACTTTTCCTGCTGGAATCCCGGATTTTCCCAGCCTGAGGAATGCTCTGCTGCCACTGCTCCTCAGGAACTGCTTTGTGCTCATTCCCAGAGGTTTTTAGGGAAGCTGGGAAATGGCTCCATTGGTCATCCCAAAGAACTTCTGGATGGATCTGTCCTTTTCCATAGATTTAGGGAAATCCTCAAGGTCCCTCTGGAATTTCGAACGGAGCTGGATCCTTACAGACAGTGCCAGCAGGCTTTTCCTTGGGAGATTTTTCCAGTGTTTTCCCAGTTTTTAAATCCCAAATCCATTTTTTCTGGTCATTCCCACTCTTTTGGGAGACCCAACCGCTGCTATTCCGAGCTGCAGTCCAGCACTTTAAGGGTGTTTTTGGCCGTTCCCGATTTTACTGGAAGCAGGAAAACCTTGGGAATTCAGATTTCTTCTGGCAAGAATTAATTTGGAGTATTTAAGTGTGTCACTGAGCTGTCAGAACATTCCAGAGCCACCCAAAATCCTGGGAGCAGTGGGAAATCACATCCCAGCTGCTTTGGGGTTGTGAGGGAATTCTGGAATGTTTTCCATGTGGGAATGGGGGGAAGAGGGGATTTTTTCACAGATAGGGTGAGAATTAGCTCTCTTTATGTTCCCTGCTAGTTGTTTAATAAATCCTTTTATTCCCAACCCTCTTCCTGGTTTTTAGGGAATTCCAAGGGGAGCAGCTTCCCTGGCTTTGCAGAAAGCTGGGATCAGAGGCTGCGGGATCTCTGGAATTTCTCCAGCAGCTCCAGGTCCTTCCCCTGCTGGGACTCCAGAGCTCAGGGGGGGACAAAGGGAGAGCTTTTCCAGCCCTTCAGGAATTCCATGAGCTCCAGAGGCAGCTCCCGGCTGGATCCGTGGGAAGCAGCTCTCCCGGAGCGCCGCTAGATGGGGCAGGAAAACCACGGGAATGGCGCCGCTTCCCGAGCCTGGCCCTGCCCTGGGACAGGGAATGGCTCCTGGGAAAATCCCAGCCTGGGCAGCTTCCCTGCTCCCAAACCTCTTCCTGCCCCCTGGAAGAACTGGGATTGGGGTTGGGATTGGGAGAATGGGATTTGGAATGGGATAGGGATAACCACTGGGAATGGTAGAAAACTGGGGGATTGGGAATGGGGTAGGGATAACCACTGAGAAATGATGGAAAACTCTGGGAAAGGCTCTTATTTGTGGGATTTAATGAGTTCATTAATCGTTAATAAGGAGCCATCTCTTGGATTTGGATTCCATTATCTTGGTGACAAGTTAAATCCCATTGGGAATATTTCTGTGGAAAACTGGGATACACCAGGAACTGATGCTCATGGAGACAGTTTGGATACTGGAAAGAGCTGAAAACACTTGGAATTCCGAATCCACTCCTTTGGATTTGAGAATTTTATTTTTGTAATTTTATTTTACCTTTATTTTTATTCAATTTAATTTTCTTTTATTTTTACTTTTTTCTTCTTATTTTAATTATTTTAATTTTAATTTTGATTTAGTCTATTTTTATTTTTATTTTCCTTTTATTTTTATTCCTTTTTTATTAATTTTAATTTTTAATTTTAAATTTTTTCTTCTTATTTTAATTTTAATTCTGATTTTATTTCTAATTTTATTTTTATTTATTTCATTTTCCTCCAAAGCCCCAGCAGATGAGGTAAGTTGGAGGGGAAACGTTGGATTTGCAGCTCCAAGATCTCCAGGTTTTCCCAGGCAGATCCTGTCCCAATCCCTTTAATTTCAGGGGAAATATCCCTTTATCCCAACCACCTTTATCAGGACAAAGTGGGCAGCAAGATCCAAGCGTTTATCCCAAAAATCCATCTCCGGAGCACTGGAATTGCAATGAGCGCTTTTTCCATGAGGTGTCAGTGTGGGATCGGGATTCCCATCCCTGTTTTCCAGCAAACCATGGAAAAACCTCCTTGGATCAGCAGCAAATCCCAGCTCGTTCCCAGCTCCTGGCATTCCATGGATGGAGCGAGGGTTTGATCCCATTCCATGGGAAGGGATCATTCCGGAGTCAGTCATGCTCTGGCTCTTCCCACCTTCGTGTCCCCAAATTCCATCCAGCCACATCCCAACATTCCAGCTGGGAATGCTCTTTCCCTCATCCTGGAAAAAACAAGCAGGGAAAAGGAGTTCCCTGGAAAGGGGCCTGGGACAAGGGATGGAGGGACAGGACACAGGGAAAGGAAAAGGGGATTTAGATGGGATACTGAGAAGGGATGGTCCCCTGGGAGGGGCTGGGATGGAATTCCAAGAGAAGCTGTGGCTGCCTCTGGATCCCTGGAGTATTCCAGGCCAGGTTGGATGGGGATTGGAGCAGCCTGGGATAGTGAGAGGTTCCCTGCCCATGGAATGGGATGGGATTTAATCCCTTCCCACCCACAGCATTCCATGACATTCCCATCCATGGATTTGTCCCCAATGTCCTTAAAATGCCTTTGAGTGTCCCAGAGCCATTGGGAATGATTTTCACATTCCAGCCAAGTTGTCTTTGGCTGGAATTCCACTCTTTTCCTAAAATCCCATCCCGAGCCTTCATTCCCAGTAGGATTTCTTTACATGAATCCTGAATTCCCGAATTGGGAATCCTGAGCCTTCACTTCCAGTAGGATTTCTCCTTGGTGCCAATAAATGTCCCCATCCCGGCTTTTCCTACATTCCCTGAACTCTTGGGAAGCAGCAGATTGTTCCAGGGAGTCGGGAGCTGGGAATGCCAGCCGGGGCCATCCCGGTGTGAATTCCCAGAAATAATCCTAATGGGAAGTGACGCTGTCAGCTCCCATCCGTCAGCCCCGGCAGAGCCAATTGGCTCCGTCCCTTGGAATTATGGAAAGGACGGAGAAAATGGGAATATCCTCAGCTGTTGGGAGCTGCCAAGCGGCTGCTCCATGGGAACGGAGCACTGGGATGCGACTGGAGTCGGGAAACTCCTGGTGCCACTGGCAGCTCTGAGGGCTCACTGGAATCCTAAATTTTCCACCTGGGATTCCTCCCTGCTCCTTGTTTTCCCAGCCGCTTCCATTGGGTTTGCCAGGCTTTTGCACTCTGGAATACCAATTTTAACTCTTGGCTCCTGAGTTTTGCTCCTAGGTTTTGTTCCTAAATCTTGAACTTGGAATTTTTCCTCCCAAATCTGAGCTCCAAATTTTTCCTCACAGAGCTTGGGCTCCTAATTTTTATTCCTAAACTTTTGGCTCCTATATTTTGTTCCTAGATCCAGAATCCTGATCTTCTCTCCTAAACCCCATGCTCCTAGTTTTTCTCCCTAATCCTTGAATTTTCTCATTTTCCTTCCGAAATCTGGGATCCCGATTTTGTTCTCAAATCCTTGGCTCCTGATTTTTGCTCCTAAACCTTCGATCCCATCCAATTCCACCCCTGCCATGGGCAGGGACGTCTTCCCCTATCCCAGGTTGTTTCAATTCCCATCCAGCCTGATTTTGGACACTTCCAAGGATTCATCCACAGCTTCTCTGGGAGGCCTGTCCTGATTTTTCCTAGGTTTCCCTCCAATGGATATTCTGGATGAGGATCCTGCTGCTTGGCCATGACCCTTGAGCATCCCCATCCCTCTCCAGCTCTGCTTCCTTGGGATTGATTAATCCATGGAATATTTCATGGATTGCTCATCCCTGCCCTAGCAGTGTTTTCCTAACCCTTCCCATTCATCCAGCTGTGTTTTTTCCATGCTGGAGAAAAACTCCCCTTCCTCTGTGCTCCAACAGACAGAGCAGCTTATCTGGAAAAGCAGGAAAATTTTCCCTAATCCCTCTTGAATCCTGGGATATCAGCAGGTAACAGGTTCAATATGGCACGAGGGGGTCACGGGGGGAGCAATAAACAAAGCCTGGCTTGAATTACTTCTGGGAAATTCCTTGATCCACACCTGATTAAAACCTCATCCCGTGGAACCAGACGGTTCCCTTGGATCTGGATCCAGATTAGATGGAGCTGGAGCCCTGCCCACCCCACACAGCTCGTAAATTCCTTGGGATGTGCCGCAGCTTCGGAGATTTTTCCCTCCTCTGCTCCCTCTGGTCATCCCATTTGGATCCCAAGACTTACCTGGGATGCACCTGGGAATGTTTTCAGGTGGAATTGGGGGGGAAAACCCCCTCTGATCATTCCTGGATGGAAACAAACCAACTCTGGGACCTTGGTTTTCCAACCGGCTCCTTTGGCAGCGTGTCCAAGAGGGAAAAATATCCCTGCTTTTCAAGTGGAGCCAGGGCCAATGTAAATATTTATGGAATATTTTATTACAATCCCAATTTACTCCTTGATTGGAAACATTTCCTAATAACCCTCTGGAAAATCCAATTAAAGTGCAATTTAAGGGTTTTGCTTTGGGGTTTTTTTGGAATTGCTGTTTTGCCAGGAATGCTGATCCACAGGTCGGGTGGAGAGCTTGGAATGTCAGCGGGGTTGGATGTCCATGGAAGAGCCTGGATTCAAAAATATGGGGAGAATAGCTGCTTCCTTGGGAAATCCTGGTTTTCCTTGGGAATGGGGCAGCTCAGCCTTTCCAGGTACAAATTCCTGCTGCTTTTTGTCCCTCTTTTACCTTGGTTTGGGGCACATCCCAAGAATCCCATTGGCTCCGGTGGGATCAGGGACGTGGAAGGCCTTGGAAACCTCTTCCGTGTGAGTGTAGGAGGCTTTGGGGTCTTTATCCTGATGGGAATCCTAAAGGATAACGATTCCAAAATGATCCTTGGGGTTTGGGGTGCCCAGCCAGGGCACGGAGCCGCTGGTCCAGGAAGTGTGGGATTTATACTTGGAATTGTCCAGTTCCTGACCGAATTCCCAACTTTATTTAGCCAGCCCAGAACTTGTTCCCTGGTGTCTCCCATGGCAGCAGTTCCTATCCAACCTTCCTCTGCTTTTCCCCTTTTCCCTCTGAATCCCACATTCCGGGTTTTCCCATCCCCACAAAAGGATGTTCCACCCAGCGAGGATGCCAGGAATGTTTAGGAAGTTTTATTTTTATTGTGCAGGACAAAAAATTCCTCCTCGGGAATTCCTTGGAGACCCAAGACTTCAAGCAGGAGGCACAGGCTCCTTTTAAATTGAAAATCAGGGAATGCTGGAATTCTAAAGAGCTGGGAAAGGCAATTATCTCCCTGGAAAACATTGGATTCATTAGGATGAACATAAAGGCAAACTTTGGGAAGATAATTGGATCTTTTAAATCTCCATGTTCTTGATCCCTGCTCGTCTCATAAATATGGATTTTTATATAATCCCTAAAAAAAAACCAGGCTCCCGTTAAGGAGCACAAAAAGTGCGATAAATGCTGGAATTTTTGACATGGAATCAAACGAAAAAGGAACAAAAGGGAAGAGATTTGAGTCTAAAGGCTCCTCCTGGTGCTGGAGGGGATGAATCCATCCAGGAGCTGGGTGAGCATTGGGAATCATCTGGGTGCTGAGGTCAGGGATTCACATCCCCATTCCCATCCCATCCCGTCCGAGTCCTGTGCCCTCTGGGAATGCTGAACCTGCTGATCTCCACTGGTGATGGGAAAAGGCTTTTCCCAAAAACCCTGGACTGATGTCCTCCTCCCCCTCCTGGTGTGGCACTGAGAGTTGCTTTCCATGGAAAAATTATCCACGGCTGCACAATGCTGGGAATGACTTTTAATCCTTGTCCTGCTGTAGGGAACATTTCCACGTTTTTGTGCTTCTGTTCCCAGAATCCCAAACCGGTTTGGGCTGGGAGGGATCCATGGGCAGGGACACCTCCCACTGTCCCAGGCTGCTCCAACCTGGCCTTGGACACTTCCAGGGATCCAGGGGCAGCTACAGCTGCTCTGGGAATTCCATCCCAGCCCCTCCCCACCCTCCCAGAGAACAATTCCTAATTTCCAAATATCCCGTCCATCCCTGCCCTCTGGCAGTGGGAGCCATTCCCTGTGTCCTGTCCATCCATCCAGTGTCCCCAGTCCCTCTCCAGCTCTCCTGGAGCCCCTTTAGGCCCTGAGCTCTTCCCTTCTCCAGGTGAGCATTCCCATCTCTCCCAGCCTGGATCCAGAGGGGCTCCAGCCCTGGAGCGGCTCCGTGGCCTCCTCTGGAATTGCTGCAGCAGCTCCAAGTCCTGCTGGTGTTGGGATCCAGGGCTGGAGCAGCTCTGCAGGTAGGGCCTCACCTGAGTGGACAGATGCCATGGATTTTCCAACACCAAGGATTCCTGTGGGATCACTGGAATTCCCCTGGTGCTTCCATGGAGCTGGATGTGACCCACAGGAGTGAGGAGCAGAGAGGGGATGGAGCTCCAGGCATGGAAACCCCCTGGAAAGACAAGGCCACGAACTCCTCCAGCCCTTCCCAGGTTTTGTGCCATTGGAAATGGAGGCAAGTCAGGCTTAATAATTAATCCAGGATTATTTAAACCCACGGCTCCTCTCAGTGCAGCAATGATCCATCAGACACGTTCTCCTCCTGTATCCAGGGCCATTTTTAGTGGATACTTCAGGAGAAAAAGCCGGTTATTCCCTGTTTAATTAAACCTGTCATTGGTCCCCAGATCCTGGGTCAATCCTTGGGAAAATCCAACGCCTTTCCCTCCCTCCCAATGATTAAACCATCGATCAAGAGCGGCTGTTTAATCTCTCTGCCCATAAACAGCCGTTTTTGGCAGGCCCAGCCAGATGGGCAGATAATTTCCAACATAACTTGGAATCTATTGGAGTTTCTGGAAGCCTGGCTCGGAAAAGGCCTGGAATATCCCAGGGATGCCCGTGCAATCACACGGCCAATTTGCGGGAGTAATTACCTTGATTCCGTGCGTGCTTCCAGTAATTGGCGCCCCAGATGGCGTCGGGATGCATGGATGGCCTCTTGTGCACGGAGAGCCACGCCACGGGAATTGCACGTGCAGATCCAGCGTAGATCCCCAATATTCCATGCATCCCGAATATCCCATGTATTCCTTGGATCCCAAATATTCCGTGTATGCCATGTATCTCCCTGGAGCAGGAAGTGCTGTGGTCAAGGTGGGTGCTTGAGGGATTTCCATGGAACATCTTTGGTTGGAAGGGGCCCACAAGGATCATCCAAGTACAGCTCTGAGAATTTTGGGAAGCGCCCTGGAGAGAGGCAGGAGCCTGGAGGGAGTCTGTAAGTAACCAGGATCTGGCTGTGACTGGGGAATGCCATGGGCAGCTGGAAGCAGGAGGGTGTTGGAGCAGTGCTGCCAGCTGTGATTCCCACAGGATAAATCTGCCTTCAAACGCCTTTTCCAAGGCTGTCCTGTAGTGAATCCATGTGCCATTCCAGAGGTGTATCCACATTCTATCCCATTAGTGCATCCATGTGCTATTCCAGAGGTGTATCCATGTTCCATCCCATCAATTCGTCCAGGTTCTATCCCATCAATCCATCCTTGTGCCATCCAATCTACATATCCGTGTTCTATCCCCTCAGTGATCCCTGTACCATCCCATGCTTTTATCTATGTGCCCCCCTATTATTTCATCCCTGTGTCATCCCATCCATGTGTCCATATTCCATCCCATCCTTTCATCCATGTGCCATCCCATTATTTTATCCCTGTTCCTTCTCATCCATGTTCCATCCCATCATTTTATCCCTGTTCCATCCCATCATTTTATCCCTGTGCCATCCCATCCATGTATCCATATTCCATCCCATCCTTTTATCCCTGTTCCATCCCATTATTTTATCCCTGTTCCTTCTCATCCATGGGCCATCCCATCCTTTTACCCCTGTGCCATCCCATCCATGCATCCCTGTGCCATCCCATTATTTTATCCCTCTTCCATCCCATCATTTTATCCCCATTTCATCCCATTATTTTATCCCTTCATCCCACCCACGCCTCCCCGTGCCGCCCCACCCGTGGCTCAGCATTCCCAATCCTCCATCCGTCCATCCATCCATCCCTCTCCTGCTCTCCGCCAATCCCCGCCGCGGCCGCGGGAGGCCGAGCCCTTTCCCGGGAGGAGCCTGCGGTGGGAGCGGCTCCATCCCGAGCCGTTATCCCTTTTTATTGCGGTGCCGCGGCCCCGGAGCTCCGGCAGAAGATAAATTCCAAGGAGCGCGGGGCGGGGGAGCGGCCGCGGGGCTCAGCGCTAACATTTACCCTGCGCCGGGGTCGATATCCCGCTGATCCCACTCAATCTGCTCCCTGTGCAAACGTCGGGCCGCCTCCCCCCGGATCAATCCCTCCTCCAAAGGTTACGTGAAGGTGGCCGGATTCTTCTAAGCTGTTTGCAGAGCCTCCGTTTGCTCTGCTAACACAGCCTGGAACTGCTTCCAAGGATTCTGTTTGCCTTGGATTAGGGCTGTTTGCCCAAACACCTTCCCGAATCCAATCGAGGCCAGGCTTTCCAAACATTTGGGCACATCTGTCAATCAATAGCAGCAATCGGGTTCCTGATCCAAACAGCAAACTCGGCCAAATCCAATATTTATCCAAACTTTTACTGACTCGGGCTGGTTTTAAACAATCCAAAGCCACGGAGCAGCCGTTGGTGCCGAAAGGTCCTGGATAATGTGTAACTCCGGGCAAACAGAGCCTGATTCCAGCAAGGAGCAGAGCGAAACTAAACACTGGAATTATTGTCCCACTTTTATTGCGGATAATTTGCTTAAATGTCCAGCGATTATCTGCTAATAAGGCCGGGGTTAATTAGGTGGGGCCTAAGAGGGCTTTGGCTGAGCCTCGCTCAAGGGCAGGGTGCAATTCCCGGACTTTGGCCCTCGGGATGGGAGCGTGTTTGGGCAGGTGACTTGGGGGTGATATCGGCATGGAAAACACCTGAGTCCAGACAGAAAAATAGGGAAAAAAATCCTGGGAGGACTCCAGACAGAGCTGGATTGGGGCTTGAAACAAAGAGGAACAGGAGATGCCAAGTGTTTTTCAGGAGACGCTGCCAGGCGGGAATGGCCGGCTGGGAATGGGCCCAAGGAGCCGTTGTAAAACTGGGAGATGTTTTTCATCTGCAGCCCAAAGGAGCAGGAGATGCCAGAAATTACACCCAAACACGGGCACGGCCTGGATGCAGCCTGTGGATGGGGGCCGAGCACGAAAAGGGATGGAAATGTCTTCCCAAAGTCATGGAATCACAGGATGGTTGGGGTTGGAAGGGCAGGGACAGCTCCCACTATCCCAGGCTGCTCCAAGTCCTGTCCAGCCTGGCCTTGGACACTTCCAGGGATCCAGGGGCAGCCACAGCTGCTCTGGGAATTCCAGCCCAGCCCCTCCCCACCCTCCCAGCCAGGAATTCCTTCCCAAATCCTATCGAAATCTCTCCTTTTTCCATTGTAAACCATTCCCCCTTTTCCTATCACTGTCCATGTCAGAATTCACTTTCCCTCTTTTTTGGAATTCCCTTTTAGGCATTGGGAGATTAAAAAAGGAGGAAGAGCGTTCATCTTTAATTCCTGGTGTATGGAAGGAGAAAAGTGGGGCAGAGAATGATCCACACAATTTTCCCTTTGGATACCCAAACATATCCTCGTGACAAGTGACAATCCTCATTCCAGAAGCCTTTTTCCAGGTAAGACACTCCAGCTCCGCTGTTTTCCCAGGAAAAGGAGCTTAATTGGGCTCTGATCAAGAGCAAAGAGCGCCTAAAAGATGCAGGGAGCGATGTTTTCCCTGAATAACAGCATTTGGAATTCAGGAGGAACAATGGATGATGCGCGTTATCCGTCTCCAACGCTTTGTTCCTGGCAGAGGGGATAAATATTGGATAAAGGCACTTAGGGAACAATTTGGGAGAGAAAACAGAGGGGGGATAAAGGAGAAACAGAGGGAGAATAAAGGAGAGGCTCCTGCAGGCAGTGACTTTTGGCGGAATCTGGTTATTTATGGAATGGCAGAGAGCAAATGGGAAAATTCCAGATTCCTTCTAAGCTGGAGAAGGGACTGGGACAAGGGATGGAGGGACAGGACACAGGGAATGGCTTCCCACTGCCAGAGGGCAGGGATGGATGGGATATTGGGAAGGAATTCCTGGCTGGGAGTGTGGGAAGAGGCTGGGCTGGAATTCCCAGAGCAGCTGTGGCTGCCCCTGGATCCCTGGAAGTGTCCAAGGCCAGGATGGTGGGAGGTGTCCATCCATCCATCCATCCATCCATCCATCCATCCATCCATCACAATGCTGGGAAGCACTAGGAGCCTTGGAATGGGGCCCATCCCACACAAAACCCTTGGAATGCCACCCAAGGTGACCGGCAGCAGTGGCGCCGTTCCCAAGTATTTACGGAGCACACAATTCCATAACCTTGGGATGCCTGGAGGAGCCCGGAGCAGCACTGCCAGCATCAGCACTGCATCCCCCTCTCCCAGGGGATTTTCCCACCGGCATTCCGGCATTATCCCATGGCAGGAGCAGTGGGATGGGGGCTGTTATCACGCGCCGCTATCTCCGTGCTGTCCCGATGCTCCTCAGATCCCGCTGGGAACGCCCGGCTCCATGGGAGCCGTGTCGGGAGCAGAGTCAATATTGGCTGAGCAAACAGCGCCGGGAAAGAGCCGCTGTTTGCAGAGCCGCGGGGCTCGGAGGCTCGGCTGCCTCTTGGAAATCAGAATAATCCGAGGAATCCGGGGCTTTTCCAAGGTACGGAGTGGTTCTTATGGAGGGGACAGCGGGTGGCTCCCAGGGAAGATCCCAGTTACTCCACTTGGGTTTGAAATAGGAGGTGGCTACGTTGTGGGGTTCCTGACCTTGAATCCATAAAAAAAGTGGGAATCCACCAGAGCCAAGTGCTGAAGCACGAGGTGGCATGGAGTTATCCATGGAAAACAGCTTCTGGAGGAGCCGGAGTCCCCCGGCATTGCGGGAGTTGCTCTGGAGCGTTGTTCTTCCTGTGATGGATCCCTGGAAAGTCCAGGTTGGATGGGGCTTGGAGCAGAGGGGTTAGTGGGAGGTGTCCCTGCCCATGGAATGGGATGAGATTTAAGGTCCCTTCCCACCCAAGCCGTTCCAGGATTCTCCATGTCCAAGGAAGATCTTCTGCCGTGGTTGCCATTCCAATTGGATTCCATTTGCATTCCCTGGCACCATTCCCCCCTGGATAATGGGAATGCTGTGAGCAGTCACCAAACCGGGGCAGGAATCCCAAATTAAAATCCACTTTTAACCATAAACTTCCATAAGTATTCCAAGACGGATCTTTCCTTCTTCTGTCCTGAGGTTTCCCTTCAGTTTAAAAAGCAGGAAGAGGAAAATAGAAATCCAGGAACAGAAAAGGAAAAAAAAGGGGGGGGGAAAAAAAAAGGAATACAAGGAGGCCTTGAGGAGAAGGTATTTGCCTGTTTGTTTTCTGATTTTTTCAGGGAGGAAAGGGAAGGAGAAGGGTTCAAATTACAGGAAAAAAGGGGTCAAATGGAAGGAAAAAAATTGATGAAATGAAAGGAAATGCTGGAATTTCCTTGGAAGGTGCCTGGGATGTGCTGTGGGGGCAACAGGATTGTGATCCCAATCCCTGCCTGCTCCACTCCTCCAGTCCAGGAGCATTCCATGTTCCTGGGATGCCGATTCCCAGACTCCCAAGCCTGGATTTTTAACCCTGCAGAGGCCGGAGCTCTGCCCTTTTCCAGCCGTATTCCTACAAATTCCCACTTCCCACCCATCCCGTTGTGCAACGTTCCCTCAGAACCCATCAGCTCCTGGCATCTCTTGCATGTTTAATTCTCTTTGGATGAAGGAAATGGAAAAATTGACCAACAATTCCATGCATCCAAGGCCGGCCTTTGGAGCAGTGTTTATGGAAAGCTCCCGTGCCAACTTCTCCTCATTTTTCCTGATGCTCTGGCACCAGGAAGGACAAATATTTATATTCCAGGCTTTTCCGATTGTTTCCATGTTGAGCTGCTTTCCAAGGAACTCTTCATGTGGTTCCAAGGATTTGCCATTAATTTTCGCTTCCAATTGGATCCAGCTTTCCTCCAAGATTTTAAAGTTGGGAAGGATTTGTTTTGGGAATGTGGTGCTAGATTGGCACCACTCAGGGGGTGGAAATGTCACATTCCTGTTTTATTTAAAGGATAATTAAGCTTGGAATATTATATTCCCAACCCCTGGAAGTGGTCTAGGCCAGGTTGGACCAACCTGGATTAATGGAAGGTGTCCCTCAGAGGGTGGAATGGGATGAGATTTAAGGTCCTTTCCCAAAAGAATTCCATTATTAAAATACTGGTCCTCCTGTGGAGAAATAAATTCAGCGGGAAAATCCAGCTGAGTGTCCCTCCAGCACCTCCAAATCCTGGGAAATGCTCCATGGGATGCTCAGGCTCATCCATCCCATCCCATCCCATCCCATCCCGTCCTGTCCCATCCCATCCCGGGATTTGCCTTTCCCTCCTCTCCGCCTCTTCTGGGAAAGCAGGAAGAAGGGAGGCAGCTCCCTGATCCCTGACTTCCACATTTAATAAAGGGAATAAAAGATCAGAAACCTGGGAAAAATCCTTAATAATTCACCAGCCTGGAGCCGTTTCATTACTTTGAATTTGCGAGCGTTCCGGCAGCTCCTGACACCTTCCCTCGCTTGTGATCCCAAAAAATTGGGAATGTTGGCTGGATCCACCTGCCCTGGTTACGTTAATCAGGGATGTGCCTGGGAGTGGTCACGTCCCGGGAAAACGCTGCAGATTTAACCTGGAGCTGTTGGCAGGAAGAGAAAATCATTCCAGGTCTTTTCCCACCACCTGCTGGAATCCAGGGATGATTGGGCATCCATTCCTTCTGGGTGAACAGGAGCTCTGATCCCGGATTTGATCCCATCCCACCTCTCCAAGAGCTTTTCCTCAGTGAATTTGGGTTGGGATTGGGGCAGCACCAGAGCTCCTTTTCCTTGAGCTGTTTCTATTCCTGGTTTCAGGAGCTGGGGGTGGATCCCAGCTCCCAAGGTTGTGTTCCCCAGCTAATTCCAATGCCTGGCAGGGGCCGGAGCTCTGGGCTCGGGTAATTATCCTTGGATTTTAAGCCGATTATGGCGCCTCTGGAGCGGTGTTTGTTGGATTTCCCCACGCTGGGTGTTTGCTCAGCGGCTCCCAAAGTCAACACGGGCCTGATCAAACATCCCCGGTTCCTCCCGTGGCCCTTTTCCCAAAGATCCGCTCCCAGGAGCGGCCATGGGAGCTGGGAATGCGCTGCCCAGGTGGCAGGAAGGAATTTGGGATGATCCCGAGCCAGGGAGGCCGGGATGGAGATGTGGCAACGCTCAGGGATGTCACCATGGAGGGGACACGGAGGGGACACGGCACTGGCGCTCTGAGCGAGACACAGACCCTTCAGTGGCTCCTGGAAAACCAAAGGATTTCCAGGAAGGGAGCAGGGATGCTGGACAAGCCCGTGGGATGTCCCTGCAGATCCGTGTGGCTCCAGAAGGAAGCTCGAGCTCCCAAAATCCCGGGGCCAGCTGCTGCGGTTTGCCAAGGTGGGAATGGGCTGGCAGGAGCCCAGAATTCCTGTGGGACCCCAAGATTGGAAAAGCTCCTGGTTCCCGTGGCTGGCTCCCCCTGCTCCTCCCAGGATCCTGGGATGCGGATCCAGCCCCGTCCTGCATCCCATGGATTGGCTCCTTGAATCCCAAAGGAAAAGCTGCTCCTCCTGCCACCATCCCAGGCTCCTCCAACCCGGCCTTGGACATTCCAGGGATCCAGGGGCAGCCACAGATTCTCTGCAAATTCCATCCCTTCCCATTGAACAATTCCTTCCCAATATCCATCCATCCCTGCCCTCTGGCAGTGGGAAGCCATTCCCTCTGTCCTATCCCTCCACCCCTCATCCCAAGCCCCTTTCCAGCTCTCCTGGAAGGTTCTGGAAGTGGCTCTGCTCCCCCTGGAAGCTTCTCCCAGCAGGAACTCACCTTCCAATGGTCAACCACAAACCCCGAAAAAATCCATAAAAAAAAAACCCAGGAAGAAACCAACCAACCCCTCCAGCGCTTGGGGAACATCATCTCCCCGGGATTGGCAGGGCATGAAAGCATTCCCTGCTCCCTGCCAGCTCCGGAGTGCAATCCCAGCCCCGCTCCTGCCATGCATGGCTGATGAGCCAAGAGCCCCGAGGAGGAGCCGCAGCTTTCCCTGGTTCCCGCTCTGGAGCCGCATTCCCGCTTTTCCCAGCTCCCTGGCACATCCATGAATATATATTGACCTTATTAGAGCAGGGCTGCCAGCAGCGCCCGGGCCTCGTTTGCACAAATTAAAGCTGTCAGCGGGTAATTTATGGAGCAGCGGGAAAGCTCGCAGGGAACGGCTGGATTGGGGAGCAGGTAGGGAAAGGGGATGGATTGTGGGGTGAAACGGGATGGGAATGGCCTGGATTGGGGAGCAGGTAGGGAAAGGGGATGGATTGTGGGGTAAAATGGGATGGGAATGGCCTGGATTGGGGAGCAGGTAGGGAATGGGGATGGATTATGGGGTGAAACAGGACGGGAATGGCCTGGATTGGGGAGCAGGTAGGGAATGGGGATGGATTGTAGGATAAAATATCCCTCTCAGGAGAGGATGGTTGTGCTCAGGTGGGGTTGGGCATTTTTTAGTGGTTTCTTACTCAGGATGGATTTCTCCCTTTCCCTTTCTTCTTTTCCCTTCCTCCCTTTCCCCCTTTCCTTCTCATCCTTTTTATTTCCCTTTTTCCCCCTTTCCTTTCCTTTCCTTTCCTTTCCTTTCCTTTCCTTTCCTTTCCTTTCCTTTCCTTTCCTTTCCTTTCCTTTCCTTTCCTTTCCTTTCCTTTCCTTTCCTTTCCTTTCCCTTCCCTTCCCTTCCCTTCCCTTCTTCCCTTTCCTCTTCCCTTTCCCAGATTTTTCCCCTTGGAACACTTCCAGAGATGGCACATCCATGTTTTCCTTGGAAAAGCTGTACCAAGGCCTCCCCACCCTCGCTGTGGAAGGAACTTGCTCCTCCCTGCAGACTGAAAAGCGACACAAAACCCAAACCTCCATCTCCCAAATCCACCCAGTCCCAGTGGATCCCAATCCCTCCCGGCTGGAGCCGCGCTGATCCCACGGCCGGAGCAGCAGCTCCAGGGTTGGATCTGTGCCCTGGGATTTGAGCCGGGGCTAAATTTGTCCCGTTGGCACTCGGGAGCAGTGACAGGCACGAGGAGAGGGAAGAGCCTCCCTTTTCCAGCGCCAGAAAGATCGGCTGGAAAAACCTTTCCCTCTGGATTAGCACCCTGAGCCGCCTGGAGCGTCACTTCCAACGTCTGGGATCTACAGATCGACCTCTGCCGGCTGCTGGACTGGGGAAAAAAGGGCAAAAAGCCATTTTTTAGGGATGGCAGCACGTGACAATCCACCAATCCAGCCTGGAACACGCCAGGAATTCCCTTTGTAAACACCCAACCCCGTGGCAGTCCCAAAAGCTGTAATTCCAAGTTTCCCAGCAGCCTGGGGGTTATTTATAGCAGGAATAAGAGTCGGTGTTTTCCTTCTCCAGGAAACTTGGGAAGGGGTCAAATGACCTCAGTGTGAAGCAATGGGATTTTGTGGATTTCTGTGGGAATCTGGAGCGGGATTAGCACCTCTCCTCCATTCCTGGAGCAGGGAAGGAACCCCGGGAAGCAAAGAGCTCCAAAATTCCAAAATTCCAAAATTCCCCGCCAGCCCCGGATGCAGAGCCAGCTGCCAAACTCCTCTTATTCCAGGCATGAGGAGCGGGATAACGGGAACAGGAGGGTGGGAATGGGATGGGAACACCCCTGGGTGCTTTTCCCTGGGAAAGGGATCTGATATGTATGGGATCAGCTCCTCCTGCTCAGCGGCAGAGATCCCTGCTTTTCCCAGAGATATTAACACAGAAATGGGTTTGGATGCAGCCCTTGCCATGGATTTACAGGTGAGACCCTCTGGGAAAATTCAATCCTTTAGGAAAAACCTGAATGTGGCATGGAAATAAATGCAGGAATTGCTGCTAAGGGAATTATTTGAGCCAATGAACATAAAGGGCTTTTCCAACCTAAACCACGCCAAGATTCCAGGATTTTTCCTCCTCCTATCCCGGGGATATTACGACAGGAATAAGTTCAGATCTACCTCCATCCATCCTGCATCCTCCAGCATTCCATCCTCTCCAGGTGTTCCCAAACTCCCCTCCAGCATCCCAATCATGGAGCTGTGAATCATTCCCATTGGAATTGGTGCAAGGCTGGAGGGGTTTTCCCTCTGGAATTTTTTCTCAGGATTTCTTCATTGGGATTTTTTCCTTGGGATTTCTTCCTCAGGATTTTTTCCTCTGGATTTTTTCCTCAGGTTTTTTCTCTCATGATTTTTTCTTGAGATTTCTTTGTTGGGATATCTTCCTCAGGATTTCTTCATCGGGATTTTTTTCCTTGGGATTTCTTCCTCAGGATTTCTTCCTCGAGATTTCTTCCTCAGGATTTTTCCTCTGGATTTTTTCCTCAATTTTTTCCCTCAGGATTTCTTCCTTGGGATTTTTTCCTTGGGATTTCTTCCTCAGGATTTCTTCATTGGGATCTTTTCCTTGGAATTTCTTCCTCAGGATTTCTTCCTTGAGATTTCTTCCTCAGGATTTTTCCTCTGGATTTTCCTCTGGATTTTTCCTCTGGATTTTTCCTGGGGGTTTCATCAGGCTCTTGGCAGCAGAGGATGTTCTGGACAAGGCTGATTCCCCGAGCTCCCTCCCTTTCCCACGCAAGGAGGAATTCCAGGAGCTCTCATCTCCGGGATTTTCAGCCCTGCAGGGCGCTTTGCTCCCGTTTTTCCAGCTGCTGCCATTTGGAGTGCCCGTGTTGATTGCAGTTCCATGGATAATGCCTCTGGAGCAGAGCTCCTTCAGAAAATCCAGCAGAGCCATCTGCGATTTTCTGCTCTTGGGTGGATAATTGGATTCGAGTGCAGGGTGGGCTCGGGGCTGGAATTTTTCCGAGGCGCTCAAAGGCAGAATCCAGGAGGATTCCAGGCAGAATTGGAGCCGTTCCCACCTGGGAAGGGAGCGCTTTGTCCCTCTGGAATTCTTGGGACCGCTCTCATATTTTCACTGCTGGGAAGGAACCTCATTTTTCCTCCTCTGCTTGGTCCCGTATTTCAAAATATCCCTTCAAGAGCTGTGGAATATCTTGGATTTCCTTTGGGTCTGTGAGGATCCCTCAGGATAGCCCAGAATCCCTAAGATTCATTAAACGTGGGATAATTGTGGCATTTCTGATGAAAAATGGGATTTTCCATCCTGGAGAGGGGAAGGATCCAGGGAGACCTTGGAGCAGCTTCCGAGGGGCTCCAGGAGAGGTGGAGGAGGAACTTGGGATGAGGGATGGAGGGACAGGATACTGGGAATGGTTCAGATTGGAAAAGGGGGGATTTGGGTGGGATTTTGGGAAGGAATTCCTGTCTGGGAGTGTGGGGAAGGTCTGGGATGGAATTCCCAGAGGACCTGGAATGTCTCAGGATGGACGGGGCTGGTGCCCCTCACATTCCCCTCCTGGGGCACCTGGCAGAGCCCGAGGTTGAGTTTCCCACAGCTGCACCTTCCCAAGAACATTCCCTTAACATTATCCTGGGGTAAGCCCACAAACCCAGGAAAATCCACACATTTCCACACTTTTCCTGCCCCTTTGGAGAGGACCATGCCGTGGGGCTGGGGGGATTCCCGGGTGGGCTGAGAGCGGGGCCGGATCCTCGGGATTTTGCCAGCTCTGCTCCCCATCAATCTCCCCAGGATCCCCAAGGCCTCCCGTGCCAGCTGCTTCCCTGTATCCAGCCCCTTTTCCGTGCAGTAGCCTAGGAAAATATTGAACCCGTGCCCAGAGCAACACCAGGATATGAAGGGGAAAACTTTAAGATGTTTTGTAATTCCTTTTTTTTTTTTCTTTTTTTTTTTTTTTCCCCCAGGACCTGCCAACTCTTTAATTTTTCCAGTTTGGAATAAGAGCCTCGGATCCATCTGTTTGCTGTCAACTGATGTTTGTTTGGAAAGGGATTTTATGGATTTTTTCCAGCTCGCACTCCTGTTCTTCCACCCAGTTTACTGAACTCCATAAATGTCAGCTCTGGCAGTTTTTTTCGGGTGAGTTTTGATTTAGGATTTAATCAAAATGGAGCCGTCAGTGTCTTTAATCAATGGGAATGGAGATCAAAACCAAAGGAATGGGAGCGAGGAATGAAATATTTAATGGATCCCTTTGAAAGTGCCTGATTCCCGACCTAATGGCTACCAGGGATCATTAGGACAAACTTCCCAAAAAAAAAAAAAACCCTCAAAAACTGCTCGCCGTGGTTTTTTAAAGATAAAAAGGAGAAAGCAATTTAAGCTTAAAAGCAATTCCAGCCTTTTATCCCATTAAATATTAAAAATAAAGCAGTGCCAGTGGCTCCAGGGCTGCTGGAGCTCCCAGGGACGGGGATTGGTGTCCAAAGATCCCTGTACTTATCCCAGTTTGGGCTGTGGGGATGGGAAGGTGTGTGCTTGGGTTGGGCCATGCTCTTCGTGGGATGGTGGCACTGGCATTCCCTGCCCGATGGGATGAAGGGATTCAGTGTGGAAGTGAATCACTGCAAGGTGGGAGGTGCAGTCATGGCTCCCTTGGCACTGCTCCATTCTCCATCCCTCCAACTCTTCATCCCTTCATCCTCTGTCCCTTCAACCCTCCATGCTTCCAACCTCCCATTCTTTCATTCCTCCAAACTTCTATTCCTCCAAACTTCCATCCTTCCAACTCTTCATCCCTTCTTCCCCCAGTTCTCCATCCTTCCATCCCTCCATCCCTCTGAGTTCGTCTGAGCTCGGCTCCTCTCTCCTGGGTTCGGCCGAGTTCGGCTCCTCTCGGCTCCTCTCGGCCGCGTTCGGCTCGGCGCTCTCGGGCGCCGCCTGCTGGCGCGTTCCTGGTGCGCGCCCACGATCATGAATGCAGAAAATCCTGGAATGGTTTGGGTGGGAAAGGACCTGAAATCCCATCCCATCCCATCCCATTCCATCCCATCCCATCCCATCCCATCTCCTTGCCACCCTCCCAGGGAACAATTCCTAATTCCCAATATCCCATCCATCCCTGCCCTCTGGCAGTGGAAGCCATTCCCTGTGTCCTGTCCCTTGTCCCCTCAGATGCCACCAAACCACCGGAGGTGCTGTCTCAGAGCCCTGTCCTGGGCACAACCACTCCAGGAGTCCCGCCAGCTTCATGTCCTGCCGCATTCCAGAGATCTGGCAGGGAAGCTGCTCCCCAGGATCCCTCCTCTCTATTCCCATGGATAAAACCAGGATAGTGGGACACCTGTGGCTTCAAGGAGCAGCTCCCCGGGCCTCCTTCCGGCATGGCTGCGTTTTTAATCAGCTTTCTTTAATTTAATTTTCAACCTCTTTCTTCTCCTCTTTCTTCTCCTGGCGTTTTTATCTCCGCTTTGGATGCACAAATCCCGACTATTTTGCTCCCAGAGTCAGCGGGATGATCAAGGGGTTTGCAGCCTCCTGAATTATTCAAGATATCGGAGTTCCTCACTAAATATTTTTGCTTCCAGCCTGTCAGGGAGAAGATCACAGGAATATTTTGTTCATTCCAAGATCCCTCTCAGAGTGTCGGTGACGGTGACGGGCAAAGCGCTCCCATCATTTCCAAAGGTGCTCGTTAAGGGAGGGGCTCATTGTTAATTAGAGCAGGAGCAATGCCATTGTCACCCCTGAGGTGGCTTTGGGGACACAGGGCTGGCTGGGAATTTTCTCCAGGGCTTGGAGAGGGAATGTTGGATTGGGATGGGGTGATGGGAAGTCATCTCTCGTGTCCCTGACTGAAGGTGGCAGCGCCACCCCCCAGACCAGGGGACACCAGTGACTCTCAGCTCAGTGGTCCCTCATTCCTGGGAGGGATGGAATCCCAAAATCCCAGAATAGGTGGGGTTGGAAGTGACTTCTGCCCAGGGCAGGTGACGCAGGGACACATCCAGGTGGGTTTGGAATGGCTCTGGAGAGGGGGACAATGGCACAGACTTGGTGGGACAATGGCATGGCCTTGGTGGGACAATGGCATGTTCCTGGTGGGATGGTGACACGTCCCTGGTGGGACAATGGAATATTCCTGGTGGGACAATGACGTGTCCCCAGTGGGATAATTGCATGTCCCTTGTGGGATGGTGGCATCTCCTTGGGGGGACAATGACATGTCCCTGGTGGGATTTGGTGGGGCAGTGGCGCATTCCTGGTGGGACAATGGAATGTCTTTGGTGGGACACTGGAATGTCCTTGGTGGGACACTGGAATGTCGTTGGTGGGACAATGGCATGTCCTTGGTTGGACATTGGAATGTCTTTGGTGGGACATTGGAATGTCTTTGGTGGGACACTGGAATGTCCTTGGTGGGACACTGGAATGTCGTTGGTGGGACAATGGCATGTCCTTGGTTGGACATTGGAATGTCTTTGGTGGGACATTGGAATGTCTTTGGTGGGACACTGGAATGTCGTTGGTGGGACATTGGAATGCCCTTGGTGGGACAATGACATCCCTGGAGCTGCCGCCACACCCCACCAGTGCCTGGCACTCCCCCACTGATATTTTTTGGGATTTGTGGTCTTTTTTCCCAATCCAGACCGCTCTGAGATCTCCAAAGTCCAACCTGCTCCCCGTTCCTCTGGAGCAGCATTCCAGGGCTCCGCTTCCCGGCTCTCCGTTTCTGCGCGCGGCATTCCGGGGCTCCACATTGCCGCCATTATCCGACCTCTTCTTGCGGTTACATCATAAAAATTCCTCGGGTCCTGGAAGCAGCCCGGGAATATTTGCATATGTATATCCTTCGTTTTCACAGCACAGCCTGGCTGCCAGATGGGAAAACCGACGGAGCCTCCAACGTTTATCCGCGACTCCGCAGCTTTTCCTGCGCCGGGAACCGCGGCGGAAGCGAGGTGGTTTTCCAAATCCACGGGGACTGGGGAAAAGGGGAGGGGAAACCACATGGAATCAATTAAGGGCCGTTTCCCAGAGTTTAACGGAAAAGATTCCTTTGTGGGCCCTTGGAAAAACGGGATCTTGGCTTCAGAAATCCCTTTTTCCTTGCATTTCACCCCATGTCCTGCACATGGATTGGGTGCCCTGGACCCCATGGCCCATACCAGGATTTATCCCAAAGAACCGGAGAGGTTTTGGAGGGGAAACGCTTTTCCTTGGGAGCACAGGAGAGGAATTATGATTTTTAAATTTCTTTCCAAACTCAGATTTCAGTGTTTGGGGTATAGTAGTGTTTTTTGGGATTTAATGGTGATTTTTAAGTGTATGAAGCTGGGGTGTTAAGATATAATGATGCTTTTAAGTGTATAAGGGTGTTTTTTGGGATATAATGATATATTTTGGGATATAATGGTGTTTTTTTGGGGTATAATGATGATTTTTAGGGTGTAATGATGGGATTTAGGGTACAATGATGTTCTTTAGGGTGAAGTGCTTTTTTTGGGGTATAAGGATGCGTTTAGGATGTGATGATGATGTTTTGGAGTGAAATTATGGGGTTTAGGGTATAATGATGTTCTTTAGGGTACAACGATACTTTTTAGGGTGCAATGCAGATATTTTGGAGTGTAGCAATGATTTTTTTTGAGGGTCTAATAATTTTTTTGAGTGTGATGATGCATTTTAGGACTTTCACAGCATAAAGTTCCTTTTGGGAGGCAATGATTTTTTGGAGTGCCACGATGTCATTTTGGGGACACACTGAGGGGCACAATGGATTTTTTGGGATATAGTGATAATTTTTGGGATCCAAAAGTGTTGAGCCACATCCCTAAGATGGTCTGGGATCTCTTCCAAGTCGGAGAGCTTGTAAGGGATTAATCACCCACCCTAATTATTTTGGGACATCCCAAATTATCTGGGTGGAACAGCAGTAAAACAACGCGGCCTCGTCTTCCAAGCAGAGCCTCATTCCAGGAATCCGTCATCTGCTCATTCCTTAAAGCTCTGACAGCAAAACCTGGGATCCAAACGTCCCTAAATGGTTCCCGATGACACGCAACGGGAATTTTCCGGCATTATTCCGGAAATGTAACGACAAGGGCGCTTCCGCTGCGATTAATTGGCTCCTAAGTGGTTGCATGTGTTGTGTTTGGAGTGCTGGATCCCAGGCTTGGAATGCTGCTGGAGGCAGGAATTCCCGGCTTGGGGAAGGGATTGATCTGGCTCCAAAGGGCGGAGCGCACTTTTCCAGGATTGGGATTGGAGCATCCAACGAATAGGCTGAAAAAGAAATTAAAATATGATTTTAAGGAAAAAAAAAGTTGTTTGGTATTTTTTCCTAAAAATTCAGGTTGGATTTTTAAAGCAAATTCCAGATTTTACTCTTTTTTTTTTGTTTCTTTGGGTTTTTTTACTTTTTTAGGATTTTTCCAGGATTGTGGAGCCATCCAGGATCTGTAAATCCAGGAGCACCAGGGTTTCTGCTGGAAGGTGAGGAGCTGGGAAGATTCATGGAGCCAAGAACAGCGACAGGGCCTTGATGGAAATTCTGGGAGGATGAGGAATCCATGATGATCCATGAAATCCTGGAGGGCCCATAAAAAAAGGGAAAAGCAGGGATGTGAATCCCTTTGGGAGCATCCCAAAGCTGCTGAAAATGCGGCAGTGAATCAACTTTGATGCCCCATCCCTGGAAATATTCCAGATTGGATGGGGCTTGGAGCAGCCTGGGATAGTGGGAGGTGTCCCTGTCCTGGCAGGGGTGGGACGGGATCAGCTTTAAAATCCCAACCCAAACCACTCCAGGGTTCTCTGCAATCCCATCCTACAGAAAAATGGGATGTTGGCTGTGCCTTGTGAAGTCCATGGGTTGTCCCGGTGCCCGGGGAATTCCAGGAGAGGAGATTTTGGGAAGAAGAAGATTCCAGGCTGGAAAGGGACACATGGAGGTGGCTGATCCGTGCCATCCACGGCCCTTCCCAAGGGATGGGAGTGCTCCTGGGGACAGGGCCATTCCTGGTGTCCTTGGGGGGCCAGGATCCTCCTGGAGCTGTCCCAGTGCCATGGCCAGAGCCATCCATGCCTGCCACATTCCCAAATGGATCCTCGGGAGCCACCGCCAATATTTTCCACCCAATCCCAATGACATTCCCGTGGCTGAGAACAGGAACACTTTGCACCCGCTTTGTTTATATCCCGTGTTTTTTTCCTGGCTGAGGGAGAGGATAACTCTTCCCTGCAGAACTCCGTGGCTTTGTGCTCTGTTGGATTTTAAATAGCACAGGGGAATAATGGGAATCTTTGGTTGGATGGGCCGGGGCTGGATCCGACCTTGAGCCCGCGCTCTCCTGACTTTGGAACTCCGGAGGGACACGGAGCGTTGCCTTTCCCTTTTTATTTTTTTTCCCTTTTTAAACAAGAGATAAATCCCGGGAGCCCTGGAGCAGGAATTGCAGCCGTGGCTCCCGTGATCCATGAGGAGTTTTCACAGCTTTCCTTTCAGCTGGAAAATTGCTCCAGTCGGCTGTGACCGGCTCGGGAAGAGGCTGAGGCTGCCTCATCCTGTCCTTCCCAGGGCACCTGCATGAGCAGGGACATTTTCCTGGCACCATCCCTTCAGGAATTCAGGATGTGTCCAGAGGGGAGTGCTGAAGGTGGATTTGGGATAATTTGGGATGAGCAGGTTTGGCTCAGCAGAGCTCTGGGAATATCAATGGAAGCGTCACAGAGTTACTTGAATTTTTCCTGGGGTTTTTTTTTTTTTTCCATGCAGTCATTCCCAGCTGGAATTTTGGAGGCAGGAAAGGCCCAGCAGAGGAGCACATCCATCACTTTTGGGAGCTTTTGGACACTTTGGAAATCCTTTTAGTGCTGAGGGAAGTAAGAAAAAGGCCTTGGCACGGGACAAGCACCTTCCAAACCCTGATGGAAAACAGAGCAAATCCCACTCCCTGCACTCATTTTCCTCTTTAAATCCGGATCTTTGGGGTTTCAGGGTGGCCAAATGGAAAGCTGGGATGGGTTAAAAACCAGGAGCAATGGCAAACTGTGCTGGGAGATGGAAAAGAGCAGCTCAGGGAAAATGAGATGGATTTTCTCTGCAGCCCTGGGAATGCTGCAGCCCTTTTCAAATGTATTTTTGAAGTGGGTTTTATATTTGAATTCCAAACTTCCTGAGGTTGGAAAGGATTTCCAGAATCATTGAGTCCAACCTGTGATGGATCAACATCGTTTCACCCAGAACCCTGAGTGCCACATTGAGGAATTCCTTGGAAACCTCCAGGGATGGGGACTCCAAACCTCCCTGTGCAATTCCAATGTTTAAAAACCCTTTCCATGAGGAAATCCCTGCTGATGTCCAGCCTGAACCTCCTCTGGATCAAGCTGAGGCCATTCCCTCTCTTCCTGCTCCTGTAAAAGAGCAGGAATTGCTCTTCCTTGCCTGGTAAAAGAGGCTGAATATATTTGGGAATGGACTTTCATGGGATTTTTCCTGTGTTTCCCATGTGAGGCTCATTGCCCATGGGAGCGAGGAGATGCAATCCCACGGATCCCTTGGGATTTTTTGTTGGGCACTTTTGGGTCACAGAAACCCCAGACTTTCCAACATCCATCATAAATTGTTCCCCTGGCTGGAATTTGCCTTCCCACGGGCAGAGCTGATGGGAGGAATCCCCACCTGAGCTGCCTGAGGGGTGACAGGGACACGGATCCCATCCCCATTCCCAGCTGGAAGAGCCAATCCCTGCTGGCTCTGCAGCCAAGGAAACCTCAGTTCCAAGGAAACCTCAATTCCAAGGAAACCTCAATTCCACTGAAATCTCCCCTTCCCCACCCATTCCAGGGGCAGTTTCCACCTTGTTCCACCGAAGTGGAGCCAAATTCCATTTGTTATTCCTGGGAGCTGGAGCTTGGAAACTCTTCCTGATGTTCCAGCCCCTTCCCTTTGCTCTCCCTCCCGTCAGGGAGCAGCTGGATTCCTCCGTGCTGCCTCCAGCTCTCTCCCTGCTCCAGCTTCAGGCAGGAGCCAGCTCCGGAGCCCTTTGGATGGAGATCTCCCTGGAGCTGACAGTGGGAATAGCTGGAATGTGGAGCTGCGGCCCCGTGCCTCAGCTGTTTCCTTTCGAGCTGTCGCTGGAACATTCCTGATATTTTTAACGTGGCAGCGCTGAGGGAGAGAGATCCGGATTATCCCTTGGATGCACCTTGGGCTGGGAGCAGGGATGAGGTGGGGCGGCTGCTCCTGGAAGTGGGAGAGGCCTGAGCCATTCCCAGCTCCCCAAAATTGTCCTGCACCTCCCAAATCCCAGCTCCTCCAGGAGGTGGAGGTCTGGAGTGTCTTCAACTCATTCTGGGCTCATTCCCAGCGGGAAAGGGGGAACCGTCCCCTCTCTGTCCCCTCAGGTGAGGCCCCACCTGCAGAGCTGCTCCAGCCCTGGATCCCAGCACAGCAGGACCTGGAGCTGCTGCAGCAATTCCAGAGGAGACCACGGAGCTGCTCCAGGGCTGGGAGAGCTGGGAATGTTCACCTGGAGAGGAGAAGGATCCAGGGAGAGCTCAGAGCCTGAAGGGGCTCCAGGAGAGCTGGAGAGGGCCTGGGGACACGGGATGGAAGGACAGGACACAGGGAATGGCTCCCAGTGCCAGAGGGCAGGGATGGATGGGAGATTGGGAATCAGGAATTGTTCCCTGGGAGAGTGGGGAGAGGCTGGGCTGGAATTCCCAGAGCAGCTGTGGCTGTCCCGGGATTCTTGGAAGTATCCAAGGGATTGGAGAACCCTGGGATAGGAAAAGGTATCCCTGCCCATTCCTGGGATGGGATTTAAGGTCCCTTCCCACCCAAAACCATCCCAGGATTCCAGAATTCCACGATCCATGTACCTGAGGCCGTGCTGGGGCCGGAGGCTGGGCTCGGACAGCCAGGATTGAGTTGTCTTGGGATCCTTTGGGAGCAGCTCCAGGTCCCGGTGCCACAGCCCGACCTGGGGGTGCCATCAGCGAAAATAAATCTGCCTAATCCCGAGGAATGAGCGGGAACAGCAGCAGCTCCGGGGAGATTAGAGCCGAGTTTTGCGTTACAGCACTTGGAAGGGCCGGGATTTACTTGGAAACCGAATCCCGTTAATTAGCATTCCGCTAATGGCAGTCCTGGATAAATATAGCGCTCCCTAATCCCAGCGCGAGGCGCAGGTTGGCATATTTAGATGGTTGATATCAAAGCCATTAACGCCTCTCCGTGGGAAAGCGATTCCCAGGGTCGGGATTCTCCGGGGCCATCAATCTCCCTCACGCCCAGCAGCGCCCGGATCCGCGGCCACCGGCTGGACACGGCGTTCCAGAAATGTGTCTGCATCTGTCACAATTCATTGGCACGGCCAAAGGTCAGCCCGGCTCCCGGTGGGAAAACGGGATCCGGGACAGGCTGGATCCGTCGGGATGAGCCCCCGGCCCGGGTGTGTGCCCCGTCCCCGGGCACGTGTTGGGGGGTAAATTTATCCGGAGCGTTCCTGGAACTCCTCCAGGGTCCAGTGAACTCCAGGAACATCAAAGGGTGGGAAAGGGCTCCCGGAGTTTGGGAATTTGGAGGGCTTAATGGTTGTTTGGCGCTAATTAACCCCTTGTTTAGGGGTGGTTATTGGCCTGATTAACCCCCCCCCCCCCCCAACTGACAGTCGGACAAGGGAACACATTCCTATAAAACCTGAGGGGAGGGAATTCCAGCATGGAAGGAGCACAGGACTGGGACCATCCCCGAGAATCCACTGTGAGTATTCTTGGTGGAATTATTGATGGGATCTCCGAAGGAGCTGGGAGGTTTCGTTCCTCATAAAAGCTGCGCTTGGCTCATGGATTGGGAATAACACTTATCTCATGGATGGAGCCAGACGTGTGTCAGCCGCATTCCAGTGGCACGGATTCCCCGGCGTTATTCCCACCTCCGATTTTATGGGGGGTTTAAGCCAGCCTTGAAACCCCAAAGGAGCTGCAGGTGGCAGCCAAAGGATTTGGAATGCCCTCCATCCAAAAAAATCTTTAAATAAATAGGGAAAGAGCCTTGGAAGCTACAGGAAAACTTAGGATGAGGATTAGGAAATGCAGTTGATGGGAACTTTTTTTTTTTTTTTTTCATTTAGAAAGGAGGTGTGGGGGTGGAAAAATTCCCGATCCTATAAATGGCCGGGGCGATTTGTTCCTGGGAGCCGGGCAGCTGGAGGCAGCTTTAGATGGAATCCTCCTCCCAAGGAAAGGGAAGAGGAGGAAAAGGCTCTCCAAGGAGAAAAAGCTTTAATGAGCTGCGAAGCCTTGATCACCCACGGAGAGCCGAGATTAATTAGGAGCTGCTGAAAGCCGAGCTCAATTAGGAGCTTAAGCCGCTCCCGAGGTGTGCCGGGATTGCCGCTGGATTCCCTGCTGTGGATTCCCGGGATGGAGAGGGAGGCTGTGCCCACCAGAACCCGGCCCAGCCCCTCCAGGTGTCCCAGCCCCTCCAGGTATCCCAGCCCCTCCAGGTATCCCGTGTCCCTTCGGGATGCCGTGACCTGGAATGAGTCTGGGAAGGGGGAACGCTCTGGAGAAGGGCTTGCCTTGGATTCCCTACTTGGATTTCCACGTTTCCAGCGTTCTCAGGGATTCCCTGCCTGTCCAAGCCCATCCTGGCTCCATCCTCAGCATCATTCCAGGTCCCAGGGTGAGATCCTGGTGCTTGTGGAGGTTCCATCAGGATCTGGGATCCCACAGCCTAGGAGGGAGGAGCAGAGCCTGGATGTCCCTGTGGATCCATGGGATCCAGCAGCTCCTTCCCCCAGGTTCCTCTCAGTGGTGGAGGGGTGGCCACAACATCCCAGACCACAGATTCCCAGTTTTTGAAGTAGGGAATGATGGAATCCTGGAATGGTTTGGGTGGGAAGGGACCTCAAAGCCAATCTGGCGCCACCCCTGCCATGGCAGGGACACCTCCCACTGTCCCAGGCTGCTCCAAACCCCATCCAGCCCGGCCTTGGGCATTCCAGGGATCCAGGGGTAGCCACAGCTGCTCTGGGAATTCCAGCCCAGGGAACAATTCCCAATGTCCCATCCATCCTTGCCCTCTGGCAGTGGGAGCCATTCCCTGTGTGCTGTCCCTCCATCCCTTGTCCCCAGTCCCTCTCCAGGTCTCCTTCAGGGCCTCTGAGCTCTCCCTGGATCCTCCCATTTCCAGAGCCTCTCCACCCTCACAGGGAGGAATTCCTTCCCTATTTCCAGCCTAAACTTCCCCTCTTTCACTCCGAACCCACTCCAGCTCCCAAGGAAACGTCCAGGATGTTTCCCAACCCCTCCCCGCTCCCAGATCTCCCCCACGTGCGCAACCTAATAACGAGCACTCGCCAAACATCCTAAACCCGGGAAATTTATGGAGCATGACCCAAATTGAATTCTCCATTACAGCAGGATAATTGATTTTTTAGAAGAGAGATTAAATTT
Organism: Melozone crissalis; assembly: GCF_028551555.1. Lineage (NCBI taxonomy): Eukaryota > Metazoa > Chordata > Aves > Passeriformes > Passerellidae > Melozone > Melozone crissalis. The sequence continues at coordinate 1,020,157 of NW_026535792.1, read as the reverse complement.
ATTTTCCGCCTCACTAACGAACAGCCAGATTTCCCTTAATTGCTTGGAATGCAGAGTTGGGATGATTCATTAAAGCCGGAACATGCCTGGGTACATTACACTGTGACTAAAGCTTCCCTGCTTGGAGCAATTAAAGTGGGGAAATTTGGGATCTCGCAAGGAGATGAATAAAAATTCCAGCTCGGGATGTCTTATTAAGCTCCTCAAGGAAAAACTCACAAATTCCCCCCGTTCTACAGGAAATCATTTGGTGATTTTTATTTTTTTTTTTCTCTCCCCCTGCCTGGCGTTGTTTTCTCCTCATGCCAACCCTAAAAAGAAGTGGTGTCTACGAGACAGATTTCGTGCCTCGCTTCACAGTTTAATTTTATCAATCACAACATTTAGAACCCAAATTGACAGCAGCGAGGAGACATCCCCGGATTCCAAGGGGAGGCATTTTGGGCGGAATCTCGGAACATTTGGTAATTATAGACACATTGCAAAAATAAAGGTAGCGATTGAGGAAAACAGGAGCGGAGAGGGAGGAGGCTGGGAGCTGGCAGGGATAAATGAGGATTGTTTGGCACATTTGAATCCAATCCCACCCAGGCTCCGAGGGCTCACGGAAAAAGCAGAGATGGATGCGGAGCCCAGGCTGGGATGGACACAGAGAGGGGACTTGGAATCTTGGAAAACCATTGGAATGCTCATTGCTGGCATCACCTCATGGCACGGCTGTAATTCCCACTGCCAGGGGGCAGGGGTGGGCGGGATATTGGGAATATTGCCTGGCACAGAGCAGCTGGATCCCTGGAATCTCCAAGGCCGGGTTGGATGAGGCTTGGAGCAGCCTGGGATAGTGGGAACTGTCCCTGCCCATGGAATGGGGTGGAATGGATGAGATCTAAGCTCCTTTCCAACCCAAACCATTCCAGAATTCCACAATTCATCCTACTAGGCAGGTCTGGAACTGCGAAGAGCCCATGGATGGTGCAGGAGCTGTGGTGCCAATAGCTGCCGGATCCACGCCAATGGAGGCAGGAGAGATCCCAGGATTTAAACCATTGGATGGAGGATTGTGGGGTTTTAAGCAAATCTTTCAGGCTCAGGATGTGCAGCCCTAAGGGGAATAAAGTGCTGATGTTTTTTCTCCTGAAAAATGGGATATTCCTTCTCCATCGCTATCCCAGCCAGCTCCATCCCTTCCTGCTTCCCTTGGATGCCCTAAAAGCTCCTGTGCTGCAGGATCCCAGGAGAATTCCTTTTCCAGGAGGGAATAAACCGCTCCAGGAGGAGCTGCAGTGGGACAAGAGCAATTCCTACATGCCATCCTGATTTTCCTTTTTTTTGGGGTTTTTTTTTTGTTTTTTTTCCCCCCAGGAGATGAGGGAATATGTTGGAGAAAGGAGCTGCCCTTTGTGTCCCTGCGCTCCGCATCCCTCAGAGCTGTTCCCGGGAATGGGGAGATCATTAAGGAATAACGAATGGCTCCTCCAGTGCTGGGGAGCCTAATTAGAGAAAACGAGGGGCTGCAGCCTGCAGAGGCCACAAAGTCATTAATTATGCTAATTAGAGGTGGCTTATGTCACTACAGAAGGAGCCTTGGAAGTCCCGCCTCAGTTCGGGGTGGGCTCACACACAATTCCCTCCCCATCTCTACAGATTCCTCATCCTGATGTGTGCGGGATTTGGGATATGGTGTGGGGCTCTCCAAGGAGAGTTCAAATCCTCCTCAGATGTTTCTGGAAGTTCTTCCATCCCTTGAAGTGTTCCAGGCCAGGCTGGATGGGGCTTGGAGCACCCTGGGATAGCGGAAGGTGTCCCTGCCCTGGCAGGGGTTGGATGGGATGGGCTTTAAGCTCCCATCCCATCCCATCCCATCCCATCCCATCCCATCCCATCCCACGCCACAAGAACTCTTCCACGCTGAACGCGGCGGCAGCGGAGCCGCGCTGCTCCGTGGAGTGTGGATAATGAGAATCCCAGGCCACGAAGCATCCACGGATAATAAAAGGAGACTCCCGAAACACTTCCAAGCACGAACCATCTGCTCGGCTGAGCCGGCCTAACAGCCCCGACTAATTTTTAATGCCGGTTTTATGACGGATCCGCGCGTCAGCCCATCCATGCATAAGGAAATCCGGGCTGGCCGCGCTGCCTGCCGAGGAATTTGTCTCCCGTTTTAACTCCTTTCCGTACATTAAAGGTGAAGCGGACCATGGAAGTGCCTCGTCGGCTCCATCCCCTCGCCCTTCCCAAAGCGCTGGAGCTGCCTCCGCCTCCTCATCCGTGCGGAAAACGGGGAGAGGGAGGAGAACTGCCTGGTGCAGGCCACCGGCAGCAAGCCCGTTCCTTCAGGTTAATTAATTCTCATTAATTACGTCCCTTGAAATTTTCTCCGGATCGGCGCTGCCCGCTGGGGTTTGTGAGGAGAGCTCGGCCTTCGCTTCCCGGGAAATCAGAGCAGGAGCTGGTGCTGGAAGAGGCTTTCAGGCTGCAATCTCGGCCAGGCTCTGGCTCTGTAATAAATTTTTTAACGGCTTTATCGGCTTCCAAACAGATTCATTTAATTATTTATTTATCTTATTTATTTATTGCCACCCAAAAGTGGAGCTGTTTATCTGAGCGAGCCCCAGATGTTTGGGATGGCGCTGGAATAGGGTTGGATTTAGCTGGAGTTAAGCCTCGCCAGGGTTTGTGCCCGTTTCTCATGGAATTTGCAGCCTGGCTTGGCTCTGCCCTGCTCCTGATTCCCAGGAGATTTCCAAGATGAGCATCTTCTTATTTTGACAAATTCAAAGACTTAAGACTCAAATGATCCTTGAGTGCTTTAATCTGAGAGGACCGTGCTCCTGTTTCTTCAATTTTCCCCTTCTTTTGGGGGAAAAAAAGAGGAACAACGAAGGAAGCTCAGCCAGGGGTGGCACAGCCATGACATCATGTCATCCCTCTTCCCTTCATGGTGACATTCCTGCCCTCTCCATCCTGACATCCCTCTCTCCTTCCACCACAGTGCCTCTGGAACATCACAGCTCCAAGTGATTTCCTTCCTGGGCCAGTGACAATTCCAGGATTTAATTTTTCCATGAAAACCTTCAGCAGGACTTCAGGAAATAGGGAGGCTTTCCCCCCTTTCTCCTCCCTTCCATCAGGGCTGGAATAGGTCAGTAATTCCAAAGTCGTTATCTGCTGAGGACAGGCGTTTGTTTTCCCTGGAATTCTCTCCCAAAACCATCGGGATTCCTTTCATCCCTCGGGATGAATGAATGAGCTTCACTGTAGTCTGGGAATTCGGCTTGGCTGGGCTTGGTGCTCCTTGTCCTGGTTTTACTCATGGATTGGCGGGATGGAACCTTTTCTATGGGAAAAGCCCAAGGAATGAGTAACCTGTCTCCTTGAGCGAGGATCCAGACGGGCTGGATTCCACAAACCTTTTGGGATTCGCTGGGATTTGAACGAATAAACCTCCAGTGCTGGATGGAGACAAGCTGAGGAGAGGCCAGAGACAAAGTGGGATTTTAATGGGAATATCTACAAATCACGGCTCACGTGGAAACTTTAATCCCAGCCTCCCTGTAAAAGAAAAGCTAATTAAAAATTCCCTAATGAGCCCGGGCTCGGTGGCTGAGCAGAAGGGAAGCACCTCCGAGCGGCAAATCCATTGCCAAGGACAGAAAACCCTCCAAGTGCAACGTGTTACAAGGAAAATGTCACTTTATTGGATGTTCCCTCGTCTCGCTAACGAGCTCTCGGGTTAATTTTAGCTCTTCCGCTGCATCCCAGCTCCCTTGTTTCTGGGGATCGTGGATCTCAGCTCCCTCCTCGGTGGGAATTTTTCCATTAACTCCCAGTGGGAATGGGGCTGTTTTCCCATTAGATTCCAGTGGGAATGGCACTATTCTCTCCATTAGTTCCCAGTGGGAATGGGGCTGTTCTCCCATTAAATCCCAGTGGGAGTGGGGCTGTTCTCTCCCATTAAATCCCAGTGGGAATGGGACTGTTCTCCCATCAGCAGCACCATTTGTTTCCTCAAACCCATTCTAGGTGGGAATTTCTTCATGGAAAACGTGGCCAGGCATTGGAATTGCCCAGGGAGGTTTGGAGACCCCATCCCTGAGTAATTCCCAAGGAATTACCCAAGGAATGCCCAAGGAATTCCTGGATGTGGCACTCAGTCCTCTGGGCTGGCTACAAGGTGGGGATTGAGCACAGCCTGGACTCGATGGCCTTGGAGGGCTTTTCCAGCCTCTGGGATTCTGGGAAAAACAGCACAAAAATGGGAAGGGAATGTTGGGAGAAAGGCGGGAAAGGTGAGGTGTGCGGGTGTGACAGCTCCCCACCTGTGCCCAGGTGATGTCACCCTCGGCGATGTCACCCTTGGTGTCCCCTGTCCGGCAGCTTCGGGAGCTCATCCCTGTCCAACAGCCATGGACAACCAGCGCTGTGGGTGTTCTATTCCCAACTCTACCCAGGACAACCAGATTGGATCCCAATTATCACAACCCCAGCGCTCCGGGATCCTGCCCTCATTCCCAGGACATTCCCGCATCCCTGGGAGCCGCGGGATGGCGCTTCCAGCCCCGCCTGGCACCGTGGGCGCTCCTCCTTCCCCAGTTCCCCTTTCATTGTTGGCACTCCCGAGGTGTCCTCAATCCATTGGTTGCACTCCCAGGGATCCGAGCTGGCAATAAATCCCCTGCTCTGCCCGAGGCCCCCGCCCCATCTTCCAGAGGCTCATCCCGGTGCTAATTCCATCATTCCCGGCGCTCCGGATCCCCCGGGGCCGCGCCTGCAGAGGGCTGATAAGGGAATCGGCTTTGGCGGCCACACCAGAGGTGAAATCCAAAGATCCCGAATATTTTGGGATGTTTATCCCTGGTAATCAGCTCTTCCACTGGATGTCCCTGGGAAAGCCTGGATTGTGCTCCGTGCCCGGGGGCAAACAGCTCTCATTAATATTTCACATCATTTTCCTGGTTTTTTTCCCATCTTTTTCTTCTCTCCCTGCTCCCAGAGCCTTGCAGGAGAGCGCCAGGATATTTTCCCATCTCCCGTGTTTGCCTGCTCCAGTAATCATCGGATTCAATCACTCGGGCGATGTTTTTATGGATTAATAACGGGCACTTTGGAGAGCTGGGAGCTGCAATCTGTACAACCTTAATGAGCACCGTGGGGACCCGGTGCCATGGTTTCCCAAATCCTCTCCCTGCTTCCCTCTAAATCATTCCCTGCTCTGGATGGCTCTCCTGCCTCCAGCACACCGAGCTCCCTGCTGGAAGTTGTCCCAATTAATTTTTTTTTCCTGTTTTCCCTTTTTTTTTGCCCCTACCTTTCCTAAAACCTCAGCTTTGTCAGTGCTGACAAAATGTTTGTCTTTGCTGCCTTGTTGGGGTGGAACTCCGGGGTGGGAAATCTCCTCTCCTGGATGTGGGAATGCCGGGATTGGGGTGTTTTGCTCTGCAGGTCATTGGGAAGGTGGGACTGGGGACAGGGGTTGGCTCTGGGTGATACAACTCCACTGAGGGGACACCAGCAGGGTGGGCACCTCTCTATAGGATCATGGAATCATTCGGGTTGGAAAAGCCCCCTAAGACCATCAAGTCAAACCATTCCCAGCACTGCCAGGCCAACCCAACCATGTCCCCAAGTGCCACATCTGATTTACACCCCCAGGGATGGGAACTCCCTGTGCCAGGGCTGGATTTCCTCTCACAGCATTCAGGAAACAAAACCAAAGGATCCTGAAGGGCAATTCCATGAGAAGGGGATCCCTCACTCACTGGAGCTGCAAAGGGATGCTTGGGAAGCAGCTGGGGATGCAGGGAAAGCCCAGAGCCCGCCCTGGGGACAGGGCAGATGTGGCACTGCTGCTTGGGGCGCAGACCTGCCCCTGAAATCCCTGGGATACTCCTTGGATACACTTTGGGAAGTGATGCTTCCGCCTCTGGGTCATCAGCTGGATGGGGTCCCTGTTGAGGACAGTGGATTGTCCCCAGGGCTGGGGACACAGCAGAGACAGGGCTGTTCCAGAGCCTCCGGAATCATCCACAGGCTCCTGCATTCCCGGGATTTGTAACCAAGGGTTGAACACAGGGAAGGAACAAAGGACAAGGCCTGGACAACATCTCCTCCTCCAGAGGCACATCCAGGCCCTGCCCTGGCAGGGAGGGAGCAATCCCTGAATTCCTGCCCTGAATGGAGCAGTCCCTGAATCCGTGCCCTGGCAGGCATGGAGCAATCCCTGAATCCCTGCCTCTTTTCCTGCGGATAGCCCAGGAACAGCCAGCCCAGTCACCTTCCAGAGAATTCCACAAGTGCCAAATTTATTCTCAGCCCCCTCCATAGGAAACCTCCCAGCGTTTCAGGGCAGACCCAGCTCCGGCTTCTCCCCCTCTCTGTTTATTTCCCGGGATTTTTAATGTCTTTTCAGAGGCCTGCTCTCAGCCTGCAGCTATTCCAGAGCCGTGGGATGCAGCTCGGGGTGACTAATAAGGAATTTATGGAGCTTTGGCTCCAAGATTTCTCCAGCCAGGCAGCACCAGGACAGAGGCCTTGGGCAACACCAGCCCAGCCCTGCTGGGCCCAGACTGGGAGAACTGGGAGGATAAACAGGGCCATGCCCTGGATGCTGGGATGCCCTGATTTCCTTGGGGAAGATCGTGGTGAAGGAATTTCCCCCAAACAAGGTCTGGTTGTGCACCTTTCCCAGCAGGCCAGGCAGGGATTCCCACCTGGATTTACCTGATCCTTCACTGGGAATTCCTACTCCATCCCTGTCTATGCTTTGCTCATTCGTGATCCTGCCTGGAGCATCCCTGTCCTTTTCTGCCCATCCCAATTGCAGTTCTGCCTGTTCCCGATCCCAATCCATGTTCTGCCCATTCCTGATCCCTCCCTGCCCATCCCAATCCCAATTCTGCCCATTCCTGATCCCAATCCCAGTTCTCCCCATTCCTGACCCTTCCCTGCCCATCCCAATTCCAGTTCTGCCCATTCCTGATCCCAATCCATGTTCTGCCCATTCCTGACCCTTCCCTGCCCATCCCAATCCCTTTCTTGCCCTGCCCACCCCATGCCCTGCCCTCACCTCCAGCTGGTTTTCCCTCTCAGTTCCTCTCCTTTCTCGTTCCCGTGGTCCCAAACAATCCCGGCATTGATCCGGAGCTCCGGGCCGTGCCAGCTGGCGGCAGCTCCCGCTTCCCATCGCATTCCAGGGCTCTTAAAGCCGCCCGGCCGCGATCCCAGCATTTGGGATGCTCTGACGGATCCTACGCTCTTAAATCCGCGGGGACAGGGGATGGGAGCGGAGCGTTCCCCATTCCCGGTGCCATTCTCCGGGAACAATGGGCTCCTTCGCCCATGGAATTCCTGCTCTCACCAGGAGGGATCTGCTCGGTACTGGACTTTAAATGCAGCCGATGATCTCGGCGATATTCCAGGGAAAAGCGAGGGCAAAAAGGGCAGTTTTGGACATTTAGGGGATGGGGGGAAAGGAGCAGCTGGGCCTGGGCACGGACACGGCAGCTCCGGTCTCCTAAATATAGAAATATAATTTATAGATAAGTGTACTTATATGTAAAAATGTTTTTATATTTTTATTTATATAAATACATATATTTTATATGTTATATATATTGATATATATTTGTTTTATATATTCTATAATATAATATAATATAATATAATATAATATAATATAATATATATTACATTATATTATTTCTATAATATAATTTATATTATATTATATTATATTATATTATATTATATTATATTATATTATATTATATTATATATTTATAGATTTATAAATGTATTTTTTATATTTTAATAACTTTATAAAACACATTTTTCTACATATCTATAATCAGAGAATTATGGAATGGGGGGTTGTTTTCTGCCAGGAATTTGCCAGAGGTTTTTCCTTCCTCCCACATCAACCCATATGGGAAAGGAGCTTGGAGCGGGTGAGGAGCCGGGAGAACTCAGGGGTCAGGGCTGGAATGGGGCCGGTCCTGCTCCACAAACTTTTTTTTTGGGAATGCCGTTGGGAGACTCTGGAAGAGCCACCTGCCGCCCAGGGCACACCAGAGCCACCCCGAGGTGACACTCGGGGACACTCAGGAATTGGGGACAGAAAGGAAGGACTCAGGGAATTGGGGGATGATCCCTTCCCTGTCCCAGCAGGGTGAGGAAATTGGGAACTGAGGAATGCGGCAAAATGGGGGAGAAATTAATAATTATCCACAGCTCATCGCTATCACTGCTCATCAAAACATTCCCGAGCTCCATCCCAGGCTCCTTTCTTCTCCCTGCCTCCAGTAAGTGCTTGAACATCCCTTTAAAAATTAAAGGAGGAGGGTTCTGGAAGAGATAAGGGATAATTGCCTGGCTTTGACTGCGGCATTGATGTGAAAATAGGATTGGAATTACTCACTCCGGTTGAAAGGTTAGTTGAAGGTTATTACAGGAAAATTGTTATTCATCCATTTTTTCTGTGCCGCTGGATAGCCCCAAAGATTAAATCCGGGGAGCGCATAATGACCCATCAGGGCGGACAATGGTGGGAATAATCTCCAGAGGCTCCCGAGAGCCTTCCCTGAATAATTCATGGCTCAGCAGCCCTCCCTCCCTCGCCGGCAGATTACACGGGAGTTTTCTTTGGGAAGAGATCATTTAAAGGAGCTTTAAAAACCGCCGCGCTTTTGGACGGAAGTGGAATTACCGGCAGCATTCCCGAGGTTTGTTTATGCCTTAATAAATCTCCTTTCCCGCTGACCTCCGTGCCATGGGAACAAAACGCCGCGGGATAAAGGGAGCCTTTGTTGGGGACGGAGCTGGAGGAGCTCCCGTGGGGCTTTTTCTGCTTTTTCTGCTGCGGGCAGAGACAAATCGGGGCTGCTCGGTCACCTGCGAGGAGAAATTGCTGCTGGCCCCCCGTATCGCCCCCCTAAATCCATCGGGAATGAATTCCTTCTTCCCAGGAGGAGCCTGGTGATGTTCCTCATCCCCGAGGTCCCCAAAATCCCCTCTGGTCCCCGTCCTGCTGATCCATTCCCAGCTTCTCTCAGCTCAGGAGAGCTCAGCGATGAGGAGGACGCTCAGGCCATCATCCCTGGATCCTGCTGGAAAACCAGGAGCAAGGCTGGGATGTCAATTCCCACCTTCCCCCAGCTCAGGAGAGCTCTGCAATGAGGAGGATGCTCAGGCCATCATCCCTGGATCCTGCTGGATAACCCAGGAGCAAGGCTGGGATGTCAATTCCCGGCCTTCCCGCTGCTCCTGTGGCTCCTCCAGCTCCTAAATCCCGGCCTGGCTCCGGTTAATCCTTTAATTTCCTCTCCTGGAAGCGCAGTTATGTTTTAAAAGCTGATTGCTTGGTAAAAAATCCCAGGATTTCTGGAGGTTTAGGGATGTGGGATACACATCCCTGGCATCGTTGGGATCCTGGAAAATAATTGAAAAAAATATCCTGGATAATAATAGATATTTACTGAACACTTCATCGTTATCAGATGGAAATTAAATCCTAATTAAACCTTCTCTGGGCTTTTCCAGCCAGGAGGATGAGGAAGAATGGCATTGCTGCTGTGGGATGAGCAGGGAATCCTCTGGATTGGGAATTTGGGGGGGTTATCTTGATTTTGGGGAGGTTTAGCTTAATTTTGGATAGGTTTATCTTCCTTTTGGGCAGGCTTCATTTTTGGCAGGTTTATCTTCATTTTGGATAGGTTTATCTTCATTTTGGGCAGGTTTAGCTTGATTTGCAGCAGGTTCATCTTGAGCTGAAGGGCTCTGTGGAGCTGAAGTGGCTCCTCCAGGCCTATCCCATCCCAGAATTAATAAGGGAAGATTTTCCCAGGGGGAATGAAACAGGTACAGAGCTGCTCCTCCCTCCCTGCCGAGGGAGAAGAGTTGTTAGAAATAATCCTGGAGTTTAAGGATGTGAGCGAGGACTTTTATGGATTTAACAGGAAGCTCCAACATAATTTCCCACTAAAGCTTGTGTCAATAAATCATTTTTTAATTATAAGCTCCAATTATCAGCTAAGCTCGGCTTAATGATCTCTGGAGTGGTTCTTCCTTCAGAGGCCTGGGAAGGAACTTCTCCTCCTTCCTTTGGAGCTGCTGCTATTTTTTCCCAGCTCCTGGAAAATCTCCCCCCCTCTGCCAGTGCCCGTGTGCCTGATGGGATCCGGGTGAAATCCAAGCCTCTCCTAAATCAGGGGCTGTCCAGGGGTGCATCCAAAGGCTCATCCAAAGGCTGTGGCTCGGTTCCACCCCTGGCACAGGCCCTGAGCCCGGGGTTGATTTAGGGCTGCTCTGGGATCGGGTCACATTCCCGAGCGTGCCTGGGGCAGCTCGGGAGCGCTCAGGTGCCCTGGGGGTTATTCCGGGATTTGGGACACGTGGCAGTGCCTGGGAATCCCCAAGATAAAGGGCTGGATGACTCCCAGCTCCCCCAGCTCCTTGGGATCCAGCAGATCCCACGTTTGCATTTCTCTTGTCTGTGGTCTGGGATCCGGAAAGGGATCCTTCCCATTCTCCATTAGATCTGGGCTGGGAATGACAACGGAGTTTGGGAGGAAGAGTTTAGCTGGGAAAAAAAGGAGATAAATGGCTCTGGAATGCTCATTCATCCCCAGCAGCTCTCAGTGTACCATGGATGATTCCTGACAGGATTGAGCTGGGAATCGAGCTGTGCTCCGTGCCTCCACACCCATCCATGCCTTGGGAAATTGGTCATGTCTGCCATGAGCATCCCAGAATTTCCATGTGGGAACGGTGCCTCTCCTCAGGCTGGATCACTCAGGCAGGAGACAGATCCCAGGGCCTTGTCCTGGTGCTTCTCCTGCTCCTGGGGTGTCCTGGTGCATCCAACATGGATCCAGAGTTTGGAATCAACACGGATCTGGAGTGCGCCTCCCACGTATGCGCTCATTCCAATGGGTGCATCCAACACTTGTGTCCAGCACGTGCAGCTGTGGGATTCCTGGAGTTTGCATGCAATGTGTGTCCAACTGCTCATCCATGGGAATCCAATGCAAGGTATTGCATTGCAATCCAAGGGATGCATCCAACGTTTGCTTCCAATGGAAGCATCCAACGTTTTCTTCCAATGGATTCATGCAATGTTTGCTTCCAATGGATGTATCCAACATGTCCATCCAATGGATTCATCCAACATGTCCATCCAATGGATGTGTCTAACGTTTGCTTCAATGGATGTATTCAACATGTGCATCCAATGGATATATCCAACATGTCCATCCAATGGATGTATCCAACGTTTGCTTCCAATGGATTAATCCAACATGTGCATCCTATGCATGGAACCAATGGATGCATCCAAGACCTGGGTCCAACATGTCTATCCGTGCGTGTCCAACAGGTTGTATCCAACATGCCCATCTCATGGATGGAACCAATGGATGCAACCAGCTGATGAGTCCAAAATGTGCGTCCAACACGTGCATCCAACACTTGTATCCACCTTGTGCATCCAGTGCCTGTCCCCAGTCCACACATCCAGCGCGTGCATCCCACCTGTGTGTCCAACATGTGCATCCCACTCACATTCCAGGGCAGAATTCAAGCTCTGAATCCCACCTGGAGCATGTCCCAGCAGGGGGTCCTGCAGCGTTCCCCCCTCCTCATCCACAGGCAGGGAATTTCTGCCCACCTGCTGTTTCCAACCTGCCTCCCACCTTTCTGTGCCTGGATTTCCTCCCTGGCTGCTCTGGAGAAGGATTTCCCATCTGTCAGCAGGGTCATGCCAAGGGTAATGGCATTCCAGTTTTTCCGGGATGGATGGGGCTGATGGAGCAGAGCTTCTCTGTCATTTATCCTCTGGATTTCCCTCCCCTGGATTCATCCCCTCTGCTTCCAGGCCAGGAGACAGCACGGATAGATTTTCTAAGATCTTCTCTCTTCCAATAAAAAATATTGGATGGGGGCATTGACAGAGCTCCGGGTGTAAAAGGACAAGGAAATATTTCCAAATGGTTTCTCTGGCAGCTGGGAATTCCAGCTCCTGTCGTTTATTGACCTCTAATTGTTTCCAGTAGGAGCGGGAGACAGGAAGATCAATAGGAATTGGAGAGACTTAAAACCCTCCCAGTGCACTTCACTGTAGTTAGGAACCACTGGAATTCATCTTCCCGGGATTTCCAGCAGTAATTGGAACATTGGGATTGCTCCATGTCCTGGATTCTGTGCAGAGCATTAATTCCTTCCCCAGTCCCTCTCCTTGCCTGGTCCCAGGGCTCGGAGCAGCCTCGTGGTTCTCCAGCCGCCCTTCCCCACTGCCTTGGAAATCCAGGAGACCCAAATTTGGGTGGAATTCCAAAGGGGCAGGAGGATTCTGGCAGCTGGAACTCCACAGGAAAGAAGGGATGGATCAGTTGAGTGAGGAGAGCACTGGCACACCAAGATCTGGGAGAGGATGCGGGAATGATGTCCCAGAGAGAGGCCTGGGGATGGAGCTGGATTTTCCCACAGGGAGCTGCTGAGTTTGGGAATGTTCTTGGTGATTTTGGTGTGGGGACCAGGTGGCCACCACCTAGCTGGTCCCATCCCAGCCACCGGCATTTCCCTGGGAATTGCGGTCCTCTGGGAGGTCCTCCGGTCAGTCCATGGTTGTGCCACAGGGGCCGGTGGCGCTCCCAGCTCCCGATGGAAACTCCCTCTTCGTGATGGAAGCTCCTGGCTCCTGATGGAAGCTCCTTATTCCCAATGGAAGCTCCCTGTTCCTCTTGGAAGTTCCCTGTTCCCAACGGAAGCTCCTGTTGGAAGCTCCTGGCTCCTGATGGAAGCTCCTGTTGGAAGCTCCCAATTCCCAATGGAAACTCCCCATTCCTGATGGAAGCTCCTGATGGGAGCTCCCTGTTCCCGTTGGAAACTCCCTGTTCCCAATGGATGCTCCTGTTCAGAGCTCCCCGTTCCCGATGGAAACTCCTGTTGGAAGCTCCCAGTTCCTGATGGAAGCTCCTGTTGGAAGGTCCCCATTCCCAATGGAAGCTCCCGGTTCCCATTGGAAGCTCCCTATTCCCAATGGAAGATCCTGTTGGAAGTTCCTTGTTGCCCATGGAAGCTCCTGTTGGAAGCTCCCTGTTCCTGTTGGAAGCTCCTGTTGGAAGTTCCTGGCTCCTGATGGAATCCTGGCTCCTGATGGAAGCTCCCTGCTCCCAATGGAAGTTCCTGATGGAAGCTCCCTGTTCCCAACGGAAGCTCCTATTTCCCAATGGAAGCTGCCTGTTCCTGTTGGAAGCTCCTGATGGAAGCTCCTGGTTCCCATGGAAGCTCCTGTTGGAAGCTCCCCGCTCCCGATGGAAGCTCCGGCTCTGGGTGCTGCTGTCACCGGGAATCAGGGCCCAGCCCTAATCTGTCATTAGCGCATTCAGCACTAATTGCTGGCAGGGTGCCACGCGCCTATTTTCCCGTTTTAACAAAACATTTATGCATGGAAGATTTAATGCCAGGTATCAAGCATATCATTGTAAATTTACCACTAATTAAGCCTAATTAAAATAATTAAATGGCTGCCGAGTCACAATGTGAATGAAAATCACATTTCCTCTCGTGTGCTCACCCTTCTCCTCGCTGGCCTCGCTCTGGATTCCCAACACAAATATTTTCCCATTTGGATGCGGGAAGAGAGGAGTTTCATCCCGACCATAACGCTGGGATTTGGGGGGAAGTTCTCCAATTCCAGGACCTCTGGAGATTTTCCTTTCTGGGGATGAAGGATGGACAGTCTGACAAATCTGCTCCTCTCGGAGCTTTTGCATATTCATCACTGCTCAGATTTTTAATCAAAGCCTGGGCCATGAATAATGGATGGGGCTGGGGTGGGATGGGATCCAGGAGCTCCAGAGGATGCTCTGGGCAGAGGCTCCAGGGAAAGCTCTGGCTGGAGATCCAGGAACTCTTGGGGATGCTCTTGGAAGGGCCTCCAGGAGAAACAGGGACTGCAGGGGATGCTCTGCCCGGAGGCTCCAGGAAATCCAGGGGATGCTCTGGGCAGGGATTCCAGAAATTCCAGGGAAGGGAAGGAGGGAGGCTGGGCAGGAGAGGGAGGGAATGAGGGAGGGAAGGAGGAGCCCACCGCCAGTCCCCGTCCCCGCTGTCGCCGTCCCCTGTGTGGTCCCAGCCGGGCTCACAATGGGCTCAAAGCCCCTTTGTGCTCCGGCTGCGGCCGAGCCGCATTTTAGGCTCGGCTCATTCAAGGCAAGCCTGGCAAAGCTCCGATTAACCTTTGCTTTCCCAGGCACGGCCTCATTCTCCCTCGCGGTGAGGTCCCGGCACCCTCGGCCCGCCGGGAATGGCCGGGAAGGGGCTGGGAATGGGAGAGTGGGGATGGGAAGTGTGGAATTTGCTGGGAATGGGAGAGTGGGGATGGGAAGTGCGGGATTTCCTCTCTGTGCCCGCTGGGATGGCAGGAATACCTGATGTGCTGCCTGTTCCTCTCCTCCTTTATGGGTCCTGAGCTGAGGGGACATTCCTGCTTTGTTATCCCAGGAATGAACATCATCCTCCTGCCATGACGTCATCATCATCCTGCTGCGACATCGTCATCATCGTCATCATCGTAATCATCGTCATCATCCTGCTGTGACATCATCATCATTATCATCATCATCATGCTGTGACATCATTATAACAATTGTCATCATTGTCATCATCATCCTCTTGCTATGACATCATCATAACCCTGCCATGACATCATCACCATCATCCTGCCATGAAATCATCCTCCTGCTGTGACATGATCTTCTCCCCATGACATCACCCCCAAAAACATCCTCGTACCATGACATCATCCCCCACCATCATCCTGCCATGACATCATCCTTCCATGGTGTCATCGTCCCGTCATGACATCATCCTCCACTATGACATCATTCTTCTGCCATGACATCATCCTCCCATGACATCCTCCTGTTGTGACATCATCCTCCCACCATGACGTAATCCTACACATCATCCTGCCTCTGAGACACCATCCTCCTTCTGTGACATCATCCCACCACAACGCCATCTTAGTGCAATGACATCATCCTCCTGCCACGATGTAATCTCCCCACCATGACATCATCCTTCTGTGACATCATCATCCTGCCATGACATCATCCTCGCTTTCCCATCCCCATTTTCCGGGAATCACGTCCTTCCCCAAGGGACTCCAGCACGGGAGCCCCTGCCCAGCTGTGCCCCCTCTTTGTCCTTGAGTCCCCTCCAGACCAAACATTGGTTTTTCCATGGATGACCATTTTTTTTCTGGGAATTGACCCCTTTGGCATTCCCAGATCCCTGGGCAAACAGAGCTGTTTGTCTCCGTGTTTGCTCATTTCATCCCAAATATTTGCCTGCCAAGCGAACGCCGTCTCCCGGGATGTGCTATTAATGGGATAATTAGGCAGCCGCTAATGAAAAGGGTTCCTGGGAATTATGGCAGGATTTGTTTTGGCATTTGGAGGCTGGAGTGCTCCAATCTACCTGAGAGTTAATTAGTTAATTAGTGCTGGTGGAACACACCTGGAAAAATAGGGCAGCCAAGGAACGCTTCGGTTTATTTTCCAGGAGCCGTTGGAACGAGTTTTTCCATGGGATATTGGGGAAGAAAACAAAATCCTCTTTCTTTCAGTTGTTGGGATCTCCAGGAAAGGCTCAGATCCCGGTGATTTGGGGCGTCCTGATCCTTTTGGGGTTTCTCTGGTGTCGCTTTGGGGGTTTGGCTGGGAGCGGTGGGAATGGCTGTGGATTTTCCGGATCTTTCCCGGTTATGTAACCCCTCCCTGGCTCCCGCCGTGCTCCGGGTGCCGCCGCTGGTGACAAACCCCGCGTGGGGCTGGCCCCGCGCTGATTAATTAGGAAATTACATTTATATAACCCCTAATCCCCAGCTGGGCCTCGGGAATTACATCCAGATTAGCTCCGAGCCTGAGAAAACCCCAGGCTGGAATTATTGCCCAGGCACACATCGGCAAATTGGACCGATCCGGGGGAAAACGGCCAAAATTCAGCTTTTTTGGGGTTTTATTTCCCTTAATTCCCTCCTCCCACGGGGCCTGCGAGGGGTGAGAGCTCCGCGCAGCTGGAGCTGATTCCGGCTGAACGTGGCCTTCGGTTTTCCCAACAAAATTGCTTTTATCCTTGCCAACATGTGTTCCCAAAGATTACAGGGCTGTAATCCCACACGGCTTAACCAGGGGGGGGGCTTTGGGAGAGCTCTGGGAATGGCGGCACCAGAATTCCCCCCCTGGCTGATCCGGGACTGGGAATCCTGGCCATGGAAACAGAAAGAACCTTAAGGGATAAAGGATTGGGAAGGAGGGATTGGAATGCTTGGGGGGATTTGGGGGAGCCGGGCGATCACAACAAATCATTTTTAGAGTGTTTTTGTGGATTTGGTTTGGGGTTTTGTTTTGTTTTTTTTTTTTGTGGAGGGCTGATTGGAAAATAGGTCATGGATTGATCTGGATGTGATCGTTATAAAGGAGGAGTTTTCCCTGTAATTATAGGGACACATCCAGGAGGGAGCCTTGAGGCCTTGGGAATGCTCCACTAATGGACAAAGAGCCCTGCCTGGCTTCCCTGCTCCGAGGGAATTTTGGGATTGATCCATCCTGGAAAGCACAGGGAGCTGAGCACATCCCTGGGAATGTCCTTCAGGAGGGGTGAAATTCCCAATAGATTTGGGATAGGCCAGAAAGCAAGGAAAGGACTCGAATCCTAGGGATTCCCTCTGCTCCAGGAGTTTGGAGCTGCACCCTCCTCATCCTGTCCTGGTGATGGGATCAGACAGGAAGGGGATTAATTCCAGGTTTGGGATTTGCTGGAGGGGGGAATTGCAGATCCTGAGGATCCTCTTGTCTGGGATAACTACTGCTGTCCTGGGATAATTCCGGCTGTCCCAGGATAATTCCTGCTACCCTGTGATAATTCCTGCTACCCTGGGATAATTCCCACTGTCCCAGGATAATTCTCACTGTCCCTCTCCCTAAGAGAATTTAATCCCGTGAGGATTAAACGAAATCACGAGACAGAAATTCCAGCCCAAATCTGATTTTCCCCTGGGAATCAGGGTTAAAACTTTGGGAGCTGGAAACTTTTCCCATGGCCACTCCAGAGGGGGAATTCCCGCCAGCCAGGCCTATCCCGAGGTGCCCGGAGCAATTTTGGGATTCCAAACCCCAATGGGATCAGCAAACCCCACTCAGATTCCCCAATCCCACCAAAGCGCTCACATGGGGATGGGGTTGGATTTGGGGCTGGTTTTGCCCTGCCAGGACCCAAATCCTTCCAGACTCCCCATAAAACGTGGCTGGAATCTGCCCATGGATGCAGGGACACCTCCCACCATGCCAGGGATGGAGCAGCCACGGTTTCTCTGGGAACTCCATCCCAGCCCCTCCCAGGGAAGGATTCCTTCCCAATATCCCGGCTATCCCAATTCCCCATCCCTTGGGAAGGTGGGAATAAACCCCCGGCCCCACCATTCCCTTCAACCTCCAGGATTTTCCCCTCCAGCCCTGGAAAAATGTCATTTTTTGGCCCCGTATTCCGCAGCAGCAGCGGAGTCTCTGAGCTGTGGTTTTTCCTGCTGTCAAGCAGGGTCAGGAGATTATCCCGCTGCAAATCTGATGGAAAAGATTCCCTTTAAAGTCACCGATGGAGCTCAAACACAACACGAGCTGTGGGGCTGCTTCCAGGAGATAGGGGAGCAGAAAAAACATCCCAGGGGTTGTTACTGATAGGGAAAATAACCCCAAAAACAGCTCTGCTGGCAAAGCCTTGGGGTTCTCTGGGCTTGGGGCTGACCCCAAATTATGGGTGGAGGTTTATCCCCATGCTCCTGAGAGGGGACAGAAAAATAAATGAAATTTAGGGTGTTTGTGGGAGAAGAAGAAGGAATTGGAGGAGGAGGAGGAGAAGCAGAAGAGGAAGGGGAAGGAGAAAGAGGAAGGGGAAGGAGGAAGAGGAAGGAAGAGGAAGAGGAAGGAAGAGGAAGGAAGAGGACAAAAACAAGGAGGAGGAGGAGGAGGAGGGACAAGAGCTCAGCAGAATTTGGGTCCAGCAGAATTTGGGATCTGGAATTTCCCCTCGGACACCGGGAGTGGACACGGGGCCACCCAGCTCGGGGCTGCCCCCGGACAATCGATGTCCTCCCTCCTTCCGACCCGCAGGAACCGGGGCTTTGGGGAGGCTTTTCCCTTTGTTTTTGCCTTTCCCCTCGCGGGCCGCCGGCGCTGCAGCTCCATTGGAAGCCCGAGGGATTTATGGCCTCTCCAGTTTATTGTTGATACAGATCTTTATCTGCCCCGGGCTTATAACTGACATTTAAATTACACTGCAAACAATGAATCAATATTTATGGATTAGCGCGCCAATACGAGTTGTCCCGGGATTCTGGCTGCCGGCAGAACGGGACAATGAGGTCAAGGTCAAGGCTTTGTCTAATGAGGGATCGGCACAGACAGGAGCTGCCAGCCGGGTATTGACTTCCTAATAGGAATGCATTTATGGCCGGCATTTAGCCCCCGCCTCCATTTCCCGTTCCTGCCCTTTCCCCGCCGATAACTCGGGATCGTTCCAAGCCCCGAACCCGGAGTGTTTGCCCGTGCCTGGAAAAACCCGGGAGAAACGCCAGGATCCTCACAGCCCCCTGCTTTTCCAGCCCGGATTTTCCACGGGGAAAGAGCCCGAGCTCCATGGAGGGGGATGAGCGCTTGGGAAATTCATCCCGGGCTCTGAGAACCCAGAGGAGTCAGGATCAACCCTGCACTCCTTAAAAACCTCCTGGGATAGGTTTGGGATCATCCCTGCACCCCTCAAACCCTTCCCAGGTTGGATTTGGGATCATCCCTACACTCCTCAAACCCTTCTCAGACTGGATTTGGGATCATCCCTGCACCCCTTAAACCCTTCCTGCCTTTCAGCTTCCAATGGCAGCTTGCTCCCTTTTCCTACCTGAAATCAGGAGTCAAACTGACCCAAAAAATAATAATTAAAAAAATCTATTTTTTATAATTATTACTTATATTTTAGGGATTTTCCCGGCCCTGTTGCTGTCTAATTCCAGCAGCAGCAGCCGTGTGGATGTGGCACTGGGGACGCGCCTTGACGGCGCTGGGGGAACGTTTGAATCGAGGCTCTCAGAGGAATAATTCCCGAATTCCGTGGTTTTAACCATTCCTTACAGCGCCGGGTACCTGCTGCTCGCTGCCTGCCGCAATTCCCGGCCATTTCCCTGCTGGAACAGCCACGGGCGATGCTCCCCGTGGGATTCCTCCCGCTGCTGCACCCCGAGAGGGAAATGGGGAAAAAAGGAGGGATTTTGGGGCTTTTTTTGGCGCTGTTTCTGAAGCCGTGTTTATCCCCTCGTTAAAACCCAGCTGAAAACTTTCAGCGCTAAACGAGCCCCGTCCTCCTCCTCCTCCTCCTCCTCGCCGCGTTTATTTACATTATAATCATCCCGAGCCTGCGAATTGTGTCAATTATTCTTTCCTCGGGGCGAGCCAAGGATTCTTTGTTCCTCGCTGGTTTACAAAAGTGAAATATAGGTGAGGTTTCGGACCTTTTAATCCCCCGATGTAATTACTGCTCCCCGCAGGCTCGGCCGCGTTTCGGCGGCGCTGCCGGGCTCAGATTAGGCACACAAAGTCCCTGCTCTCCATCAAAGGCTTCCTTATCTGCCCGAGACAGCCGAACAACAAACGAGCCCCAAATCTCGCCGGCCCCTCTGTTTATTTGACCAGGCCCGAAATAAATAAATCGGCCGCAGCCAAACAGGCGCTTTTGCCTGAGAACGGGCGCCTGGGTGGGAATTTCCAGGAGCGCCGAGAGGGCCCGCGACTACAGTGGGCCTTTTGAAGCGCTTTTTCCACGTTTTAGGAGCCCAAAATGAGGATGGAACTAAAATGACACGAAGAAATAATCCCCCATTCAGCCCTGGAAGGATTATTCTAATTACTTTGATTATTAAAGATCAGACAGATTTTTTTTTTTCTTTCTTTCTTTTCCCTCCTCCTCCTATTTTTTTTTTTTTTTCGGCCGGCAGAAAGTAAACCAAGCCCCGAAATCCAAATCCTCGCTGGGAATTGAGGAACGTCTTAAGTAAACAGCGGGAACAAACGGGCAGTGTGAGGGCGCGGGGGGGCCCCTTTGTGCGGCCTCAATGGGGGCTAAACGCGAGCCCGGGGCCGCGTCTCGCCCCTTTCTCATGCAAATCCCGGGGCTCGCCTTTATCCCGCTCCGAGCCGCCGCCGTCAAGCTGCGATCGCCGCCCGGGGCCGCGGGGGCTCGGCCGGGGGCGCAGATGGTGCCGCGACCCCCCCGGCACGACGGCAGCGATGCCTTTAAGGAGTCTGTTTGTTTCTGCTGATGAGGGCTGTTAATTTGCGCGGCGGTCTCATTAGGCCTAAACCACCAATTAATTTCTTTTGTTCTCGTTAAACGGCTGATTCCGAAACATTTTTTTTTCTGCAGCCACAATGGATGGCTCCGAGCCGCAGCCCCGGCATCCTCCCCGCCGGAGCTGGCGGCGTTCCTGCAGCCCCGGCAGCCCCAAAATCCCTGGCACCGGCCCCGGATCTGCCCGGGTCCCTCGGCATCCTGCCCTGGGTACCCCAGCATCCGCCCCAGCGGTGCCAGCGCCTTCCCTGGGCCCTCCAAATCCTCTTCAGCAGCCCCAGCATCATCTCCTGACAGCCCAGCACCCTCCTGGCAGCCCTGGCATCCTCCCCTGGCATCCTCCCCAGCCCTGGCATCCTCCCCTGCAGCCCCAGCGCCTGCCCCTGGTACCCTGGCATCCTCTCCGGGTACGCTGGCACTACCTGGGTACCCTGGCAACCTCTCCGGGTACCCTGACCTTGTCCCCGACACTCCCTGCGTACCCTGGTGTCTCTTCCAGGTGTCCCAGCATCTTCCCCAGCTGCTCCAGCATCCACTCCGTGCTCCTGGCTCCTTCCCCAGCAGCCCTGGCACCTCCCCTGGCAATGCTGGCATCCCCCCGGCCTCAGGGAGCGCACCCCGGGCGCTGTCCCTGCTCTCCAGCCCGATCCCCCTGAGCAATCCCTGCCCCAGCTGCCGCACCCAGCTGCAAACGGAGCATCCCCGGCTCCTGGAGCCAGCCAGGCAGAGCGCCGAGCTGTCCCCTTCGTTTCCCCGAATCAAAAATAAGATTTGGGCTGGGTTTTGGTTGTTTTGGTTTTTTTTTTTTCTCTCTGCTCCATTTTTTTTTTTCCCGGGCCGGGAGGATCCGGGAAATGGGGATTTGGGGATGTTTGGGATGGGGACAGGCAGGGCCTGGCTCGTCCCAGCCTGGAGCTGCTCTGTCCCCGTGTGTCCCCAAAGCTGGGCTGGCTGTGGGACGCTGTGTCCTCCTGGATGTGCCCCTGGTGAGGAAAGGGAATGTTGCATTCCCAGCTCCAGGAGAATTCCCAGGGGGATTCTTCATTCCCAGCTCTATGGGAATTCCCAGGGGATGCTGCATTCCCGGCTCCAGGACAATTCCCAGGAATGCCGCATTCCCAGTTCCATGGGAATTCCCAGGTGGATTCTGCATTCCCAGCTCCAGGAGGATTCCCAGGGAAATGCTGCTGTCCCCCGCTGCACCTCTGGGCACATCCTTGGATTCCCCGAGTCCCATTAAGGTTCCAGGAGTGTCCCTGGTGCCACGGCCTTCCCTGGAGATTTGCTGGTGCTCTGTAAATTCCATGAAAAATTTATGGTCGGGACAGAAAGGAAAAAAGGGGAAGCAAAGAAAAAAACAAAAACCAAACCAAGGCGGGCTCCAGCTGAGCCTCCCCATAAATTACCGGGATTTGCTTCCCAGGGTGGTCCGGGGAGCGCTGCCAGAGCCGCCGCCTTCAGGGGGAGGATCCGGGGTGAAGCCTTGGGAAAGGGGAGGGGAGAGCGGCGGGTTCGGGGAGGGCTGGAGAGCGCTGCATTGCACTAAATCGCTATTTATTTGGGGGGTTTTTGTTTGTTTTGGGGGTTTTTTTTAGAGTGTTTTGGGGGTTTTGGTTTGGTTTTTTTTTTTTTAATGGCCAAACCTACAGGTTTTTACTCTGAATCCTACAGCATTTAATTTCTTATTTATTTCTTTTTTTTTTTTCTTATTTTATTTCTTTATTCAAATACATATAATTTATTGCACCTTTTCAAATCAGATACTCACAAAGCAATCTTTCCACAACTGATGTAACAGGAGAGGTCCCTGGGCTGCCGGGGATCCACGCCCGGGATTGTCCCCAAACCCATCCCAGTGCTCCTGGTCCCGTTGGGAATGCTGTACCCGGGAATTCCATATTGGGAATGCCATGCCGGGATTGCTGTGCCCGGCAGGTGCTGTGGGAGCAGCCCAGGAATTCCCAGTTATCCATCAGCCCCCGTTCTCCTCCTGCAGCATTCCAGGTGTGCCCAGGCGCTCGGAGCAGCTCCTGGGCTGTCCCTCAGTGTCCCTGTCCCCAGCCCTGCCCCAGCTTTAACGGGGCTTGGGTGGCATTGCCAACAGCAGGAGCACCTGGAGCCATTCCAGAGGCCCCGGAGCTGCTCTGGAGCCGGGATGGGAGAGCTGGGAATGGATCCAGGGATCCAGGGGGAGCTCAGAGCCCTTCCAGGGCCTGCAGGGCTCCAGGAGAGCTGGGGAGGGACAGGGATGGGGATGCAGGGCTGGGATTCTCCATTCACTCCTTGCCCTTCCACCCTGCATTCCCAGCCTCCCCAAAGCCATGGATCTGCTGCTCCTTTCCATCCTGGCCCTTTCCGTCTGGAATGTTCCACGTCCATCCCTGCACGTGCCAGGGGAAGCAGAGGGGACGCGGTGCCAGCCAGGTGCCACCAGCCCCTGCCCTGGGTGCTCTCCCGGCCTGGAAACGCAGAGTTTCATTAAATCATAAAAATCTCCCAGATCTCATTAAGTCCCAGCTGCCCCAGCAGTGTTTTAATGCCATTTTTTATCTTTTTGATTAACACTGAACTGCTCAGCCCTGGGGACAACCCAAACGCCCTGGGCTCACCCCCATAGGGTGACAGAGGCACCCGGGCTGGGTTTCCCAGCTCGGGGCTGTCCCTGCAGCCTCTGGGGCTCCCTGGTTTCCCCGAGGATAACGAGGCCTCTGCGTGCTCCCGGTTTTTGTTCGGGGCCGGAGCTGGCTCCGGAGGGAAGTGTTGTGTGAGGGTGTTGTGGAAAAGCCTTGGCTCCATCTGGGAGCTGTCAGGAAAAGGCTGAGCTCAATCACACGTTGTTATGAATAGCAGCGTTTGAGCCTTTAAAACCTTCGCTTTTTATTTTTTTTTCCCTCTCTTTTTTTCTCATTTTTTTAGTATTTTTTTTTCCCCTCCCCGAGGTGAATTCCAGCTGGGATCAACACTCCCCAGGAATTCCCCCGGAGGAAGTTGGCTGTTCACCAACTCGTCTTGTAAAAAAAATATAAAAATAATAATAGTAAAAAAAAAAGATTCATTATTCCTGTTGAGCCGAGATGAAACAATTCCCTGGAATTAACGAGGCTCCTCTTGGCCAGCCGGGGTTCTGCTCCAATGAAAGTTTTTACTGTTGCCCAGAAAAGCCAAAAAACCCCCAAAATTAAATCCCCCAGGGGTGAGAGCGGGGCTGCACTTGGGGCTCTCCAAGAGGCGCCCCCAAACCCATCCCGATCCTCCCAGCATTCCCAAACCCTGCATGGGCAATGCCAGGCACAAACCTGGGATGCTCCGGGCTCAGCAGGATCAGGGAGGCTCATCCCACATGGGTGGGAACAGAGGAGAGGATTTAGGGCAAACCCAACCCCCTGAGCAGGGTGGGAGACGGGACAAGAGCCTGGAATGTCAGGGGACAGCCCTGGGGACAGGAGGGGCAATGCCAGGGACAGGAATCCAGGGAAAAGGGGATTTTGGTGGGTGGATCACGGAATCCTGGCATGGTTTGGGTTGGAAGGGACATAGCAGGGACAGCTCCCACTGTCCCACGGTGTTCCTTGGGCAGTGCCAGGGCTCCAGGGGCAGCCACAGCTCCTCTGGGAATTCCACCCCAGCCCTCCCCATCCTCCCAGGGAACAATCCCTAATTCCCAAAATCCCATCCCTCCTGCCCTCTGGAGCGGGAAGCCATTCCCTGCGTCCCGTCCCGTGTCCCCAGTGCCACCAACCCTCCGTGCCAGCCCCAGTTCGGATTTTTCCAGCAGGGTTGGGATTTTTCCTGTTTTTTTTTTTTTTTTTTTTTTTTTCCTGCTGTTTTGCTTTCCTCCCCGGCTCTGCTTGTTGATATTTTTATATTTTTCATTTTGGATGAAGCCAAAGGGGTTTTGCCCCTTCCCCGCGGTTTTCCAGCGGGATCCCGGGCAGAGCGGCACGGTGAGGATGAGGATGCGAGGGCAGGCACGGCAGGGCCGGGGGAGCCTCTGGAGGCGATGCCACCTCCGGAGCCCCAACAAAGCGGCGCGGCCCCGCACAATCGTTCATTACGGCTCAATTACTGTAATTAAAGCTGCAGAGGCAGAGCCGCCGAGGGGAGCGGTGCCAGCAGCAGCGGCAGCGGCAGCTGAGGGGGTCCCCGAGCGCCGCCACCATCTGTCCCCAAGGCGGGGGTGGCACCCGGGAAACCGGGCTGGGGACGGAGGGGAGGGATGGGAAAGGGATGGGGAGGATGGGGAGGGGATGGGAAAGGGATTGGTAGGGATGGAAAGAATGGGAAGGGGATGAGGAGGGGATGGAAGGGTTGGGGAGCAATGGGAAAAGTTTGGAAGGGAATGGGAAGGGGAAGGGAAGGGGATGGGAAGGAATGGGAAGGGTGGGAAGGGATGGGAAAGGGGATCCTGTTATCCTGGATTCCTTGGTGGGCAGGTTGTGTGGATGTGCCTGGGCACAGCTGGATGTGCTCTGCTTTTTTGCTGGGCTGGGCATGGCACAGCATGGAACAGGACACAGAACCTGGCACGGGACACACAGCATGGAATGGGACAAAGAACATGGCATGGGACACGGAACATGGCACGGGACACGGAACATCATGTCACAGAATGGGACGGACACAGAACATGGCATGGGACACAGAATGTGGCACAGGACACAGGGCATGGAATGGGACATGGAATGAGGCATGGGGTGGGACACAGAACATGGCATAGAACACAGAACGTGGCATGGAATGGAACACAGAACATGGCATGGGACACAGAATATGGCACAGGATGGGACACAGAACATGGCATGGGACACAACATGGAATGAGACACAGAACATGGCACAGGACACAGAACATGGCACGGGACACAGAATGTGGCATGGCCCAGCACAGTTCTGCTTTCCCAATGCTCCCCTTCAGGGACACAGCCCCAGCCTGGGAAAAGCCATTTTGACACTCCAGGCCCAAATCCCTGCCTGTCTCCACGGGAGCCCTTCCGTGCAGGAATCCCACGCTCACACAAGGAAATCCCAAACAAGAGGAGGGCAATGCCACCCAAAACTGCCGCGTGCCAGGCTGCCACCTTCACATCCTCAGGATCCTGGGCAATCCATTCCCACGTGGTTTTTCGGCCATTTCCAGCTCTGCCTTTCCTGGCAGCGTGGGCCAAGCCTGACCTGAGAGCACCTTTAAAAAGCCCTCATGGATCGATAATTTAAAATTTCAGCATGGGTGGGAATAATTGAATTATAAAATTTGGGAGCTGAGTGGGAGAGCCCAGCAGCTCCTCCCCAGCAGAATCCACGCCATGGAATGCCAAGGGCAGCTGGGGAGGGATGGGAATCCCTTCCTGCCCTTTGCTGGGCAGGGCTGGAAGCGCAGCCAGAGCCACTCAGGGCTCCCTCCCCATCTCCCAACAGAGCGCTCCTCGCCATTCCGACCTTTGAATGGTCCCCGTGGCAGCCCCAGCCTGCAGCGGGATGGAGATGTGGAAATGCACTCCCGAGCACTTCCCTGCCCATTATCCATGGGGGCGGGCAGAGGCTGCTCCTGCCTCCATCCCTGCATCCCTGCATCCCTGCCTCTCTCGCAGCAGGCGCTGTCAGCTCGGATCCATCACGGGGGCCCCGCAGGACGCTCCGGCCGCCCCGCTCAGGGCAGGGCTTTGTCTGCAGCAGGGAGCTCGGGAATGGCGCCGGCAGCGGGAGGCACTGCCCGGGGCAGGATTCCCGGTCCCAGCCCTCTCCTGCATCCCCAATCCCGGCAGGAAGGAGCAAAGCGCCAGCGTGCTGGAAGGGAGGGATGGGCTTTGGGATCCCACGGCATGGGGGAGATGCCGAGGGCTGGGAATTCCTCCCATCATCCATCCTGGGCTCCATCCCACCTCCAGCATCACCCCCAAACTCGGGGGTCCCTGTCAGGGCTGTCCTGTGCCCCCCAACCCTCCCCTCTCCTGCCTTTCCCACCCCTCAGTGAAATTCCATGGATCAGAGGGTTTAGAGACACTTTGCTTGCGGTTGAGCTTCAGTACATTGACTTTTTATTCTTTTTTTTTTTTTTTTTTTCTCTTTTTGGCCCTTTTTTACAAAAACCAGTGGTAGTTATTAACAGCTGTACAGATTCTGCTACATACTTTGGTGTGAAGTTGAGAGCCTGGCTCCGGGCGGCTCCGGACCGCGCAATTCCTGCATTTCACTCCTGCCATTCCGGGGGGAAAATCCGAGCTGCAGGGCCCTAAAGGGAGCCTGGGGGACACGAGCTGGGGGTGGCCCATGCCAGGGGGGCCCTGGGCACAGGGCAGAGCCCCCCAGCCCTTCCCAGCACAGCCCCATCCGTGCGGAGCCGGGAATGCCGTGCCCAGGGTCAGGGTGCAGAAAGGGGCAGAGCTGCCCCCACAATCCCAAAAACCAACCCCAAAACACCCCTGGGACACCCCTGGACCCCTCCAAGGCTCTGCTGGCCCCAGGGGAGTGGTTAATCTGAGCCAAATCACCCTAAAATGCCTTTCCCTAAAAGCAGCTTTAGAGAACTTCTCCTTCCTTGGATCACCAGTGCCCCGAACCGATCCCACCCTCCCACGGAGCCACCCCCGGTCTGGAACATCCCCCAGGTCAGCTCAGAACCCTCTCACGGCGATGGGAACGCCAGAGAGGAGAGCAGGAGAGCTCTGCTCCTCCTGCCCAGCTCCTCTGCCCGCCCTGGGAGCCGCCGGAGGGATGGGAAGGGATGGGAAGGGATGGGCGCTCCTGGGAGCGCTGCAGTTCCAGGTCCCACCTCTCCATCCTCCTTCCCCTCCAAACCATTCTCCCCTCAACCCCTCAACAAAAAAACCATTTGTTTTCTTTTACCTTTTGGACCAGATCCAACTCGCCAAAAATAATCCATAAAAACGTGGTATAAAAATCCTCTGCCGTGTGCTACGATACAGGTGAGCACTTCTGCTACACAAATACTTTTATTTTCCCGTTAGGTCTTCGTTTTGCTTTTTTTTGTCTTTTTTTTTTTTTTGTCCTTTTTGGAACCCTTTAGTACAAAAGGCCTGTGGGGGGAGGGAGTTGCTCCATAAAACCAGAAGACACAAGACCATAAAGCCCACAAGGACCACAAACAGCCCCCCACCACACACAAACCCTACTTGTTAGTAAACTTTTCGCTTTTAAAAAAAACTGTATTTTTTTTGTCTTTTTTTTTTTCCAAGGTTATCAATTCTAATTCTTTACTTTCATTTGAATACAAAACACATAAGTTTGCTATTATCTTTCGTGGCTCCCTGAGCTGAATTTTCTAAGCTTTCTTTGAAATCACTCCTCATTTGCTTCTGTCCGAAGACCAAGAAGGGCTTGCGTGGGCTTCCCCTTTTCTTCAAACATCCAAGCACGGAAAAAAAAAAAAAAAAAGGATAAATCCATAAATCCATCTATAAAAAACAAACCCCAAGGTGATTGTGTTGATGTCCCGTCAGTAGCTGAGGATCCGAGCGATTCCCCACCATCACTAACACACGACGCACGACAGGAGGAACAACTTTTCACCAGTGGACATCTCTGCTCAGCCTGGATGGCAAAGTCCCCATGGACACTTCCGGAGGGGGGAAGGAAAAGGGGGGAAAAACCCCCAAAAACAAAAAAAAAAAACAAAAACAAAAAAACCAACCAAAAAAACCCCCAGAATAAAATTGCCACCACCAAAACCATCAGTGGAATACAATTACAGCAGACAAAAATACACAACTAAGTGTACTGGGAGGGTCCCCCCTTCCCACGCTATTTCCTAGTCCAGTATTTACATTTTTCACAAGTCTTATGCAGGATGATGCACAAAAAAAAAGTCCCAATAAAAAAATGAGTCCTTTATAGTGCCACCAAAGCCAGACGGAAAGAACCGGAAAACCAAAAAAAAAAAAAAAAATCAAAAGGAACCCCAAAACCTTAAAACCAAATAAAAATCCGTTTAGGGCTTCCATGTGTGCCAGAGTTGTTGCAGATCTCCAAATAAATCCGAGTGTGGCGGGCGCCGGGCGGAGCTGGGCCGGCCGGGGCCTCCCTGGGCGTTCCCGGAGCGTTGCGAGGGCTGCACGTCCCAGCATCAGTAGATGACCTCGTAGACCGTGGCCTTCTTGTCCCCAGAGCCCGTGACGATGTACTTGTCATCCGCTGAGATGTCACAGCTCAGCACGGACGAGGATTCCTTGGACTGCGGAAAGCAGAGAGAAACCATCAGGGTGGAGGAGAAACCAGCAGGGTGGGACAGACAGAACCCATCCAGGTGGGGGAGAACTCATCAGGGTGGGACAGAGAGAACCCATTAGGGTGAGGGACAGAACTCATCAGGGTGGGACAGAGAGAACCCATTAGGGTGAGGGACAGAACTCATCAGGGTGGGACAGAGGCAGAATCCAGCAAGGTCGGGGAGAACTCATCAGGGTGGGAGAGAGAGAACCCAGCATGGTGGGACATAGAATCCAGCAAGGTGGGATAGAGAGAGAAAACCCAGGAAGGTGGGAGAGAGCAAACCCATCAGGGTAGGAGAGAAAACCCAGCAGGGTTGGGGACAGAGAGAACCCATCAGGGTGGGAGACAGAACCCAGCAGGGTGAAACAGAGAATGCAGCAAGGTGGGATAGAGAGAGAAAACCCAACAGGGTGAGAGAGAGAGAACCCAGCAGGGTTGGGAACAGAGAGAACCCAGCAGGATGGGAGAGACAGAGAGAACCCAGCAGGGTTGGGGACAGACAGACAGAACCCAGCAGGCTCGAGGTGAGACAGAACCCATCAGGGTGGGACAGAGAGACAGAACCCAGCAGAGTTGGGGACAGACAGACAGAACCCAGCAGGGTGGGATGGACGCTCCATGCTCCCATCCATGCTGGTGTCAGCACCACATCCCGCACCTGACACCCATCCAGCCACCCCAAAGCATCCCCATTCCCTCTCTCCAGGAATGGGAACCTGGGAGCAGCCCCCAGCCCGTGCCCTTCCCAGGCTCTCCCACCTGGAAGATGCTGGCTCCGTAGGGCGTCCTCCAGGCGTTGAGCAGGTTGTCCTTCCCAGTGCTCACAAACCACTTCCCTGCGTTGGGAATTTGGGATCAGCAGCCGAACCCTGCTGCTGCCACCTCCCCAACCCTGCCCTGTCCCCTCAAGTCTGTCTGAGCCCAGAGATTTGGGAGAAATGGGAAAACCTGGAGGTTCCTGGGGAGTCCTGCCCAGCCCTACTCTGCTGGGACAATCCAAGTGCTGCCTCCCACCTCAGTGGTGCTCCATGGCTGGCTGCAGCCAAAATCAGGATGGGTTTATTGGAATAAACCCTGCCAAAACCAGGATGGGATCATGGGAATAACCCTGCCAAAATCAGGATGGGTTTACAGGAATAACCCCCACCACAGCCAGGATGGGTTTATGGGAATCACCCAGGGAATAAACCCTGCCAAAACCAGGATGGGGCTATGGGAATAACCCCTGCCAAAATGAGGACGAGTTTATGGGAATAGACCCTGCCAAAACCAGGATGGGTTTATAGGAATAACCCCCACCACAACTGGGATGGGTTTATGGGAATAAACCCCAAGTGCAGCATCCATGGGATGGATCCTGCTGGAAACATCCATGCTCAGCCCCTCTAGCTGCATTGAGCATGGTCCCTTCCTGCAGTTCATGGCCATCCCTGCCTCCCACCCCTGGAAGTGTCCCAGGCCAGGCTGGATGGGGCTTGGAGCACCCTGGGATGGCGAGAGGTGTCCCAGTTTAAGGTTCCTTCCAACCGCAAACATTCCATGATTCCACGATCCCCACCCATGAGGATCTCCTGGGGTGGGGTCGGGTGGGAGGTGCCCCAGGGATGAGCTTCAAGGTCTCTCCCAACACAAGCCAACACATTCCAGGAGCTCAGGATGCCCATCTCTCCCATGCCAGCCCAGCCCAGGACTGCAGGGTGCCCGTCCCTGCCCTGCTGCTCACCGCAGTAGGCGAATTTGAGGGAGAGCACGCAGCTCTCGTGCAGGTGCAGCTGGTACTTGTCGGGCTTGGTGTGGTGCAGCACCTCCACGTTGCTGCTCTCCATGCCCACCGCCAGCCACTCGCCCGTCGGGCAGTATCCCAGGGAGAAGATCTGCGGGTGGAAGTGGGATATGGGGAGATCAGCGGGAATTCCTGGGCCCCTACAGAAGGGTGGGATGAGAGGTCTTCAAGGTGCCTCTCCCAGCCCAACCATTCTGGGATCTGCTGGAGCTGCTGGCCAGCCCCAGGTGGATGGAGCAGGTGGCGAGAGGCAGATCCCTGGGCTGGGATGGCTCCATCCCCACGGATATTGCTGCCCTTGCCAATGGACACGAGGTCCCAGCTCTGCCCCTCCGGATGAGGCTCTCCTGGGAGGAGGCAGGATCCTCATCTCTGATCCCTGCTCTCATCCCACCCAAGGGCACCCAGAGAACGCTGTGACATCCATGGGCATCCCATGAAAAGATCTGCTTCCTCAACAGCAGCCTCATCCCGCAAGGATGGAAAAGAGGAGCTGGCACAAGATCCAGGCAGCCCCAGCATTCCCGGGCCACCCCGAAACCAGTGGGAACAGCCACGCTCGGAGCTCCCAGGGCCGTTTTCCCAGCAGGAAAAGCCCCTCCAAGGAGCCAGGGGCCTCACAGGACGGATCCCTGCCCCCTGTACCCCTGTGTCCCCTGCTCACCTGGGAGGTGAAGTCGTGCTGCTGCAGCTGCCGCCCTTCCCGCAGGTCCCAGGAGCGCACCGTGTTGTCCAGGCCCCCCGTCCACAGCTTCGTACCATCGTGGGAGATGTCTATGCAGCTGGCCCCGTCCGTGTGCCCTTGGAATTGCCTTGGGAGCAGAAAAAATCATGGAATTCTGAAAGGGCACAGAGCTGCGTTCAAGGTGCTCAGATGATGTTTATGTGGCTCGTCCACAGCAAACATTCCTGGAAATCCATCCAGGAGCATCCAGGGCTGATGAGCACCAGCCTGGCCAAGGACTGGGCTGGTTTAGGGATGAGCACCAGGAGATGGTGCAGCAACACCAGAGGGTGTTCCTGGCTCCAGCCCCAAGGGGATGGGGGACTCCTCATCCCTGGAATTTTAAGGCCAGGTTGGACGGGGCTTGGAGCAACCTGGGATAATGGAAGGTGGTTTTGCCCAAGGAAAAGAGGAAAGGGACATTGATGGGGGGAAGAGGAAAAGGGACCATGATGGGGAGGAGAGGAAAGAGATGGCAATGGGGTGGGGAAAGAGGAAAAGAGACATCGATGGAAGGAAGAGGAAAAGGGATGTTGACAAAAGAAGAGGAAAAGAGATGTTGACAGAAAGAAGAGGAAAAGGGACATTGACAAAAAGAAGAGGAAAAGAGACACTGATGGAAGGAAGAGGAAAAGGAATATTGACAAAAGGAAGTGGGACACTGACAAAGGGAAAAGGTATGTTGATGTAAGAGGAAAAGGGACACTGACAAACGGAAAACTGACAAACGGAAAACTGACAAACGGAAAAGAGATGTTGAGAAAAAGAAGCGGGAAAGAGACATTGATGGAAGGAAGAGGAAAAGGGACACCGACAAAAGGAAGAGGAAAAGGGACGTTGTGGAGGAAGGGGTAAAGGAACACTGGCAAAAACAGAAGAAAAGGAACATTGTAGGGAAAGAGGAAAGGGAACAGGAACACCAACAGAAGACAAAAAGGAACATGATGGGATAAAAACAACCTTTAACAACCCGAGCAGCAGGACCCGTCGGGGCTCACCTGACGAGGGTCTGGTTGTGCAGGTCCCAGACGGCGATGTTGCCGTCGCTGCAGCACGAGAAGCACACCTTGGCGTCGGGGCTGATGGCCAGCGCGTAGCAGGCGGGCGCCGAGGACGTCAGCTCGGCCTTGATGCGCGGCGTGGGCGACGCCAGGTCCCAGATGGTCAGCGTGCTGGCCTCGCCCCCCACGATCAGCGTGCGGCCGTCCGGCAGCAGCTTGCAGGAGCGGATGTAGTTATCCCTGTTCTGGGGACACAAGGGACCGTCAGGGACAAAAGGAAGAGGAAAAGGGGAGTGGAGAGGGAAAAGGAAAGGGAGCGCAAGGGGGTGGGAAAAGAGGAACAGGGACGTTGACAGGGGAAAGAGGAAAAGGGACATTGGTGGGGAGAAGAGCAAAAGGGATGTTGGTGGGGAAAGAGGAAAAGGGATGTTTGATGGGGAAAGAGAAAAAGGGATGTTTCATTAGCTAAGAGGAAAAGGGTCGTTGATGGGGAGAAGGGGAAAAGGGACGTTGACAGGGAGAAGGGGAACAGGGATGCTGATGGGGAAAGAGGAAAAGGGACATTGTTGGTGAGGAAAGAGGAAAAGGGACGTTTGATGGGGAAAGAGTAAAAGGGATGCTGATGTGGAGAGAGAAAAAGGGACATTGATGGGGAGAAGAGCAGGGATGTTGATGGGGAAAGAGTAAAAGCGAAATTTAAAGGTAGAAAGAGAGATAACGAGAAGAGGAATAAGACAGTAACAGAAGACAAGGAGTTGGCAATGAGGAAGAGCAACAGGATGTTAAGGGCGGAAGAAGAAAGGGAGGGCAGTGGGGCAAAGAGGAAACATAGATGGCAATGTGGGGAAGAGATGCTGGTGTTAACGGGGCAAAGATGATTAGCAGCATCAGAGGCGGGTGGGCACAGGGGACACAGCCCTGGGGACAGCAGCAGCCCCAGCACGGGGGCTCCGGCCCTCACCAGGCAGTCCAGCTGTGAGATGGGGCTCTTGCTGCCGGGCTGGCTGATGTCCCAGATCTTGACGCAGCCCTTGCCGCCGGTGTAGACGTGGCGGGTGGGGTTGCTGATGGTGACGGCGCACACCACCTCGCCGTGGCTCAGCGTGTTGATCTGCCGCGCGTGCCGCGGGATGCCCGGCCCCGCCAGCGCGTCGTGCGGGAACGGCACCGGCTGCATCTGCCCGTCCGCGCTCACGTGGAACGAGTACGCCCTGCCGGGGTGGGAAAGGGGCTCAGCGCCAGGGATGGGGCTCCTGGGGCTGTCACACCGTGCTCACAGCGCCAGCCCTGGGTGAAGGCTGCCCTCGTCTCCCTCCCGGCCGCTCGTCCCCTCCGATCCCACAATAATCCAAGCGGGACTTACGGTTTCCCTCCGGGGATGGACGCCAGGCTGGAGGGCAGGCCCGGGGCTCGCATGGGTGGGTGAGGGTCAAACCCGACCTGCCAAGAGATGCACGGACACGGGTGAGGCCGGGAATGCCACACAGCTTCCCATCCATGACCCCTGGGGACACTGGGCAGCTCCTGCTCTTCCCCTGCTGCTCAAAGCTAACTGGCATTTCCCCCTGGCAGGAAGGGGAACCAGCCAAAGGGGTCTGCAAGAACCAGGTGGGACACGCTCCCTCTCCCTGTGTTGTTCCCAAGCCCCCAGGGATGGGATCAACCACATTGTGCCCGGCACCCCGAGGGCAGAAACCCCAATCTCTGCTTCAGTGGCAATGTTTCACTCCTTGTTCTGCCTTAAAACAGGAGTTTAGTGGGAGGAATGGGAAGGGGCTTGAGGAATGGGATAAGGGGCCAAGGAATGGGATAAGGGGCCAGGGAAGGGGAAGGAGAAACCCCAACCCAGTGGCACATGCACATCACCCCACGAAGAAGCATCTCCATCCCCACCCCTTCAATCCAACACTCAGCTGGCTCTGAGGAGCAGCCCCAGCCTCCCAGCCCCCAGGAGCCCCCCCAGGCCTCCCCCCAGCGAGAAAGGAGCTAAAAGTGCTACGTACAGCTCCAAAGCTCACCATTGGCGACCGGCCGTAGGCGGCAGCGGCGGCGGCGGCCGCGCTCATCTGCGGGGGGAGGTTGTGCAGCCCCGCGTAGGCGCCGGGGCTCGTCAGGGACCCGTTCATCTCGTGGTGCCCCATCATGGCAAAGGGCGCCGCGTACGAGCCCGCGATGGAGATGGGCGTCCGCAGGGCCGAGGCTGCCAGAGGGGGAACAGCGTCAGGACTGGGGACAGGGGAAGGGCTGGGGACAGGGGCAGGGCATGGCTGGGACGTGGGCAGGGCTGGGGACACACGGGCAGGGAGCAGAGCAGAGCACAGCCACAGAAAAACCCAACACCACGGAGTCCAATCCCTGGCCCAACACCACCTTCCTCCCATCCCAAAGCACTGAGTGCCACATCCCTGGATGCCTCCAGGGATGAGGTCTCCACCACCTCTCCCCGGATACCCTTTTCTCAAAGAAATTCCTCCCGATGTCCAACCTGAACTTCCTCTAGCACAGCTTGAGTCTGCGTCTCCTCATCCCAACACTGCTCACTTCGTGACCAGACCTCCCTCCTCACCCCATTGGATTAGGTCCCCATAAACCTCATCCCTCATAATCATGACACCCCATAAAAGCAATCCCCCAGAGCTGCCGTTCCCCATGGACAGGGACGAGCTGAAGCTGTGCTGGGGACACTGGTGACACCATGGTGACACCGGCACCCACCCGGGGGGGGTCCCCCGTAAACCTCCTCCCCCATAAACCTGACTCCCCATAAATGCAATCCCCCCAGAGCTGCTGCTCCCCGTGGACAGGGACGAGTCGAAGCTGTGCTGGGGACACTGGTGACACTGGTACCCACCCAGGGGGTCCATGCCGCTGGGTTTGCCGGGCATGGGCCGCAGCCCCGGGGTGCTGCTGGTGCCCGGGGTGGGAGCGTCGTTCCTGGGCGTCGGAGTGTTGGACTTGAGGCCGGGCGTGGAGGATTTGTCGTTCTGGGGGGAGAAGGGACGGAGAAGGAGGGGTGAGCTCCAGCTGCTGGGAGCCACAGCCTGCCCCAGGCACCCCAGAGGGGACGTACGTGGCCCAGGTCCTTGGTCTTGGAGGAGGGAGTGCTGCTGGAGGAGGCCACCGAGGCCGGGCTGTTGGGAGCGTCGCCCTTCTTCAGCCCGCGCGCTTTGTCCAGGCCGTTCTCCGGGGGGGAATGGGCCGGGCTCACCCGGGGGGTGGCAGGGTCCTGGGAGGGGGGAAAAGCCTTGGAATTGCCACAGGGGGAAGGAAGGGCTCCCTCCTTCCCTCCTGGCTTCCCCTTGAGGCCGGTCACCTCCCGCATGCCAAAGCCAGAGCTCACCTCATTGGAGACATCGACCACCAGGTCATCGCTCTTGTCACCATCGCTGTCCTGGAACACAAAGCGTGTCACACCCCGCAGAGAGCTCCAAAAACTACTCCCCTGAGGAGCCAAACCACCCCCAGCGGCAGCAGGACACTCGGAATGGAGATCAGGGGAAAATCTTACGTGGAAAAGGTGGTCAGGTGTTGGAAGGGGCTGCCCAGGGCAGGGTGCAGTCAGCCAGGGGAGTGGACGTGGCACTTGGGGACATGGGTTATGGTGGCCTTGACAATGCTGGGGGGTGGTAGGACACCATGGTCTCCAAGGCCTTTTACAGCCTGAATGACCCCACGGTTCTCTGCCCCAGCTGACTCACATCACAGCTGGAAAGCACCACCCCAATCCCGCTTTCTGCCCCCAGGTGCTGCCCCAGGTGTCCCTGTGGCCTCAGCGCTGTCCCTGTCACTCACATATCGGCTCATGCTGTCCTTCTCCTCCGCTTTCCTCTTCTTGGAGTCGATGCTGTAGTCCGTGGAGCTCCGGTGCTTCTCGCTGGCCCGCAGGCTCTCCGAGGGGGACACGGAATTATTCTGTGGGGATGGGAGAAGCTTTGAAGGGGAACAGAAGGAAACGAGGCTCCACCAGCAGCACAGCCCTGTCCCAGCAGGGATGAGACCCCCTGGTCCCCCCCATGCCACAGGATCCAGATCCACAGGGGACAGATCAACATCAGCCTTGCTGGGAGCACTGGGAATGCTGTGAGGATGCCCAGGGACACCTGAGCTCCTTTGCTGCAATAGCAGGAAAATGCAGGAGGAGGTTGTTTAAAAAAACATGTGGGCCAGGAATGGCAGAGCCCAGCACCCATGGCACAGCTCTGCTCATTGGGCATTCTGTCCTTTCCTCAAGCAGCAAAGCCCAGGACATGTCAGCATTCCCAAGAAAGCTCCAGAGCCCAGGAGTTCTCCTTCTGGCAGAGCTGGGAGCCTCAGCCAGGAGGAGCAAAGGCATGGCTGCATCCCAGCCCTGGAGCCACAGGACATCCACAAAATGTCCTGAAAAACCCACATGACCAGGAGTGCCAGTGGCACAGGGGGAATTCTGCCCTTGCTCCAAGCAGCAAAGCCCAGGAGACGCCGGCATTCCCAGGGAACAATGGAGGAAAACACGGCAGCACCACGAGGAGGATGCCTGGCCCTGATCCTGCACATTCCCTCCCCTCAGTCCCTGGGATCAGCAGGATCCATCCCTGCTCTCATCCTGCACATTCCCTGATCCATCCCCATTCTCTCCCTGCACATTCCCTGATCCATCCCTGCTCTCCCTGCACATTCCCTGCTCTCTCCCTGCACATTCCCTGCTCCCCCAGCCTGCCAGCCCCGCCGTTCCTGAGCCGTGCCCGCCTTTCTTCCCCTGCTGAAAGGGAGAACCAAAGCAGTTCATGTTTCTCCTCGGTCCCCACTAAGCAGCTTTGGATAACACGGAGCTCTTTCTTCCCAGGCAGTCATGCTGAAAACCCTCGCAGCTCCCAGAGAATCATGTCAGGCATTTAGAGGCATCGATCCATTCAGCCCCGCTCCTGGCCCGCCGCCAAGGAACTAAATATTTTTTATTGCACAGGCAAAGGCTGGGGAAAATATGAATGACTAACGCTGATTATCGCACACATTAAACCTCCACGGGGAATACCCCGGCTCGCCGTTTATGGATTGGGAAGCTGCCCGGCTCCGACGGCCCCCTGCCCGCCCCAGGAGCGGGTTAATGATGCCCAATTCCCCTCTGCCTCCCCCCTCGCAGAGCACTTCCCTTCCCCGCTCTCCAAAGGGCCGTTTGTGGGCTCGGGGCTGGCAGGAAATCGCTGCCAAGCCGCAGCTCAGCCGCCCTTTGTGTCCTGGCAGCTTTTCACACGGAATGCTGCGCTGGGGAACGAGCTCCGGGATGGCCCTGCCCCACCTGGACCCGGCCCCACCTGGTCAGCAGCACACAGAGCTGAGGGACACGTCCAGGCCCTGCCTGGACACCTGCAGGGCCTCCCTGTGCTGCCCCTTCCCACGTTTCACAGCCCTTTCCATGGAGAATTCCTCCTGATGTCCCATTTTCCCTGACACTGGGCTGGGAGGTGCTGGCTCAGCCCCATTCCAGGAGCAGGGCAGCCCCCACCTGGCTCCTGCCTCCCTCCACATCCTCTCCATCCCTGCTCCCAGGGAATCCATCCCAAGGGCAGCCTCCAAGGTAGTTCCAAAACCCAGGGATTTCCCTGGCTGGGAGCTGCTTGGGCTTCCAAGTCCCGCACAATTTGGAGAAATAACCAACCCCATCCCAGACTATGGGGGAATGATCAGGAATGAAGCAGCTCCCCTGACCACCCAGGGGATTTGGGTCTGACCACGCTCACTCAGCCCAAATGATGGAATTTCCTGATGTTCTTTGCCACAAGCAAAGGGATTTAAATCACATTTCCAAACCGCCACCACTGAGAAGGTGACTCCTCTCACGCCAGCACAGCTCTTCCAGGCAGGATGAGGGATTTTATTGCCTGGTTTATTATTTAATAAGACCTGTGCCAAAGGCAGCCCTGCAGCTCCCAGCCACCAGGTGGGTTTTTAAGGGATAAATAAAACTCAGCCAGCAGAAGGTGGGAGCAAAAGGAAGGAATGGCACTTACTGCACTTGAGTCTCGCTCTTCAGGAGATGCCAGGGCACAGGGGAGGGCACAGCCAAAACAGAGACACAAAAACAAAGCAAGTTAGGATAAGCCTTAAACCAGAAAAATAAACGCAGAACCTCCTCGTGCTCTTAAACCCTTAAACTCCAGCCCTGTCTGGGCTCTCTCCAGCTTTAGAATCATCCTCCATCCATCTCTCCCAACCAATTCCTGCCCTTTTGTCCATGTGATTTACCTGGCCAAACACAGCTGGAAACGCCCTGGATGCAAAGGGAATGGCAGCAGCCCCAGGTGTGTCCCTGGAGTCACAGCTCCACAGCCAGGAGGTGTTTCAGCCCTTCCTCTGCACCCAAACTGCCCATTTCCCCTGGGATCTCTGCAATCTGAATCCATGCAGGAAATGGAGCAGGAGCATTGCTACCCACAGTTCTGTCTCACTGCTCTTTTTCCACCCCAAATGCCCCAGCAGAGCCCAACAGCTCAGAGGGGCTGTGCGAACCTGCCCTGCCAATGGGAGAGTGGAAATATCCCAAACTCTCCTGTGCTGGTGGCCAGGGGGATCTGCCAGGACAATCCTGGTTTGCAGCTGGACCCACAGATCCTTCCATCTGCTAACAAATGCTCAGATCCCAAATAATGGGAAAAAGCACCAAGTTCCTGCTGCACAGAGCTGGATCCCTCGCCATGATGGTGATGGAGAGGAGGAGGAAGGGGAGGAGGGTGAAGGCTGCTTTCCCATTAAGGCACAGCACAGGAATTGCAGCTGGGCTCCACCAAAGGCTGAGCATCATTTTAGGGAATTCTGCATCCCTAAGAGGGCAATCCCATGATCTGAATGCAGCTGACCCAAGGGATGGGGTGGTGGGAATGAGCCACAACAGGACCAAGGTGATCCCCCAACATCTGAGGGACCTGCAGCAACTCCTGAGGAGGCCACAGAGCTACTCCAAGGGCTGGGAGAGCTGGGGACGTTCACCTGGTGAAGGAAAGGCTCCATGGAGAGCTCAGAGCCCCTTGCAGGGCCTGAAGGGGCTCCAGGAGAGCTGGAGGGGGATTGGGACAAGCCAACCTCACAGCAGGGCCACCGTCTCATCCAACTCATCTCTGCAGCCCTATTCTCCACAATACCAGCAGTTTCACTCCCAACTCTCCTAGTTCTCTTCTTACTCACTATCCTAGAGGGATTGGGACAAGGGACAGGAGAGCAGGAATGGCTTCATAGTGGAGAAGTGGAGATTTGGGTGGGATATGGGGCATGAATTGTCCTCTGTGAGAGTGGTGAGACTCTGGCACAGGTGGCACAGGGTGCCCAGAGCAGCAGGATCCCTGGCAGTGTCCAAACCCTGTTTTGTGGAGGTAATCAAAACTCTACAACTTTGTGAAAGCTGTAAAGCCAGTATGTTTGTTACAGCGCTGGATGCATGTGGGAATCGTTCCCCTAAAATGACAAGTGTACCTCTGGGAACTTCGGGTCCCTTTTTATCCCCCTCTCAAATACATATGCATGCAATTTCACAATAGGTTCATACATATTCATTTTTATGAATTTTGCGTGACATTTGCCGCTAGTTCTTCTTTATCAGAAAGAATTCCTGGGTCAGGCTGACCTGCTCTCACAACAGTTTGTATCTCCCTTTATCACCTTCTGTCTCCCCCCTCCTCATCTTTGTCCTTCACTGAATCAGTTTCCCTGAGCCCAGGCCTTGCAGTCAGGCTACATAGCCATGTTTCCTTAAGCACAGTACATTTCACCTAAACCAAAACTGATTTCTACTCTGGAAAATTTTCCCTTTGCCCCAACCCAGCTCGGAGCCCCCCGGTGCCACTTTTAACCTTCCCACCCACCCACCCCACGGCTGTGGCAGCTCCAGCCTCCCCCCTCCTCACCTCTGTGGTCCAGGTCGTGGTGGTTCTTCTCGTCCTTGACGGCCAGGTGCGCCTGGCTGCCCAGGGCGCCGAGGGCCAGCAGCCCCGAGCTGGTGCCGGTGACGGGCGGGAGGCCGGGCGGCTGCAGCCCCGACGGGTGCGGGGGCAGCTGCACCGGGGGGCCGTGGGCGGCGTGGGACAGGTGCTGGGCCTGGAGCTGCTGCTGCTGCAACGAAAGCACCGGTGAGCTGGGGGGGAACGGGACAGGGGCGATGGAAAGGGATGCTCCGGGATGGGACGCGCCGGGAGCGGCCCCGCTGGATGCCTGGAAGGAGAAGCCCCGTTAGCAGGAGGGCACAGGTGCCCAGGGGTGAGCAGGAGGGCACAGGTGCCCAGGGATGTGCCCAGGGTGAGTAGGAGGGCAGAGGTGCCCAGGGATGTACCCAGGCCTTACCAGGGGGACAGAGGTGCCCAGGGGTGTCCCCAGGCCTTAGCAGGAGGCACAGGTGCCCAGGGATGATCCATGTGGTTAGCAGGAGGGCAGAGCCACCCAACCATGTCCCCAGGGGTTAGCAGGAGGGCACAGGTGCCCAGGGGTGTCCCCAGGGGTGAGCAGGAGGGCAGAGGTGCCCAGGGATGTACCCAGGGGTTATCAGGAGGGCACAGGTGCCCAGGGATGTCCCCAGGACACAGCACAGCCCGTGGCAGAGCACAGCTGGTGGCAGAGCACGCACAGCCCTCTCCCCTGCGTTCCCAGAATGCTCACCCCTAAAGACATGGTTAGTTTGGCTTTTCCAGCAGCAAAAAGGATAAAAATCCCACCCAGGAGACAGAGATACACCATGGCTGGAGGGCAGCAGCTACACCAGTCAGAGGGAGGAAATTCCAGCAGCCAGGAGCCTCCCAGGCAGCTCAGCACAGGGAAGTTCTGATCATTTGGTCAGGAGCAGCTTCCAGGTGCTTCATGGGGGGAGGAAAACTCCACACAATGGCCTGGTCCCATCCCAGGACCCCGCTGCTCCCAGCCCCTTCTGAAACCAGAAATCCTGCAGGGATCCCCCATTCCCACAGTGGGGTTGGATATAACCCCCCACATCCCCTGGAGCTGCAGCCCAGCCAGGATGGCTCAGGGCTCCCAGCTGCTCCCAGGGGACTTTTGGGAGTGAATCCCACCCATCCCAGCACTCCCCCAGCCATGGAGATCCACTGCCTGCTGCAGCTGAGCTGGGAAAAGCTGAACTGCAGCTCTGGGGAGAGAAGGGAAAACCAGACACACTCCCTGCTTCACACACAGTCCTGGAAGAAAACCAGCTGAGAGCCAAGGAGCCGCTTCAGAGAGCCCCCAGGCCTGCCCTGGTGCAGCCAGGAGGGTCCTGGAGCTGTGCTCCTGCCTGGGACCCTCCTGCCCGCACCCACAGCCCCTCCTGCAGCATCCCAGGGAAATCGCATTTGGGCATCTGAGCACAACGGGAATCACGGGCTGGGGACAACCAGAACAAGGGGACAGCCTAGCTCACTCCAGGTCCCCACAAGAAATTCGGATCAGGATTTGTCCCAGGGCACTCTGAGGGGCAGGGATGGACAGCAGGACCTGCTGGCACAAGGGCCAGCCCAATGGACACCCCCAGGAACACCAAAAACACCCCTGGGGATGGAGGGATCCCCAAAACAGCACCCCCAGGGATGCAGCCCAAAACACCCCAAAACAGCACCCCCAGGGATGGAGGGCTCCATCCGTGTTCCCACCAATTCCATCAAGGAAATTTCCAGCACATCTTGCCCGGAGCTGCAGAAGGCGCACCCAGGTGCCCCTGGATCCCTGGCAGTGCCCCAGGCCAGGTTGGACACTGGGGCTTGGAGCACCCTGGGACAGTGGGAGGTGTCCCTGCCATGGCAGGGGTGGCACTGGGTGGGATTTAACCCCAAACCATTCCATGACTCCATGATAAATTTCCCCACATTAACTCCAAGTTTTGGAGGAACAGCCCTGGCCCGTTCCCGATGCAAGGAGCCATTTTGGGCAGCAGAAGGTGACGTCCTGTCCCACTCCACGGACACAGCAGATGGAGCAGGCCCTGGCTGGCTCACCCACCCCCTTCCAGAGCTGCTTTGGGATGGAGAGGGAAATCCCCATGCAGAAGAAGATTCCAGGTGGGAGCTGAGGGCAGCGCCGGGCACCGCAGGTCCATGGAAGCAGCTCTGAGATCCCAGCTGCAGCAGGAGCCACACGGAGAAGGCCATCAGGCCTCTGCTGCAGGAATCCATAAATCCCTGAGCCCTCCAAAGCAGGATTGGTTCTGCCAGCAGGATGGGAAGCATCCTCAGGACGGACATTCCACAGTGTCCCCGAACACGGAGCAGAGCTGGGGGTGAGGGGCACAAGGTTGGTCCCTCAGTGCCAGGATCAATCCTCTGGCACCAAAACAAACGGAACAGATCCCTGGGGCTCTTCCCAATCCCCATTTCACAGCATTTCCACCCATCTGAGGGAGAGGCAGGGCCATTGTAGCAGAGCAGCATCCCAGAGAACGGCCCTGGGTGGTTTTCCAGCACCTCCAACATTCCCACATTGCTCTCCTGGGAGCTCTCCGTTGGTATTTCCATATCCCATCCCTGGAACACACCAAGATCCACTGGTTTGTCCTCAGCCATCTCCAGCTTCCACAAACATCTGCAGGCTGTGACTCATTCCAGCAGCTTTCCACCCAAAAAAAGGGATGTGGCCTGGTGGAACAGCAGCACTCCAATTCCCAGGGTGTGGATGGCAATTCCAGCCCTGGAGCAGCCCAGGGCACAGCACAGCCCCACCAGCAGCAGCACCGTGGAGAGAACAATCAGCACCTGGAGCTGCTCCAGCAGAGAAGAACAAACTGGGATTTCTTCACAGGTAAATCCATCCATGGGCTCGGTGAGGAACAGCCCCTCACAGGACACAGCATCATCCCTGGTGGCCCACAGCAGCATCTCCAGGGGGGTTTGGTTTCCTCCCCTCTGGCAGCGAGAGCAGAATCCGTGTGGGATGTCCTGAAGCCCCATCCCCGTGTCCTGGGCTAGCCAAGGTCCCAAAGCAGGGCTGCAGAGCTCCATCCGTGTCCCAGGCAGGTCATTCCACGGCAAGGAGCCTGGGCTCAGCCCAGGGTGGTGCTGCAGAATTCCCAGATTCCATCCTTGCTGCACATCCCTCTGGAAACACGTCCTGGAGGCTCCCAGAGGGGGCACACAGCCCACCTGGCACTGGTGGCACAGAGCTCCTGCCTGTCCCCAGTGCCCCCTGCTGCAAAGGGCCCATCCCTCCCATTCCATCCCTTATCCCATCCCTGGGAATGCTGGGTTCCAACAGCACCACTGGGTGAGGGCTTCCTGCAGCATCCCAGGGATGGGGAGCCTCTTTGGGAACCCCAAACCCCCCTGCCCAGGCACTGAGGTCCTGCTGGACACACAAGGACAAGGGTTCGGAGCAGCATCCCAGGATCGTGGAGCGACTGAGCCCATCCACAATCACATCCCTCAGGATGCTGCCCTGGGGCTCCAGCTGAATTCCAGCAGCAGTTTGGGCTCCTCCCGTGCTGCAGGACCCCGGCAGGGAGTGATGTCCCCAGAGTCCCAGGAAACAGGGGCTGGGGAGGGATAGCAATCCCAGATATCAAT
Source organism: Melozone crissalis (assembly GCF_028551555.1). Classification (NCBI taxonomy): domain Eukaryota; kingdom Metazoa; phylum Chordata; class Aves; order Passeriformes; family Passerellidae; genus Melozone; species Melozone crissalis. The sequence goes on along the minus strand of NW_026535792.1, from coordinate 976,526 downwards.
CCCAGATAACAATCCCTGCACACCCAGCCCGGGGCAGCGCCCTCGGAGCTCCTCAGCGGTGTCACACAGAGATGGGGACATGGGAAGAGACTCCAAATTTGGGAGGAAGGCTGGCAGGGAGTGTCTGCTGGTGGAGTGGCTTTAATTGGATTATGTCCATCACGCTCCATGCCTTTGTTCCCGATTTAATGGTTCAGCACTTCAGTTCAGCGCCGGCGTTAAATTTAGTGACGGAGTTTAATCATTTCCAGGGCAATCATTTCCAGGGCTACAACCAAATCAAGGCTCCATTTCAGCCCAGCCTCGAGCGCAGGAGCTGAGAGACAATGGCCCAGATGCATAAAATTAACAGATCTTGACCTCAAAAGGGGCAAAAAGGAGCTTTGCACCGTTTGGGGGGGATTTGGGTGCTGCAGCATCTGCACCGGGGTGTTGGGACAGGCTAGGGACAGCGGGGACACCAGGACACCCCAGTGCTGAGCAATCCGAGCCAGGGACGTGTCCATGTGGGCAGCCCTACAAAAACAACCTGCTGAGGGCAGGGCAGAACACCAAATCCTCTGCATTTGGGGACTCGAGCTGGAGCTGCCACCCAAACCAGCTCCATGCTCCAGGAGGAGCCTGGAACCATCTCCAAAAACCATGGGAGGCCATGGAATCACCAACCCCTCAAACTATGGAATCACCATCTCCTCCTGCCTGCAGCAACCCTACAATAACAAACAACTCCATGCACAGAAGGGAGGCAAAAAAGCCCAAATCCTGTGGGTTTTGTGTCTTTGTGGGCACAAATCCTCCACCCGAACCAGTGCCATGCTCTGGGAAGAGCCTGGAATCATCTCTGAAAGCCATGGAGTCACCATCCCCTCCTGCCAGCAGCAACCCCACAGCAACCATCCACTCCATGCAGAGAGGGGAGGGAAAAAGGCAAAATCCTCTGGGTTTTCTGCCCTGCAGCAGGTGCAGGAGCACGGACCCAGCACCCAAACCCGCTCCCCATCTCTGGCCAAGCCATGGGAGGCCGTGGGACCGGTGAGCAGCAGCGTGTCCCTCCCTGCTGGGCCAGCCCAGGGGAGATGCCCGTGATTCCTCGTCAGGGAGGTGATTACAGGGCTGGGCTGGCTCTTAATGACAGCAGGGCCTCGCTGCGACCCGGGCGAGCAATTACCCAGGGAATGGGGGTCACGGGCTCCTCATGCACCTGAACTGAATTCCAGCATCTGCCACCTGCAGCAGCTCCTCTCCAGCCCCAGCCCACCCTGAGCGGGTGAGCAGCAGCACGAGGGTGCAGTGCCACCCCAAAACTCAGCTGCCATTCCTGGGGCACTTCCCAAGGGGCACCAGCCCCACCATGAGGGATCCAGCTGCTTCCTCATTCCCAAAAACTGCAGCAGCCCAGGGCACGATTCCACAGCGGGTGACACCCATAAAACACAGGAAAATGGATGGAAGAGCAAGTTAGACACAGAGAATTACAAAGATCCTTGAAGCCTACAAAGGGTAAATAGTTATTAAAAAATAAAAGTAATTATAAATGAGCATTTTCTGGGAAACAAAGCCAAAGGAGCTCTGGAGCCACCTGCCCAGGACGTGGATTGGAGAATTCGATGTCCCAGGGATTGCTGCAGGACCAAGGCGGTGACAGCAGGTACAGAAACGATCAGAATTGTTAATTTTCAATCAGAACCCCTCAATCTGTGCGGGGAAAGGGTCAATGCATGGAACAACAACTCCAGCCGAGGGCACAGCACATTGCACACCAACAGCCCAGCAGAGACAAGCCTGGCCTCAGGGGCTGGGGAGGCTCCCACCCCAAATCCCCCCAGGAACATCCCCCTGCAATCTGGAGCTGCCAGGGAGCAGCTGTCCTGATGGGGGCCAGATTGGGGCAGTTTTGGGGTTCTGGGACAGCCAGGAGCTGAGATTGGGGCAGTTTTGGGGTTCTGGGACAGCCAGGAGCTGAGATTGGGGCAGTTTTGGGGTTCTGGGACAGCCAGGAGCTCTGGGATTGGGGCACTTTTGGGGTTTTGGGATGGCTGGGGTCCGGGAGCCGCCCGGGGTGCCCTCCTGAGCGCAGGGTTGCCTCTGGATATGGTAAATGATAGGAATAAAAGGGGAATACACACGGTGAGAGGCAGATTGGGAAGTCCACGTACCCCGATGATAGCATTCAACTCCGTCATTGTCACTTGCTTGGCACGCTCAACAGCCTGGGCCACCTGCTGTTGGTGCTGCGGGGACACAGGGCCTGGGTCAGCCACAGCCCAGCTGCAGGACCCCCCAGGCATGGGTCCCCTGCTTTTGGGCCCTATTTTTCCCGTTTTCCCCTAAATTTTTGCCCATTTTTCCCTAATTTTTGCCCATTTTCCCCTAATTTTTTTGCCCATTTTCCCCCAATTTTTTGCCCATTTTCCCCCAATTTTTTGCCCATTTTCCCCTAAATTTTTGCCCTATTTCAAGTGCAGCAGCCCAGGAGCACCTCCCAGTTCCTCAGGGAAAAGGAGAAGCCCCTCGCAGCCTTTTGGGCTCAGTGCAGCCCCCCCAGGCTGAGCAGGGCCCAGCTCTGCCCATCCCAAGGGTTCTCCAGCATTCAGGCAGGATTTAAATCCCATTTCTCACATCCAACCCCCACCCAGGGGCCCAGCACTGCCTGTGAGGGAGGGGAAACCCCTGGGAGAAGCTGCACCCCCCCAAAGAGGGTGTGGAAAAAGTCCTCACTTACCTCTTGTGACAGAAAAGGCATGATCTGGGCTAAAATCGTGTTCAGTCTTTTAGCAATTTCTGTCTGAAAAAAGGGAAGAAGGAAAAGCAGCAGTCAGCACCCGGCAGCAGCCTCCCACGGGTGCCACGAGGCTTCCTGGCAGCAGAGCTGTGTCCCCTGCTCGTCCCTTCCCAAAATCCCCTCCCTGTCCCCTCCCAAAACACCCTCTCTCTGTCCCCTGCCACTGATCCTCTCCCTGTCCCTTTCCAAAATCCCCTTTCTGTCTCCTCCCGAAGTCCCTTCCCAAAATCCCTTCTCTGTCCCCACTCCCTGTCCCTTCCCAAAGTCTCCTCTCTGTCCCTTTCCAAAATCTCCTCCCTGTCCCCTGTCCCTTCCCAAAATCCCCTCTGTCCCTCCCGGCAGAGGCACTGGGACCCCCTCAAGCTCCCCAGCCCAGGGACACTTCCCTGCCTCCCTGGGACACCTCCATGACAGCCCTGGATGCACCAACCCCTGCCAGCTGCACCCTGATGGGGCTAAACTGGGGGAAAAACCCCAAAGGACACCCAGCCCTTGCTGGGGATGGCTGGGACACGCTGCTCCCGCCACACAAACAACCCAACAAGCACCATCAACGTTCCCAGTGGCACCAGGGAATGGAGACACGGGGAAAATCCTGATCTGCCCCAGCATGGAGGGAACAGCCCCACAGACCCCAGAGCTCTGGGTTCTGCTCCAAGGGGTCCTCACAGAGCTCCCCATGGGCTGCAAAGCCACAGGAACACTCCTGGCCATCCTGCTCTCCTGAAACACTCCTGGAGATTGGGGTACACCTGATGCTTTCTCAGGAATTAGCTCTGTGGGAGCTTCCAGGGATGCTCCTGGTGAGGTGACCATGTCCCACTGCAGGGATGGCCGTGTCCCTCTCCAGGGATGTCCCCAGCAGGACGGCCGTGTCCTGGCTCCCAGGGGTTAACCCAGGCTGCTCCTGGCCGAGGCAGCTGTGAAAACAGCTCCAGCTCCAAGTCAAACACGGCGGAGCGGCCGCGAGGATGCAGCGCCACAACAATGGCCGGGGCCGAGCGCTGGCGGGGAATCAAACGCCCCGAAATTCCTTCCGCCAGCCCCAGCAGCTCCTTATCAACAGCACGAGTGATTAACCGGGAGAGCTCCGGCCTCCTGCTGGCAGGGAGCCTCCTGCCCGGGACAGCCAGCCCTGCTCCCAAAGCCCCGTGCTCCCCACAGCACCCCAAATCCACCCTGCGGATCACACAGCTCAGCTCCTACAGAACCTCTGGGCTTTCGGCCCAGCCAAACCAAAGGAGCCCTCAGCTCCACCTGCTCTCAAGCACCCCAAGGAAGATCCCTAAATATCCTAATTTGGGAGAGAAATCCCAATGGACAGCAAGTCCTTGCTGGGTGTCACTGCTCCTGCTACACAAACAACACAACAAGCACCATCAACATTCCCAGCAGCACCATAAGCGAGGAAACACCGGGAAAATCCTGACCTGCCCCAGCCTGGAGCCATCCCCATAGAGGGAACAGCCCCACAGACCCCAGAGCTCCGGGTCCTGCTCCAAGGGGTCCCCAGAGAGCTCCCCATGGGCTGCAAAGCCACAGGAACATCCTGGCCATCCTGTTCTCCAGAAGCACTCCCGGTGATTGGGTTACACCTGATGCTTTTCTTAGCAATTCCAGAGGCAGGGAACGTGCTGGCACACCGTGCCAAGGCAGGGACGGCTGGAAGTGACCACGGCTTGGACTCAGGTACCCTGGCCACAGCCACCAGCCAGTGGGATCAGCGTAGCCCCGAGCGTGAGGATGCACGGATCCAGCAGGCAGCCGGGGATCATGGACTCCTGGAACAGTTTGCTCAGATGGGACTTCAAAGCTCATCCAGTTCCACTCCCTGTGCACCTTCTAGGAGCCCAGATTGCTCCGACCTGGCTTTGGACTCTTCCAGGAATGGGGCAGTCACAGGCACCAGTGTCCCAGCCCCCTTCCAGGGAAGGATTCCTTCCCAGTATCCCACCTGTCTGTCCCTGCCCTCGGCACAGGGAAGCCACTCCCTGTGTCCCATCACTGCAGGGACACTGCCACGGTGACACCATCCCCAGCACACCGTTTTCAGCACCCAACACTCCCACAACACCCGGGCTGGAAGCTCCAAGTGCCAAACCCAGCCCAGCCCTGGCGTCGTGGCTGAGCAGCCAGGCTGGCACCACGAGTGCCACCAGCCCCCGCGGTGCCACCGCCGTGCCCTGCCATGGGAAAAGCTCCTTCCAGGCTCTTTGGCACTGGCACTTTGATCAGATTATATTTAGCTGCAGCTGCATTAAAGATTTATTCCTCCAGCTCCAGCCCTTGGATTGGGATGCAGCGAGTGCAGCCGCTGCTCCAGGAGCTCTGCCCTGGCAGCTCCCGGGTTCTAGAACAAATCTGATCCATGTCTGAGGGGACAACACCAGCCAGCCTCCCTCGGCTGCACCCTGGAAAAACACAGCGTCCAGCCAGGCTGATTCCATGGAGCAGGAAGGGAAGGAGCTGGGTTTTCCCCAGACCAGCAGCACACGTGATGCTTCCACCTCTAAATGCAAAATTTCCAAGCGAGACGTGAAGCCAAACTCCCCGCTCCACACAGAAAGAGACTTCCCCACGTGGGATCAGGCACAGAGATATTGGATGTCCAAAATATTATGTTTACAACCGTCAGGTTTCCTGTGAACACGAGATTCAATCGTCTTTAAATATTTGCTCACTTTCCCTCTTCCCATTCCCTGGCACATTAAACTCCAGTTGTTCCCATTAAAACTTTAACTGGGAGGGAAGGGGATTCTCCGGAACGCCAGGAACAGGGGAGGGCTCCCTGCCCGACACCTTCCCCTTCTCAGGGCTCATCCATCACCTTGCCCAGCGCCCCGAGCCCCACCTCAGCTGCTCCTGCCAAGGAAAGCTCCATTCCCACCGCGGGTTGCCATGGCAATCCCAGCTCCGCATCCCCTTCCGCTGCCCTGCATCCTCCCTGGACCAGGGCGCATCAGACACAAGGAGGGGGCACGGGAGAGGCTCCCAAACACCTCCTGGCTGTTGAAAAGGGCAAGGAGTCGGGGGGAGCTGCAATCCCAGCTAATCCCCCCTCGCTGCGTGCCCCTGCCAGGAATGTGCCCTGCTCCCTGCCCGGAGCCTCCCGGCGTGGGGTGTCAGCGAAACCAGAGAAAACATCTGCACCGGTGATAAATCAACACGGCCCCAAATGAGGCTCCTGTCACCTGCTCTCCAAACGGCCAGAGCCACCAGCAGCATCCCAAGCACTCGGGGACGCGGGGAGCTGCTGCTGGCACTGCCTGCGAGAGGCGGCAGCTCGGCGTTGAATAGCTGGGGCTGGCTGGGCCCCGCAGCTCCTGCACTCCCATCCCCACACCTGGATGGGGCAGAGGGAGTTTAAAAATAACCCCCCGGATGTCAGCCATGGCAAAGCAGCCTCAAAACTGACCCAAAAGCTGCGATGCAGAGCTGCAGGCTGGGGGGGACACCCCAGACAGGGCACTGGGGATGCTCCTGGTGCCAAACTGTCTACGCTTGGGATGTCCAGGAGGCAAACGGGAGCTGCAGGATGTGCCAGACATGGGGTGACCCCACCAGATAGATCCCAGCATCTCCCCCATGGCACAGGACAGGACACAGATGCCTCCTGGGCTCCCTGCTCCTGGGAGGATGGAGCTGTCTGCAGGGACCAGCCCCACAGGCATGGCTCAGCATCCCAAAACACCCTGCACAGGACACCCCAAAAAACCCCAAACAGCAGAGAACACCCCAAAAAAAACCTGCACAAGACAACCCCAAAAGCCCCTGCACACATCACACAGCCCTCAAGCTCTCCCCCACATGGAAAATATTCTCCGTGGGGAAGGGAACCCCACCAGGCCATGGCAGGTGGAGATTTTGGGCCACGCCAGCCCCAAGTCCAGCCTGCCCTTGCTGCTGGGTTTATGCTGTGGGATGAAGGATGGGGAGAAGGTGCTGAACACAGAACACTGCACAACACCCCAAAACATCCCTACTTATAGCCTCAAATCCGGGAATCTCCAGAGGTGGGTGCTGAACACAGAACACCCCAAAACATGTATAACATACTTATTTCCTCAAATCCAGGACTCTCCATAGGTGGGAGGGAACGCCAGGATTACTCAAGGCCCTGCACAGACACCCCACCAATCCCACCCTGTGCCCCAGAGCGTTGTCCAAACGCTCCTGGAGCTCTGGCAGCCTCGGGAATGCGACCATTCCCTGGGAAATAACAATTCCACCTATAGGGCGCCCTAAACCCCTGCGGGGGCTGCAGGAGCACAGCCCCAGCACAGCTCCCATTCACAAATCCCCAACCTTCTCCCCATCTCCACAGCACAAACAGCCCGCGGTGATTCCCCAGAGGCTCTGCACCCCACAGCCCCCTGCAGACCCCCCCAGAGCCCCCTCCCCCGGCAGGAGGAGGAGTAAATCACACGAGGCGTGAAGCACCAGCAGCATTTGTTGAAACCAGGATATTGTCTCTTTAAGCACATGAAAATCAGGCCCTTGAGCAGTGTGGTTCTCACTCGGGCGCACAATTATGGGTACTTTCAGCTGTCTACCACTATTTCAAGTGCTCTCTCCAAGCGGGCTGTCAATGGCATGTTGAAAGCTATTTGTGGCTGCTATCGTTATTAGCAAAGTGGAGAGCCTGGCTGATGAGAATTAAATTCAGGGCGGGGGTGTGGAAGGGCAGGACACAGCCCCTCATTAGGGAATTACCACCAGCCATGGGGTAAAGCTCGCAGAGACCCCCAAAACTCAGCCGGGAGCCCCCAAAATTCACCCAGGAACCCCCAAAACTCAGCCAGGGGAGAGAGAATTCCCCTCTGCCTTGGGAGTGCTGAGAGCACAGCTCACAAATTACCCGGCTTCTGAAGTATTTAGCAAATTATTACCTGGCACTCCTTGCTAACAAGCACGACAGAAAGGATATTGTGTTCCTGGAATATTCTAGAAATGCACACACACAAAAAGCTGCCTCTCTCCCCTGGAAGTGTTGGGGGGTTCAGGCTCGTTCCGAGCATTAGGCAGGGAAACAAGAAGCGCTTCTGTGGAGCGTTCTCAGCCATAACAAGGAACCAAAGGCAGCACAAAGGTTCTGTCCTCCGAGGTGTCCCGTTTCCCCACGCAAAATGAGTTTTCCTTTTGGAATGGTTATTGCCCTCGGCGATTATCCACGGGGATCTGCACAGAGACAATGCGCGGCCGACAGGGGAAGGGAAGTTTCTTTTGGAAAAATCAATTAACCCGACCGAAAAAAAAAAAAAAAGGAAAAAAAAGTTTTGTCGGGGTTTCAAAAGAAAACTCCTGATTGGAGCCGGGTTTAGGAAAGCTGAGCCCGGGGAAGGAGTCGAGTTCAGCAGGAAGACTGATGTAAGGAGCAATTCACTGCAACCGACTGGGGAATCACTTCCTAAATATTTCCTTGCATATGGAGTTGTTTATGAAACTCCGTTTTTTTTCCTAACGAGAAACAAAAACGAGAAGAAAGAGGGGGGAAAAGGGAAAAAAAAAAAAAAAAGCCCAACCCCACACGCAGCCACATATGCACACACTTAATATTCAGCGTGGAAGAGATAATCTGTTATATAAGCCCACAGACAGACAATCCCCTTTTGCTTAAAGATGAAGTATCCATCAATGTTTGTCTGGAGCAGATGTAATCACAAGCAGTCAAGTCTGGAGGGCAGGACACTGCATGAATAATTCAAGCACTTCAGTCTACTTGATTGTGTGCAGATAAACACAAGTCAACCGCTAAACAGGTCAGCTGATAAACTTGTTTGTTCAGGACCAGCCACCCTCAGCCAGATGCCGGCAGGACCACGCCGCAATTAGCGGGATGCCTTGCGGGATGCCCGCCGGGGGGATGCTGCCCAGGGATGCCGCCCAGGGGATGCTGCGGCCCGCGGAGGGGGGAAAGCCCTGCCCGGGCTCCCCCTCGCCCCGTTTGCGCCCGCAGCCCGGGCTGCTTTGTTTGTTTGCTGTCAATTAGAGAGGGAGACGGCTCCGGCTTCCCCCGCCCGGCTCCCGGCAGCGGGCACGCAGCAGATGGCACCGGGCAGCACGGCCCGGGCGGGCACGGGATGCTGCGGGAATGGCTCGCACGGCTCCCGGCAAAGCGGGCACCGGGAGCCACCGGGACAGGCGGGGACCGAGCCACACCGGGAGTTCTGCGGCTCCCGGGGCAGCCCCGAGACCCCCGCGGCACACGGAGGAGGGGCTGCTCCACCCGCACCTCCCAGCGCTGCCAAACTCGGGATGCACCCGGGGAAAACACTGGGGAACGTCTTGGGAATGGCATCTGCCAGCGAGGGAACCAACCCAGCATCCCAGAGCGTCATTCCAGCATCTCCCAGCGAGGGAACCAACCCAGCATCTCCCAGCGAGGGAACCAACCCAGCATCTCCCAGCGAGGGAACCAACCCAGCATCTCCCAGCGAGGGAACCAACCCAGCATCTCCCAGCGAGGGAACCAACCCAGCATCTCCCGGCGAGGGAACCAACACAGCATCTCCTGGTGAGGGAACCAACACAGCATCTCCCAGTGAAGGAACCAACACAGCATCTCCCAGTGAAGGAACCAACCCAGCATCTCTCACGCCATCATTCCAGCATCTCCCAGCGAAGGAACCAACCCAACATCCTGGGGTGTCATTCCAGCATCTCCCAGAGCAGGAACCGACCCAGCATCTCCTAGGCCATCATTCCAGCATCTCCTGGTATGGGAATCAACCCAGTATCTTGGAGAGTCATTCCAGCATCTCCCCTAGCATTCCAGAGCATCATTCCAGTATCTCCCAACGAGGGAACCAACCCAGCATCTCCTGGTGAGGGAACCAAGCCAGCATCCTGGAGTGTCATTCCAGCATCTCCCCTAGCATCCCAGGCCATCATTCCAGGATTTCCCAGCGAGGGAACCAACCCAGCCTCTCCCAGGCCATCATTCCAGCATCTCCCAGCACCGAGCAGAGCCATCCAGCACCCAGGTAGGAGGAGGGTGGGCACAGGAGACCCTCTGCCCCAGGAGCCTGGGCTGGGGTCCCTCCAGGTGACCCCCGAGTCCCCCAGGTGCTGCTGAGGTGGCCGCGGGCTCCGTGTCCCTGTGGCCACACCAACGCCGTCCCCTCCGGGCAGGAGGCCGGGCCTAGCCCCCAATCCCCAATTTTGGGGTGTTCCTGAGCACCCCAGCCCAAAGCTCCCCCGAGCTCGGGGGTCCCGCAGCCCCCGCACAAGGACCCCGGGGGCGGGCAGCGGCCCCCGAGCGCAGAGTCGGGATTATCTGCGTGGAAGGAGATATTTATATAAAACTGAAGACTAAGCAGGAATTATTTTCGCTGCCCCGTGACTACGGCGCAGCAAGGCGAGGGGAGGAAGAGAGAGGCGCATTCAGAGACGCTGCTTTGCATCTCATCAGCGCCCTGCGAGCCTCCGAGGAGGAGGAGGGCGATGCCGCTATTAAGCCAAACCACTTTGGAGTTGAATGGGGCTGATTTGCGAGCGGCAAAGTTGATGTCAACTTCTATCTGCCCTAAGTTCTTAATTAGAACTCCTTCTAAAACCAGTAAGCAGCAGCAGCACAAATAATCAGGTCTAATCTCAATAATAACTTTATTCCTTTAAGTTTTACCATCATGTGCGCAGCCTTTAGGCTCTTTACCGATAATCTTATCAAGGTAGCACACCACATTCTGCTGGGGCCTTCTCTATTTTTTCCTTCAGGCAAGTTACACATTAGAGAAGACTGGAAGGGAGGGGTAAAAAAAAAAAAAAAAAAAAAAAGCCAACAAAACCAAAACCCCAACCAGCCCCAAACATTGCTTCACTTCCCAGATGCAAAGACAAGTCCGTGCCATTGAGCAACACACGGTGAGCTCTGGAGATAATTCCCGGCTCGGTCTCACGCTCCGGCAGGGCCGGGAGCAGGGGATGACCTTACAAACAGCCCTGCTGTACCCACAACACGAGCAGAGGCCGCCGCAGCAGCCCCTATCAGTGTTTTCCAGGCCTTGGGAACGCGCTATTCCAGGTATTGACCTCCCCGCACGGGAGGCGAGGCTGTTCTCACCTCCCTGCATAAACACTCTGCCTAAAACCGAAATTCCTCGCGAGTATCGACGAAATAACCCCACCGAGTGCCATCAACCTGCGGCTGCCAATTTAACAGCCGGGCCGCGGGATCCCACCTGGAGTCACATCCCTGCCTCCAGCACTTATTCCCTATTTAGTGCAATCAGGGCCGATTTTACCTCAGGTGGAGGAAAAGGGCAACAGGAGATCAATCAATCACAACTTCCCCCCTCGAAATTACTCACCTGTTTGTGCATTTCAATATTCAAACCGTACGACATTTCGTAGTACTGGGGAAGGAGAGAAAAAAAAATAGAAATAAATTCAATTAAACACCAGAGCCAAGGAGAATTTGAATTCAATTCACAGAAGGCATTTGCATAAGGTCATTACCAAAAAGCATCCTGGGCAAAACTGGGCTTAAAGCACGGGTAGCCAAGGAAATTACACCTTATAATAAGCAGATGTTTATGGGTTTAACTGGCAGGCACTTAACGAGGGGACACTCCTTTTGACTCCTGTTTTCTCCTCCTAAGCTACTTAGAAAAACAAAGAGGCGCAGAGCTGGGTGACAGGCGTCTGCTCAGCCCTGGCAGAACAGGTACAGCCCGGAGTCTGGCCAAAAACCCAGCTTCTCACCGGGGGGGGGGTGATTTGGTGATTTGTCCCCCCCCAGGGCCCAGGGGAGCGGCCGGGAAAGGGGGTGCAGGGCCCGGCCAAACCCACCGGAACCCCCAAGGAGCCCACCCGGGGGCCCGCCATGCTAATTTAGCTTTAAACAGAGCGTTTTGTGGCAACAAAAGTGCCCATTTCCCTCGGGAAGGATGAACGGGAGCGGGGGAGGAGCTGCCAGGGCTCCCGGGTGGCCTCGGGGCAAGAACTGGGGGGACCCCCACCAGCACCGGGGATCCCCCCCGAGCTCGGGGTCACCGCTGCAGCCCCCCCCGCGGCCGCAGCCCCGCTCCAAAGGGGTTAACAGGAAACTTGGGATGGCGCTCGCAGCCCCTGGGGCTCGGAGCGCCGGGCACCGCCGCCCCCCCGGCCCGGGGGTCCCCGGGCAGGCGGTGCCCGTGCCAGGGGGGGTTCCCCCGGTCCCCCCCGTTCGCAGGCTCGCAGCTAATGACATTTGCAGGCTGATCCGAAATCTGATTAAAGTCTCTCACCATAACGTAATGGCGCTGCATTTCGGTCTTCTCGTTCGCCAGCTTGTCATACTCCACTTTGAGGCTGGGGGGGGGATGAGAGCGCACGGTGAGACCCCGCGGAACCGGGGGGCTCGGGGCGGGGGGGGGCGGCCGGGGGTGCCCCCGGGCTCACCTGTGGTACTGGGCCTGCAGGAACTGGAACTCGTCCTTGATCCGGTCGCAGGACTCGGCCACGGTGAATTTGAAGCCCGGTTGGCCCGGCTGGTGCGGAGCCTGCGGGAAGCGGCCGCGGGGGTTACCGGGGGGGTTACCGGGGAGGGGGGGGGGGCGCAGACCGGGGGGCGGCGGGGGGTACCGGGACTCACCGGGTGCCGGCCCTGGGGGTACATGGCCGGGCTGGGGCGCGGTCACTGGAAGCAGCCGCGCCGAGCCTCGCTACGGCGATCGCGACGTGCGGAGCTGCCGCTGCTGCCCGCCGGCCTCGGAGCGCTCCCGGAGAGGCCGAGAACTGAACAAAGGGACGAGAGGAAAGTCCGTGCGGGGGGCGGAGGAGGGAGGGCGGAGGGGTGGGGGGGGGAGCGGGCCCGGCCGGTTCCCCCCCGCACGTTCCCCCCCCCAGCCCGGCCCCGCACCGCCGGGGAGGCGCCCGCGGAGCCGAGCCCAGCCCCGCAGCGCCGGGGCCAGGTGCCGACCCCCCCGGCCGCCGCGCTCCGCGGGCCTCCGCTTCCTCACCCCCCCCTCCTTCCGGCACTCGCTGGCGGAAAATAAAAAAATAAAAAAAAAAAAAAAAAAAAAAAGGAGAAAAATCAAACCCCCCCCCTCCCCGGAAAAAAAAAAGGAAAAAAAAAATAGATCAAAAAGCCACAGCGACAACAACAACAACGCGGCGGCGGGAGGAGGGTCCCGCGGTATTCCTGCGGCCGGGAGAAGGGGAAGCAAAGCCAGGAACTAACGCCGGAGCACGACGGCCATGGAGGAGAGGAGGAGGGGGAGGAAGGCCGTACACATCCGACTTCCCGGGCGCCGCGGACATGCGAGGTGCGAGCGGGTCCCCCGCCCGGGGGCGGCCGTTCAGCTGCGTCCAGCCGGGATCGCCGTAACTCCGGGAGCCATCGCGGAGCGGGCGCGGAGCGGGGCAGCGGCGCCCGAGCACGCGGTGCCGCCACAGCGCCCGGGCGGAGCGGGGCGGCGGGCGGGGGACAAAACCCGGGCGGCCTCGCCGCCGACAGCCAATCGCAGAGCGCCGCGCCCACGTGGGGCCGCGGCCGGCGGGTGCTGATTGGGCGGCGCTGGCGTAACGTCACAATGGCAGCTTGTGTCTGACGGAGGGGCGGCCGACAGCCACGCCCACCGCGGGCCCCGCCCCGCGCAGGCCCCGCCCCGCCCCGCGCCCCCCGGCCCGGCCGTGACTCGGGCCCGGCGCTGCCGTAACCCCGGCTCCGGCGGGCCGGTTCGGGCGGTAAAACAAACATGGGCGCTTTGGCAGCGGAGCGCCTGCGCTCCGCACCGGGAAAGGGCTCGGTACGAGCCCCCCGCACCGGCGGGCGGCGGCAAGGCCGCCCAGCCTCCCCCGGCGGCCGCGCGGCCTCTTTGATGTGTCGTGAGGGCCGCGCTGCTCCCCCTCCGCGCCTCCCCTCACGCCTGAGGGGCTTTAACGAGGAACACGGGTAATGGCGTTAACGTCAGACCCTCCCGCCGCGCCCGCGGGACACCCGGCTGCGCCCCCGGGGGGGACTCCGCGGCCGCCGCAGCGGAGCGGGAGCAGCCCCGGTCCCGGCGGGCCGGAGGGAGCGGGGCCGCAGCACCGGCGGCCCCACGGGCGGGCCGGGCCCGGCCCAGCGCACAAAATGGCCGCTCGCCCGCGCGTCAGACGGAGCCTCCGCCCCACGTGGGGCCTCGCGCCGCTCAGCGGCTCTCTTCCAATCAGGGCGCGGAGCGGGCCGCCGCTCCAACGCTATTGGCCGGGCGGAGCGGCGCTGTCAATCAAAGCCACGCGGGGCCGCCGGCGCGCAGCCCCCGCCCGCCATGGCGGCGTAATTAGCCCGGGCCGGCGCTTCCTCCAGCTCAAACAATCTGTCACCGCCGAGCCGGGCGGGCCGCGGCACCGCCGCGATCTCTGCGGCAACGCCGCGCCTCGCCGCGCTCTCGACAAGAATGAAACGCCGCCGCTTAAATAACAAACAGGAACGGGCAAAGCGCCCCGAACGCCGCCCCGCTCCTCGCTCGCCGGCGCGGGGGTGCGAGCGCCCCGCTGACCCCCGGGTGCGGAACGGGGGTGCCCCGGACCCCCCCTCACCCCCCCGCCCGCCGCTAATTGGGCGCGTTCCGGTTGTTGACGTGACGAGCGCTGTCAGCGCCCGCCGCTGCCCATTGGCTGCCGCCGCCCGGCCACGCCCCTGCCCCACGTGGGGCGCGGCCGGAGCGCCGCAAAACGGGGAGCGGATCGAGCGCGGAGCGGAGTCACCGTGCGGCCGCTGCCCCCGCAACCTTCCCGCCGCCTCCGCCATTCCCAGCTCCTCCCAATTCCCTCATTTTGCCGCTTTCCGGCTTTTTTGGGGGGCTTTTCCTCTGTCGAGGCAGCGGCTCTTTGTGAATCCCCTGCACTGCACGGGGTACATCGGGGTGATGTTGGGGGATCCATTGGGGTACCCACAGGAACACCCATCGGGGTGGTCATTGGTTGTCCCTTGGGGTGTCCATCCCTTGGGCTATCCATTGGAGGACCCATCAGGACGGACATTGGGGTATCCATCCCTGGAAGTATCCACAGGGGCCCCCATCAGGATGGACATTGGGGTGTCCATTGGGGTTCCATCCCTTGGGGTATCCATTGGAACACCCGTCAGAATGGACATGAGGTTGTCCATCCCTTGGGGTGTCCATTGGAGCACCCCTCAGGATGGACATTGAGTGTCCATTGTGGTGTCCACCGGGATGTCCACTGGTGTCCCTCAAGTGACCCATCAGGACCCCATCGTGGAGCAAATCTCCCCCGTCAGGCAGATGCTGGGGCTGGGATAATGTGGGAGCACAGCTCCCCGAAGCACTCGGAGCAGGAGCAGCTCCCGGAGGTGCCGGAGAAACAACAAGAATGGCAAGGAGCAAGCCTGGAAACATTTGCGATCCTTATTCCCCCTACAAAGTGCCCTCTCTGAGGGGGCCCGAGGTGACAGGTGTTTGGTGGGGGGGCGTGGCCAAGCTCCCGGTGTCACACACTGCCATCGCTCCCAGGACATCCCAAAGCACAGGGATCAGCACCTGGAATCCTCCCCTTGGGCAGGGATTGGGGAATTGGGACACGCTGCCCTTCCTCAGCACTCTGCCCTTCTCCCAGCTCATTCCTGGCAGGAAAGGGGGGATTGTCCCCCTGAGACCTCACTGGATCCCAACATCCGAGGGACCTGGAGCTGCTGCAGCAATTCCTGAGGAGGCCACGGAGCTGCTGCAGGGCTGGAGCCCCTCTGGAGCCAGGCTGGGAGAGATGGGGATGTTCCCCTGGAGAAGGGAAGGATCCAGGGAGAGCTCAGGGCCTGAAGGGGCTCCGGGAGAGCTGGAGAGGGGACAAGGATGGAGGGACAGCACACAGGCAATGGCTCCCAGTGCCCGAGGGCAGGGATGGATGGGAGATTGGGAATTGGGAATTCCTGGCTGGGCTGGAATTCTGCCCAGTCCTCACTCTGTGCCCCCTGAGCTGGAAAATGTGGAAAAGGGGGTGATTCCCGTGGTGGGGCTGAGCCAGACTCTCTGTCCCAGGGACTTTCCGGGGCCCGACTCGGGGGACGTGAGGCCACTGGGAGAGGAACAGAAAGCGGCGATTTTGCTCTGAAAATTCACTTTATTGCTCAAAATAGAAGCCATTAGCTGGGCTGTGCCCCTCCCCCTGTGGTACTTATGGACAAATTCTGATTTTTACTTAATGGTTTCCCTGAAAAGGTTGTAATTTTCTTCCCATTCCCATCGAGCCGCAGCTCCAGCGCTGTTGTGGTGAACTCCAAGGGCCGAGGATGGCTCTGTTAATTGATATTCCTCATGCTGGGACTGCGCTGAAGGAGGAGATGTTTTATTTTAGCTTATTAAAACTCACCTGGTTGGGAGAAAGAAAAAAATCAAAAGAACGATTAGGGGTGAAAGGAAACGTTCTGGTTCATATTGATTTAAGGTCTGCTTAAATTGATATTTGCACATCCCAATTAGAAACCCGTGATCTTTTCCCAGAACTTATTTCTCTTTTTTCCCGAGTTGGGTTTTCTTTTTCTTAGGAAGGATTTTGGGAGAAGCCTCAGAGGGAGAAGCTGCTGTGTCCCCTCCCAGCTGGCCTCGAGTGTGGACACCAGTGGGGACACGGTGTCCCCCTGTCCCGAGGATGGAGCCCCTCCAGGTGGGGGTGAGGATGAGGATGAGGATGAAGGCTTTGAGTGGTGCTCAGTGTCACCATCGCAGCGCCGTGCAAGGAGCAGCTCCCCATGGGATGGTGTCCCCATGGAGAGCAGGGTTGGGGGTTTGGGGACGATGTGGGGATGTCGCAGCTCCGAGGGTGGCCCTGTGAGGTGGCACAGCCAGGAAGGGAAGCTGGAGATGTTCCCTCTGCACATCCGGGGAGAAACCTCGGGCTCAGCTGCCGGGCACGGGGTGTTGTGACACTTGGTGACGCCGTCCTGTCCCCAGCAGCCTTTCGGGGAAACCGCCCGAACTGCCCTTCCTTCCCCTTCCCCTTCCTTCCCTTCCCGAAACCCCTCTGTGGGACCAGCCCCTGTCCCCATCCTCCCTGCACTGCCGCTGCCGCTGCCACCCCCGGGGGTGTCACAGCCCCCCAAACCCAGGGGGGACACGAGGGAGGGAGAATCCCTCGGGATGAGGGCAGGGACTTTGGGAAGGGTCCGAACATCCGCACAGCCACCGCCACCCCCTCATTCTGCGGGACACGGGTCAGGATGGGATCCCCGAAATGTCCCTGTCACACGGGACCCCTGAAACGTCCCTGTCCCATGGGACCCCCGGAATGTCCCTGTCCCACAGGACCCCCGGGATGTCCCCGTCCCACAGGACCCCCGGGATGTCCCCACGGCTTGGAAGGGCCCGCAGGTCCCGTTGCGCTGCGGGTTTGCTGCGGGGCCGCGGGGCCGGAGGCGCTGCCCGGGCGCACACGTGTGCGCACAGACACCGCTGCCAGCCGCTCCCACGTGTGTCCCCGGTGTCCCCCGGTGTCCCCTCCTCCCCGAGGCGCAGCCCGGCGTGACGGGAGCCGCCCCAGAGGTGACTTTATCGCTGACAAGGCGGTGCCAGCCCCGGTCACCGGTGTGTGTTTACACTGCAGGTGACACTATCTGCCCTCCGCGCAGGGCAGGACCCTGCCTGCCAAATCCCCTTCAGCTTGCACGTTTATCTAAACAGCGAGTGCGGAGCGGGGAGGCAGCGCGGCGCTCGGGAGCCTGCGAGCACGGAGATTTGGATATTTATTTGGATATTTGGATATTTATTTGGGTATTTATTTGGATATTTGGATATTGGGGTATTTGGATATTGGGGTATTTGGATATTGGGATATTTGGATATCGGGATATTCGGATATTTGGGTATTTGGATATTCGGATATTTGGGTATTCGGATGTTTGGGTATTTGGATATTCGGATATTTGGGTATTCGGATGTTTGGGTATTTGGGTATTTGGATAATTGGCTTTGCGGGGAGCTGCGCTATCTCTGCTCCCGACACCGTGGTTTTCCAGCTCCCCTGGCAGAGAGGGCTCAGCCCTGCGCCCCTCTGGCCCCGGGGCTCGGTGGTGGCACCGGGACGGGGCAGGAGCAGCACGCTCGCAGGGCGGTGTCCCTGCCCGTGCCCGGGGCTGGCTGAGCCCTTTGGGGTCCCTTCCCCCGGAGCATCCCGAGGTCTCCAGGCGGGTGCCGCTGTTGCCACAACAGGCCCCGATTGCGGCGGCTTTCACAAGCCCGGCTGCCCGGGCCTCGCCCTCAGCCGCGGGTTTGCTTGAGCCACGCCAGAGCCCGGCCCGGCCCGGCCCGGCCCGGCTGCTCCGCACGGCCGGGCGGCCCTGGGGGCAGCACCCCGGCCCGGGACCCCCCGGAACCCCCCGAGCCCCCGGCACCAAACCCGACACTTCTGTGCCTGGATATTCCAGCTCCAAAGAGCTGGAAGTGCAAAGTTCTGCCCAGGATGGGGGACAGCAGGGAGGGGGACCTGCCCAGGACTCACACTGCAGGCTGGGCCCCGTCCCAGCAGCTCCAGTTTGGGTTGGGATAGGCCTTAAAGCTCATCCAGTGCCATGGCAGGGACACCTCCTGCTGTCCCAGGCTGCTCCGAGCCTCGGGCAGCTTGGCCTGGGACATTCCAGGGGTGGGAATGTTAAATCCTCTGGAGGATGTGGGAGATTAAAGCAGGTTCAGCTGTGCCCTGCACATCCCACTCGTGCCCCGTGGCTGGAGCCAGGGCACTCTGGGATCCTCATGGATGCTCCTGGGAGCTCCTGGATCCTTCTGGGATCCTCGTGGGTGCTCCTGAAACCTCCTGGGTGTTCCTAGGTGATTCTGGGTGCTCCTAAAAGGTCCTGAATGCTCCTGGATCCTCCTGGATGCTCCTGGGTACTCTCGGATGTTCCTGGATCCTCCTGGACATTCCTGGCTGCCCCTGGATGTTCCTGGCCGTTCCTGGGAGCTCCTGGATGGTCCCGAATGCTCCTGGATCCTCCTGGATGCTCCTGGCTGCTCCTGGGAGCTCCTGGATGGACCCGAATGCTCCTGGATCCTCCTGGATGCTCCTGGCTGTTCCTGGATCCTCCTGGATGTTCCTGGCCGCTCCTGGGTGCTGTCCCGTGCCCGCCGCCCCCGGATCCCGGCCCGCGGTGCCTCGGGCTCACCTGCCCTCCCTCCCTCCCTCCCCTGCCGGGGCAAACAGCTCAGCCCCGGCTTTTGCTGAGCTCTGTCTAATTATAGATATTATATTGCAAATGGCTTTTGGGCCTGCTAATGGTATTACTGGTGTTATTCTTCTACTTGTTAATTATAACCAATTTGTTTGGGATGCCTTCCCAGTTTTCGGCTGTAATTGCTCTCCCCGTTCCCCGGTGGCTGTGACTCAGCAGAAACTCCGCAGTTTCGCTCAGGGATGAGGTTTCTCTTTGTCTCTCCTGCCAAGCGTGGCTGCGGACGCTGCCTGAGCGCCGGGCAGGGCTGCGGGACGGCGGGGCCGGGACCGGGACCGCATCCCCAGCTCCGCCTCCCCGAGCGGGTTCGGGATGCTCCGGAGGAGCCGCATCGGGGCTGTGACCCCTGAACCATCCCAGGATCCCGCCCGAGAAATCCCAGCGAGCTCCGTGCGGCCAAAGGCTGGGCCCGGGGACGGGGGGAACATTAAAGCGATTGTTTTCTTTTTGTTATTGCTAAATTCTTAAGGAGTTTGCTCTTCTCCTCTGGCCGGCATTAACTGCAGATAAGTTATTTGGAAAGCGAGTATTTCAGCAGAATAGCCGCTCAAGTAGCCTAATACACACATTAGAGTCTATTTGCACTTAAAAGAAGTGGGAGGTATTAAATCAGCCCCTGGCCAGATAGGCATTGTATAAACAAGAGCTGTTAACTCCTACTTGATAGCGGTGATAGCGAGGGAAAGCAAAACAGCCCTGCAGTGTCACCGCCGGCCTGACACAACTTGTTGTAGGTCTGGGCAGAGAAGGAAAACAAACCCCGGCGAGTTCAGGGCTGCGGGGAGGGGGAACGATCCCAAACCCCTCCCGGCCCAGGGGCGGCCGGACAGGACGTGGACACGAGGTGGACACGAGGTGGACACGAGGTGGACACGAGGTGGACACGCTCACGGAGCTGCGGAGGTCACCGGGAGGTCGGGACAGGGGGTCGGGACAGGGGGGTCGGGACAGGGGATCGGGACAGGGGTCGGGACAGGGATCGGGACAGGGGGGTCGGGACAGGGATCGGGACAGGGGTCGGGACAGGGGGGTCGGGACAGGGGGGTCGGGACAGGGGGGTCGGGACAGGGATGTCCCCCCTCGGCTTAGCGGGGTTTCCATCCCGGATCCCACTCGGGCTGTGTGCGAGGCTGGGGGGATGCTGCTGCTGCTGCTGCTGCCTGGGTATTGATGAAATTTCTGAGTCAGAGCGAGCAGAAGAAACTGTTTTCAGCTGACTTCACTCACCACTTCCTCTCGTCGCCCTCGCCTCTCCCGGCAGCCGCGCTGATCCCGGCCTGGAGCGGTGCCCGCCGCCCCTGCCCGGTGCCGCTCCCGGGGCGCCCCGCTCCCTCCCTCCGTCACTCAAGCACTCTCGAGTTGTGCTCTGTGGCTAATCAAATGCCAAAACAAGCTGCCCCTGCGATTTGGAGAGCTTTTAAGCAGGAAGACATTGACCGCAGAGACACGAGAGTGCCGGCAGCGGGAGCGGCCCGGGCTCAGCGCCCCTCCCGGGACCTGCTGGGCTCCTTGGGGTCTCTGTTCCTGCTCCCGGGACCCGCTGGGCTCCTTGGGGTCTCTGTTCCTGTTCCTGGGACCCGCTGGGCTCCTTGGGGTCTCTCTCCTGGGGGATTGCCACTGTGGAGCTGGCAGCACCGATCCCATGGTTTGCCCAAAGCCAGCACTGCTGGGACTGGGGCTTCTTCCTTCCATCCATCCATCCATCCATCCATCCATCCATCCATCCATCCATCCATCCATCCCTCCATCCATCCCTATCCATCCCTCCATCCATCCCTATCCATCCATCCATCCATCCATCCATCCATCCATCCATCCCTCCATCCATCCCTATCCATCCCTCCATCCATCCCTATCCATCCATCCATCCATCCATTCCTATCCATCCATCCCTATCCATCCATCCATCCATCCATCCATCCATCCATCCATCCTTCCATCCCTGTCCATCCATCCATCCTGGTGGGTGGCACAACATCCCCCAGTGCCATCTGTGGGGCTGGCAGGGGGCTGTGCCCGCTGTCACCATGGAGCAGACAGGGAGTGGCTTTGTCCCCGTGCTGGACGAGGAGAGCCCTGAGGGTTTGTTTTTGGGCAAATGAATGGGTTTCAGTGTGTGACCAGCACTGCGGGGAATGCCAGGCCTGGGGATTTGGCAGCACGGCTGGCACTTGTCAGCTGGGGGAGGGAGCAGCCTGCTCTGCCCTCTGTGCTCCCCTCTGTCCCCTTTCTGTCCCCTCTGTCCCCTCTCTCAGAGGGCAGTGACACGTGGGGCTGTTCTGGGAAAATCCAGCAAATCCTCACGAGCGCTGCATCCCAGAGAGCTTTGTCAGCCAGCTGGGGACTTTGGGAAGGGCTTCACACTCCAGAGACAGCCAGGGCACTGCTGGGAACGGGTTTGGGAGCACGGGAATCCCTGTGGAGCCACCTGGCATCCCTGGCATCCCCGAGGAGCCTGGGAGCCACCGTGCCAGCCCAGTGCCAGGAGCTTTCCATGGGGGCTCTGGATGGGAATTCCCAGGGGAACAGCCCAGGGAATGGCAGCCCTGCTCCCCCTTCAGCCTGGAGAGGCAGGGCTGGGAGCCCCACAGACCCCGTGGGTGATGCTGCAGCGGGAGCTGAGCCCAGCCCCCGGCCCCAGGGCCCAGCCCAGCTCCCAGTGAATCATCCCGGCCGTGGAGGCCGTGCCCAGCTCTGCAAGGGCAGCAGCTGCCTCTGCCTGCGGTGTTTGGGAGCGGCTCCTGAGGAGCCAGGGCTTTCCAGTCTGTGTCAAGTCACAGCATCGTGGAATTCCCAATGGTTTGGGTGGAAAGGGGCATTGAAGCTCATCCCATCCCACCCCTGCCATGGCAGGGACACCTCTCACTGTCCCAGGCTGCTCCAAGCCCATCCAACCTGGCCTGGGACATTTCCAGGGTGGGCAGTCACAGCCAGGGCTGGGGAAGGGGTCCCTGGGTGCGCTGGAAGGCCTTTGGATTTCCCTTCCAACCAACACCATCCCAGGATTCTGGGATTCCAAGGGGAGCCCTGCTCCTCGCCAGGGCCAGGGTGGCTTCTCCGAGGGCTCTGGCCTCACTGGAGCTGCTGTGCTCTTTGGGGTCTCCCTTTGGGCCCCTCACCCTCGTGCTGTGGCACCATCAGCCCCTCCAGCAGCTCTGTCTCCTCAGTTCCAGCCCATTGAGGGGGTTTGGAACCCGACCCGCACGGCCCCCAAACCCGAGGGAAAGGATAAAACACCAAATGATGCCTCTGGAGCACGAGAAATTCCTGCTTGGATGATCAATGTTCCTATTTCTTGCTTTGAGAGAGCAATGAAAGCTGCCCGAGCCAGCATTTATCAGGGGTGCCTGCAAAGGGGCACCAGATAAATCCCAAAATAAATGGGATTATGGCCCTGCTGTTCCACTTTCGGATCCTCCCTCACCTCGTCCTTCTGGGCAGGATTCGAGTGATCGTGAGGAGCCTCCCGGATCCCTTTCAGCTCCCTCATTAGGGACATCCCAGCTTGGAAAATCCTTCCCGGACGATGCTCCAGAGGAATCCGCTCTGGACATCAGAGAGGCCTCGCTCCCGCGCTGTTGTTTCATTAAACCATTAAAAGGCACTTCTTTAATAGCTCCAGAAATACCTTATTTCTTTTTTTTTTTTTCATGTGGCTGGGGCTGCTCCTGCCTGGAACCGGCACAAATCCTCCCGCAGGTTCAAAGCTGTCTGGCTTCTGGGGATCGGGGATAATTGGGACGAGCGCGTTCAAAGGCGAGCGGGGCTGGCACGGCTCAGCCCGGCCCGGCCCGGGATCGCTGCTGGCCCAGAGCTGGGCCCGGAGCCCGCAGTGTGCCCGGACACGCCGCTGGGGCTGCGGGAGATGGGAGCCCCAGCTTTGTGGGATCTCAGCACATCAGTCCTGATGTGCAGAGTCACCGAGATAACCCTTGGGGGGCTCGGAGGTCCTGGAACGTTGCCAGAAGTGTCTGGTGGCTGGACTTTGATCCTGCACAGGAGACGACACCTGTGTGAGGATGGGAGGATCACAAGGGGATAAATGGTGAAGGGATAGGTTAATTAGAGTGTGAAACACAGGTTTTAGAATTTCAGTACGGGGGCGGGGGGTCTAGAGAAACAAGATGGAGGAACTAGGGCGTGTCCTGTCCATCTTCTTCTTCTTCTTGGCCTCCATCTTCTGTGGTGGTGGTGGCACTTTGGGATTGGTTCTTACTATAAGTGCACTTGTCAATAAGGGTGAAAGGTATTGGGGAGAAAAGGTAAATATCTTACATGTAGTTTTGGGTATAAAGATAAGTGACCGCCCCGAGGGCTCTCAGTGTGCTCATGGCCGACGTGCTGTGCGCACCTCTGTCGGGCCGAGAGAAAATCTTGTAGATAAAAACTAATAAACACTGAAGACTGAGAAAAAACCCGAAGACTCTTTTCGTCCTTTGGAGCATGGGCTATCCCAAGGCCATCCCGAGCCTTTCCAGGCCATCAAAAACAGCCGAGAACGGGACACAGCTCGATGCAAAAGATTTGATTTTCGCCCTGGCTTTGGGAAGGCAGAGACCCCCCCGGGCGGAGAGCGGCTCCTTCAGAGCCGGGTTCCAGCCACCAGGAACCCGTGTGTGTTGGACGGGAAGCCGCTGCGGCTGGGGCCATGTGCGAGGTGGAATTCAAGCTCCAGCTCCGGGCCCAAATGTTCTCCAAGCGCGGAGGTTTTGGCACCGAGCGTTTGGTTTGGTCCCAGCTTTCATGGCAAATTGAATAATCACAGGAGGGGGAGGAACGGGGAGAGAGCGAGAGAAAAAAGAAAAACAGCCCAAA
This sequence comes from Melozone crissalis, assembly GCF_028551555.1. Lineage (NCBI taxonomy): Eukaryota > Metazoa > Chordata > Aves > Passeriformes > Passerellidae > Melozone > Melozone crissalis. The sequence continues at coordinate 952,785 of NW_026535792.1, read as the reverse complement.
AACCCAACAACGCTCGACAGTTCTTCCAAAAGCGGAAAGAACCAAAACACATTTTGGCTTCCTCAGCCCTGAGCCGGAGTTATTTCCCTCTAGATCTGGAGCAGCTTTCCCAACAACCCCTTTTCAATTTAGCTTTTTATTAAAACCAAGCCGTGCCCTGGCAAATCCGTGCGGAGCTGCCTCCTCCTGCCAGGGCCGTGCCTGGCTCTGCAGCTCCTGCTCTGCTGCTGGCACCCCGACTGGCACCCCCTGCCCCTGAGAGAGCCCTGGGCACGTCCCTCCGTCACCCACCCCTGTGCTGGGCACGTCGCTCCATCACCCACCCCTGTGCTGGCGCTCTCTATCTGTTAATTATCCCCATGTTTAGGGTTTGCTGCCTGTTTTTTCCCTGTTTTTCCCCCGACAATTAGCTGAGAATCAGGGATCAGGGATGGAGCTCAGCACCGCAGCCCAAACCTCCCTGCTGTGATCACCCTGCGACACTGCGAGGCGTCCCTGCCACGCCAGGGGTGGCACCGGGTGACATTCAGGTCCCTTCCCGCCCCGGCCATCCCAGGATTCCAGCCCTCCCAAATATCGGCATCACCCCAAAAATCAGCATCACCCCAAAAATCAGCATCATCCCAAATTCCAGCCCTCACCTGCAGCCGGGCACACCCCATTTCCCATCCCCACCTGTGCGGCTGCACCTGAGGCCCTGCAGGGAGGATTTTGGGGTGCAGGGGGGTCCCACCAGAGCCCCCTCCACCCCTGGTTAGGCAGCAGCACCCCCGGGATGAGGCGGGAGGTCGCTGTTAATCAGCTACAAACGATTAAGCCATTGGCCCCAGCGCTTGGCTGCTGCTCCGGCGAGGAATTAGGCCTCCATAAAATCAAGCAGCATGAATCTCCGAGATTTACACGCTGCTTTCTTAACAGTTTTCAGTATATTTCAGTAGTTAATAAAACTAAATGCTGCTTTGTGTAAAAGGTAATAGATTGCGATCGGGGGGGCTTTACTGGCACTCAGTGTGCTCAGCCAACACCTCGTACGTTCACCTCGGAACCCACGGAAAGCACTCCGTGCGGATTAAAAGCAGATTTATCACAGATGTGCCTCAACATTATGCTTGGCTTGAACCATTAGACTCCTGGAGTTTAAAGGTTAGGCTTTAATGACTTCAAGGAAGTCGGGTGCTTTTTAAAGCTTTAAATAAGCAGCTCGGATGGTGCTGGCATTCCCAAACAGGGCAGACTGGTTACGGGCTGCTCCGAGGATGCACAATTCCCACTCTGGAGCCTTTGAAGCAGGCCCGGCTCAGGAGCTGAGCCCTCATGCAAATCCACAAGGAATTATTCACCAGATGAAAGGGCTGCCCTGAAAACTTCGGTGGCGGAGCAGCTTCACGTCCCCATGGATGGGATGGGATGGGAAGGGATGGGATGTTAAATCTTGTTCTGTTCCATGGAAAAGGACAGCTCCCACTGTGCCAGCCTGCTCCAGCCTGGCCTTGGGCACTGCCAGGGATCCAGGGGCAGCCACAACTGCTCTGGGCACCTGTGCCAAGGCCTCATCACCTCCCAGGCAGGAATTCCTGCCCAAGATCCCATCCAGCCCTGCCCTCGGGATGAGGGGACACCTGGACGGATGGACATCTGGATGAGGGGACACCTGGATGAGGAGACACCTGGATGAACAGACACCTGAATGAGGGGACACCGGGATGAAGGCACACCTGGATGAGGGCACCCCTGGATGAGCAGACACCTGGATGAGCGGACACCTGGATGAGAGGACACCTGGATGAGGGAACACCTGGATGAAGAGACACCTGGATGAGGGCACCCCTGGATGAGTGGACACCTGGATGAGCGGACACCTGGATGAGCAGACCCCTGGATGAGAGAACACCTGGATGAGGGCACCCCTGGATGAGTGGACACCTGGATGAGCGGACACCTGGATGAGCAGACCCCTGGATGAGAGAACACCTGGATGAGGGCACCCCTGGATGAACAGACACCTGGATGAGCGGACACCTGGATGAGAGGACACCTGGATGAGGGAACACCTGGATGAAGAGACACCTGGATGAGGGCACCCCTGGATGAGTGGACACCTGGATGAGCGGACACCTGGATGAGCAGACCCCTGGATGAGAGAACACCTGGATGAGGGCACCCCTGGATGAACAGACACCTGGATGAGCAGACCCCTGGATGAGCTGCCAAGGCGCTGCACGCATTTTCCATCGGCACCCGATGGATTTTGCCCCGATGCCCCGGGCCCTCTCCGCACTCCCCTGGGCAGATTTTGGGTTCCCCCACCCCTGTCCCGCCTCTCGCGGTCCCGGGGGAGCTCCGGGCCCCTCCGAGCTCCGCCTGCGGCCGGAGCATCCCGGAGCTGCCGGCGCAGGGGGAGGATTCCGGCAGAGCAGCCGCGCGTGTTTGATGTGGTTTAAATTAACCTCGATCGCTGTCTAATATTTTAAAAAGACACTTTTTCTAACATGCGGGAATAATGTAGGAGAACTAATGTTCCCTCCTGAAATGCCTTTCAGGATGGTGATAAAAGCGCACTTTAATCGGCTGTGAGAAGGCTCCGGGAGGGAGAGACGTCACCCGGACAGGTGGAATCGTGGAATAAATACACTCATTAATGAGGAGGAGGAATTTGCATCTCCCGACTTCTCCACAACACCTGCTCCGTTGTTTTTTGTTGTTGGGTTGTTTTTATCCCCCTCCAAGCAGGTTTATTTTGTTTCCTGAGGGTCAGGAGAACGCAGGGATTCGGGATTGTGGCCGTCATTAAGCGATACCTCCAAAGGCTGTGAAATGTCAGGGGAGCAGCGCCTGGGAACCGAGGGCTCCATTAAGCTTTTCCCTGTGAAATTAAGCACCTCGATTGCCTGAAATGAGACTTACAGCCTAATGACGGCCCCATGCAAATCCTCAGCAGAGATCCCGAGCCGAGGGCAGGGAGGGAGGAGCTGCGGGAACGGGAGCGCTCCCAGCCCGGCCCCACATCACAGGGAAGGGGCCCGGAGCTGTGGGGACAGAGGGATGTGGGGTGCCAGGCGTGGGGCAGGAGGGAGCTCTGCCTGTCCCCAGCCCTCCCACAGCAGGAGGGATCCCGGGGTAGGGGATAAATGCTGGTTCTGGGTGCTCATCCCAACTTCCCACTGAGGTTTTACCCACTGGGATGGTTCCCAAATCCCGCCATGGGTGGTGGGTGCTGTGGGCACGGCCAGAGAGCTGTGGCCACAGCGGTGTCACCCCCAAATATCGGCGTCACCCCCAAATATCAGTGTCATTCTCAAATATCACCGTCATTCCCAAATATCAGCATCATCCCAAACATCTGCATCACCCCCAAACAGTGCCATCATCCCTAAATATCAGCATAATCCCCAAACATCAACATCATTCCCAAATATCAGCATCACCCCCAAATATCAGCATCATTCCCAAATATCAGCATCACCCCCAAATATCAGCATCATCCCAAACATCAGCATCACCCCCGAACACCACCACCATCTCTAAATATCAGCGTCAATCCTAAATATCAGCATCACCTCTAAACATCACTGTCATCCCCAAATATCATCCCCTCCCAAACGCTGTCATCATCCCAAAATATCTGCATCATCCTCCAAATCCACCAACACCCTGAAATATCAGCACCATCCCTGAATACCAGCGAGACCCCCAAACAGCAACACCACCCCAAACACTGATATTCCCAAATATCAGCACCATCCCCAAACACTGACATGGTTCCTAAATATCAGCACCACCCCAAACAGCAGCATCACCCCCAAACACCCCGGGCAGAGGGAGATGGAGGGGGCCAGGTGTGGGATGGGGGGACATGGAGAGGTGCCAGGTCCTGAACAGGATCCCAGGTGGAGATTCCATGTCCTGGACAGGGGTCCCAGGTCCTGGACCGGGGTCTCGGATCCTGAATCGGGGTCCCTGTCAGGGGTCCCGGGTCCCAGGCAGGAGCCCCTGTCTCACTTTGGGGTCCCAGGGGCTTTCCCCATGCCCAGGACCCCACAGACCCCACGTGGACCAAAGCCCAGCAGGGCCAGCCGAGGTTCCTCAATGTTTCCCCAATGTTTCCTCAATGTTCCTTCAATGTTTCCTCAATGCTTCCTCAACGTTTCCCCAATGCTTCCTCAATGTTTCCTCAATGTTTCCTCAATGTTTCCTCAATGTTTCCTCAATGTTCCCTCAATGTTCCTTCAATGTTCCCTCAATGTTTCCTCAATGCTTCCTCAACGTTTCCCCAATGCTTCCTCAATGTTTCCTCAATGTTTCCTCAATGTTTCCTCAATGTTTCCTCAATGTTCCCTCAATGTTCCTTCAATGTTCCCTCAATGTTTCCTCAATGTTTCCTCAATGTTTCCCCAATGTTTCCCCAGTGTTCCCTCAATGTTTCCCCAATGTTTCCCAAGTGTTCCCTCAATGTTTCCCCAATGTTTCCCAAGTGTTCCCTCAATGTTTCCCCAATGTTTCCCCAGTGTTCCCTCAATGTTTCCCCAGTGTTCCCTCAATGTTTCCCCAATGTTTCCCCAGTGTTCCCTCAATGTTTCCCCAATGTTTCCCCAGTGTTCCCTCAATGTTTCCTCAATGTTTCCTCAATGTTTCCTCAATATTTCCCCAATGTTTCCCCAGTGTTTCCCCAGACCCAGGAGGAAAAGGGAGGGATAACCGCGGGGATTTCTCCCCGGGCAGCGCTGGCAGGGCCGGCAGGGCACGGCGGGAGGGGAAGCGCTGCTGCTCTGCCCGTCCCCGCCCAACGAGGCTCGGCTTTCCTGGGCTCGGTACCTACAAGGCGCAGCTGACAACAAAGATGTTCCGCTAAACCTAACACGAGCGGGAAACGGCTCCGGCGCGCAGCGAGTAATTAGAATCTAATTAATTTGCATTTCACAGGAGAGGCAGGGATGTCGGGGGGAGAGGAAAATTCCCCTCCTCGCCGAGATGAAAGGGCTGGCGGAGGGCAGCCAGGGGCGCCTCGGAGCGCTCCCCCCGAGCAGCATTAAACGGGAGCAGGTGGGAAAATGACAGGCCTGGGAGCTGCGGCCGGCAAAGGCGTCTGCGGGTCAGCAGAGCCGTGCTGGAAATACCCAAACAGCGGCTTTTCCTGGGAACGGCATCCCCTTCCTCCCGCGGCTCTGCCTCAGGAACCGAGGGGGGAAATAGAAAAATACAAAAGGAGACGCTGAGGGGTCGGCAGCCCCCGGCCCGGGCAGCCCCTTCCATGAATGAACCTTTGCAATGCATCAATCCGGGTGTTCCCCAGCCCGGCTGCTCCCGAGGCATCCCGGAGCTGCACCGAGGGAAGATTTACAGCTCCTTTCCGTAATGGTGACACCAGGCAGGAGATTCCGCTGTCAGAGCCGCCGGCGCAGCCTCGGGAGCCCTGGGGAAGGAAAACAACCCTCAAACCCCGGAGAGCTCCGTGATTGTCATCCCTGTTGTGTCTCTGCCCCATCCCTGCTCCATCCCTGTTCTGTCTCTGCTCCATTCCTGCTCCATCTCTGCTCTATCCCTGCTCCATCCCTGCTCCATCCCTGCTCCATCCCTGTTCTGTCTCTGCTCCATTCCTGCTCCATCTCTGCTCTATCCCTGCTCCATCCTTACTCCATCTCTGCTCCATCCCTGCTCCATCCCTGCTCCATCCTTACTCCATCCCTGCTCCATCTCTGGGGACCAACATCTGGCACATCTGGCACATCTGGCATGGGGAGGGGCAGCCACACCCGGGGGGAGCCGGGGCTGGATGCAAACCAAACCCAAATGGAGCCAAGGGCAGATGCAAACCGATGCAAATGGGGAACCTCGGGCAGGCAGAGGGCTGCAGGGGGGCCTGGGGGACACTAGGGGACACAGAGGGGCACAGAGGGACACTGGGGACACCAGGGGACACAGAGGGGCACAGGGGTCTCCAAGCCTAGCTGGGGTTTCCCTCCCCAAGAACGACCCCCAAGGCCCCTCCTGCCCCAGCCAGCCCCATTCCAGCCCCATCCCAGCCCCATTCCAGCCCCTCTTGTCCCATTCCAGCCCCCTTCCAGCCCCTCCTGCCCCATTCCAGCCCCCCAGCTCTCTCCATCCCTGTTTTCCTGCCCCTTTCTCGCCCTCCAATCGTGGCGTGTTTGCGGCCCCAAATCAGCTCTGCAAACACGCCGAGGGGGGATTTATTTTTCTTGAAAGCAAAACAACTAAACAGCACATCAGAGGGAAGGCATTTAGCTCAGCCGGCTCCTTGCCTTTGTTGGGAATCAAAGTGATGAAGATTTGAGTGGGTTTCTGCCAGGCATCCCCACCAAACGTGCAGCAAACGCGACTCCAGCTCCGTCCCCTCAGGATTTGGGGTGCTGGGGACAGGAGATAAGGCTCCTGCTGCTCCTGCATGGCAGGGGGACCACGGCTGGCACAGGGAGGGATGGGAGGGATGCTGGGAGCAGGAACATCCCCAGGGAGCATCCCCAGCAGCGTTTTGAAGGCTCCCTCCTGTCTTCTTCCTCAGGAAAACAAACCAAGCCCAGCCCAGCCCCACCACACACTCCGCACTCCCTCTGCCCCATCCCGGTCCCCAGGCATGGAGACACCGGGGTGCAGCTGGAATTCAGTGGGATGGGGCTGCGAGGCCTGGAAATGCTGGACCCAAGGGATTGTGTGGCTCCCAGGAACACTCCGGAACTCCTGTCCCTATTTGTCCCCATGGAGAGTGTGACAGGAACACTCAGGAGCTCCTGTCCCCATGGAAGGTGTGACAGGAACACTCAGGAGCTCCTGTCCCCATGGAGAGGGTGACAGGAACACTCAGGAGCCCTGAGGTGTTCCCTGCCTTGGGGGCATCACGGGGACAATTCCACCTTGCCAGCCACCAGCACACTCCATCCCTGGGAAAAGGGGACGTGGATCTCTTGGAAGTGCCACATTCTGAAGAACATGGGTATGTGGCACTTGGGGACACAGTTTGGGGTGACCATGGAAGTGCAGGGGTCGGTGATGTTCAGAGGGCTTTTCCAACCCATGGATTCCATGGCAGGGCACAGGAGCAGCTCTCTGTGCCATCCCATGAATCCAACCCTGATTCCATGGATCTGTGGCTGGCGTGGCACAGTTGTGGCTCTCTGTGCCATCCCATGGATCCCGGGCAGAGCTGTGGCTCTCTGTGCCATCCCATGGATCCCGGGCAGAGCTGTGGCTCTCTGTGCCATCCCATGGATCCAGGGCAGAGCTGTGGCTCTCTGTGCCTTCGCTGCTGTGCCCGTGGCTCCAGCCCAAGGGAGGTGACACGGGGACAGGGCCGAGCGGTGCCAAGCCCGCCGTGGCACATCCTGGGGGCACGGCAGGGTCGGGCATCACCCCCAGGACGAGCAGCTCCCCGGAAAGCTTCAGAGCCGGCAGCTGGAAAAGGCTCCGGAACAGCCCCAGTGCCAGTCCTGGCGCGGCTCCAGCGCCGTCCTTCAGGGCCATTTGCAAACAAACCAGGCAAGATGAAAGATTGATGCCCGGCTCTCCCGGCAGCGCATCCAGCCCCTCCCCTGGGATTCGCGGCTCGGATAATTCATCGTTCCCACCTCGCCTGTCACCGCCGCGCTCCGGAGCGATCGGGGGTGAGAATTCCGGGAGGTTCCCGGCTCGCCGCTGCGATTCGCCCGCAGATTTGTCACTTGACTAAAGACCCAAATTACACCCGTTTAGGAGCCGGCTCCGCTGCTCGAACCTGCGCGAGCTCCTGCCGGGACTGGGGATTCGCGGCGGTAATTATGGAAATGGGGATGTGCAGACGGAGAGCTGGCAGCGGGAGCGGTGCTGAAATGTCTATTTATAGCGCAGGGGGAGGAAAATAAACCTCGCCTTCTCCAGGCAAACAGATGGGCTCGGCGGCAGACGGGTTCGGGGAGAGGAGCGGGGAGGGGATGGGAACAGGGCACATCCCGGGAGATGGGCACATCCCAGCCGGGCACATCCCGGGAGATGGGAACATCCCGGGAATCGGGCACATCCCCGAACCGGCCACATCCCGGGAACTGGGCACATCCTGGGACGTGCTCCCAGGGATGGCTGCGGGCAGGCTTGGGCACCCCGGGGCACACCGTGCCCTCAGTGCCACCCCTGCAGCCCCCGGGACGGGCTGGGCCTCGCCCCGAGCTCAGGTTGCCAACCTTGCTGTGCCCCTGGGTGCGGGAAGGGAACCGGGATAGGGAGCTCCAGAGGGTTTTTGGGAGGTGTCCCCGAGATCCGAGGCACCTGTGCCAGGCACCCTGAGGGGGCTCAGCAGCCTGAGGGTGCCCTGGAGCTGCCAGGGAGGATATCGGGGTGTCCTGGAGGTCTGGGACACCCTGGAGGTCTGGGATACCCTGGATCCATGTCCTGGAGGCCTGGGACACCCTGGATCCATGGCAGCCCAAGGGCAGGGTCCCCATCCCTGGGGTTGTCCCATGGCCTGAACCACAGGCTAAGCACTCTCAGCTCCTCCTGGCACCGGGCAAAGCCTCCATCCCATGGGAAAACCAGAGCAGCACCTGGGGGTCACAGAGCCCCCCCAAACCCATCCCTGGCACGGCGCCCCCGCTCCGGGCTCCCAGCAGGATCCAGCCCAAGCCGTGGGGCCGTGCTGAACTCCAGAGGGCTCGGAGCAGACACATTCACCCAAACAGCCCCAGCGGCGGCTCCGGCAAGGAGAGAATAAATCAGCGCTGCCTTCTCCCCGAGCCTCCTCCCAGCCATCCATCCTCCCGCCGGGATCACAGCCACTTTTGTACTTTTATACTTTTATTTACCACTGAGTGAAAACAGAAGGCCCAGAGGAGCGCCAGGGGACCGTGATGGTGGCGGCCACCCCGGCTGGCCCTGCTGGGAATCACCGGGAGCATCCGCGCAATCAGGGAATGGCTAGGTTGGAAAGGAGCCCAAAGCCCATCCAGATCCACCCCTGAGGTGGCACGGACACCTTCCCCCATTCCAGGCTCCTTTAACCCCATCCAACCCCCTTGGACACTCCTGGGATGCAGGGGCAGCCAATTCCATGGAAATCCTGCGCCAGGGCCTGAGGAATTCCTCCCCTGTTCCTCACCCTATCGATCCCCCCTTCCAGCCCGGCCCCTGTCAGGAGGGAAAATTGCCGAGCTCCGCTGCCAGCGAGGATTTGTGGCGTTCAATAAATATTATTAGAAAAGCGCAAGATAATAATTATGTCAATTAGAGGATGGGTAATTGGGCTTGCAGAAGAAAAGTGCTTTTCTCCCTAATTGCTGAGGCCATGTGCCTCTGATTGCATGTGTGGCTTCCAAAAATAAAAGGGCAGCCAGCGAGTGGGAAAAGCACTTTTGTTTTCCCAATGAGCTCCGTGGCAGGAATGGCAGGGATGGATTGGGGAGAGGGAAGAGATTCCCTGGTCTGGGAGGGATGGGGAGAAGGGACCCAAAACTGGGGGAGAGGGGATCCAAAAGAGAAGGGACTCAAAACTGGGGGAAGAAGGGATCCAGAACTAGGGGAAAAGGGATCCAAAATTGGGTGTGGAAAAGGGCCCCAGGAATGGGGGGAGAAGGGACCCAAAAGTGGGGGAGGAAGGATCCAGAACTGGGGGAGGAAGGATCTGGAACTGGGGGAGAAGGGATCCAAAACTAGGGGAAAAAGAATCCAAAATTGGGGGGAGAAGGGACCCAAAACTGGAGGAAGAAGGGATCCAAAACTAGGGGAGAAGGGATCCAGGGCTGGGGGAAAAGGGACCCAAAATTGGGGGAGAAAGGATACAGAACTGGGGGAGAAGGGATCCAAAATTGGAGGGAGAAGGGATCCAAAACTAGGGGAAAAAGGATTCAAAATTGGGGGAGAAGGGCCTCAGGAATGGGGGGAGAAGGGACCCAGAACTGGGGGAGAAGGGCCTCAGAAATGGGGGAAGAAAAGGCCTCAGAACTGGTGAGAGAAGGGATCCAGAACTGGGGGAGAAGAGCCCCAGAACAATTCTGGGGGTCCCAGGGCACAGGGAGCTCCGTGCCCTCTCCAGATCCCTGGGAGCAGACCCTCAGCAGACATTCATTCCCATGGGGAAGGGGAGCCAGAATTCCATCTGAGTTAAACCCTCCTGAGGCTCCAACCGGAGCTCCAGCAGAGACTTCCCCACCCAGGCACCAAACCCGTTTTCCTCCCACTGCCAACCCCTTTCCCAGCAGCCAAATCAGCTCCCAAATATGCATTTCTGGCTTTAGCATATTCCCATATTCTGGAAATCCACCGTGAGCCCTGAAGGTCTGCAGGGCAGGAGGGGGAAGGGCTGTAAGCAAAGCAGGCACATTCATTTCAAACAGGAGCTAGAAGGAAAAAAATATATATATATATTAATTTTCTTTTGGCTGCCTGGGGGCTGCTGGAACATATGCACAGACAAGTTATGCAGAATTCCTGCATGGCAATGGGCTGGCTGGCTCCTCTGGGTTTATCATCTCATCCAGGAAAATCTGCCGGGCTCTCCCCTCCCTGGAGGGCTGTTCTGCAGTGTCACCTCTCCCAGAGGTGGCAGTGGTGGGGAGCAGAGCCCTGCTGGCCCGTGGGTGCTCCCCATGCTGGGCTCTTCCCTCCTGGTGCTCCCCACTGGGAATTCCAGACACTCCTCCATTGGTGTCACATCCCTGGGAATGCTCCAGAGCAATGGACAGAGCTTGGAGCAGCCTGGGAATGGTCCCACCCTCGGGGGAATGCCTGGGAATGGTCCCACATCCAGGGGAATGGCCCCACACTCAGGAGGATGGTTGGGAATGGTCCCACACCCAGGGCATGGCTGGGAATGGCCCCACACCTAGGGGAATGTTTGGGAATGGTCCCACATCCAGGGGATGGTCCCACACCCATGGGGATGGTCTCACATCCAGGGGAATGTTTGGGAATGGTCCCACATCCAGGGGGATGGCTGGGAATGGCCCCACACCCAGAGGAATGGCTGGAGATGGTCCCACACCCATGGGGATGGTCCCACATCCAGGGGAATGTTTGGGAATGGTCCCATACCCAGGGAAATGTTTGGGAATGGTCCCACACCCAGGGAAATGGTCCCAGACCCAGAGGAATGCCGGGCCCAGCACAGATGGGAACCCCACACCCAGAAATCCTGGGGTTTTCCACCGGTTCCGGTAAATCTCCACAAAAATCCCGCCCTGGAGAGATCCAGCCACAAGCACGGCAGGAAAGCAGGGATAAAGCAAAGCCCCAGCTGGTGCTGCAGCCTCCAAACCATGGGTTTGAGCCTCTTCCAGAAGCCAAAGGTCTCTCCCAGGCTCCTGGATGCAGCTCATGGGGATGTGTGATCCCAACCGCTGCTTTTCCTTGCATAATCTGCATTATTTATGGTCATGAGCTCCTAATTGTGCCGGTTATCTGATAGGTGAGGGGGGAAAGGGCGGGGCAGGGAGGTCCTGGCAGGGCACAGCTGTGCCCAGCTCCAGCTGCTGCTGCTTTTGGAAATTCATCCCATCGGGAGATGAGACCCGGGGGGCTCCAGGGAACCGGGAACACCCCTGGATTCTCCAAAATGAGAATTTCTGGGACAGACACTGCAAGGATGAACCAGATCCACAGCTCAGGTTGTGCCATTATCCCCTCTCTGGGCTGTTTCCCTGTGGGATTGAACAGGCATGGAAAGGACACAGCTTTTTAAATCTTCTCCTGAGCTTCCCTCCATCCTGGCTCCTGCCAGTGCCATCCTGGCAGCGCTCCTGGTACCAAACCAGGCCACAAGAAGGTGGATTTAGGTGGGATTTTGGGAAGAAATTCCTCCCTGTGAAGGAGGTGAGGCCCTGAGGCTGCTCAGAGCAGCTGTGGCTATCCCTGGAAGCATCCAAGGCCAGGTTGGACGGGGCTGGGAGCAGCCTGGGACAGTGGGAGGTGTCCCTGCCATGGCAGGAACCGTTCCAGGATTCTCTGATTCTATTTTGAGGCCAAACCTCCCATTTCCTGCTGGGAATGGGCTGGGGGAAGTGGGCAGGAAAAGCCCTGGGAGCATCTCCAGCCGGTGCCACCAGTCCAGAGTGGTGACAGCAGCTCAGGGAGGGGCTGAGCCTCGGGGAAGGGGCTGGGATGAGCCCTCAGGTCCCCTTGGTGACCACAGCCCCCTCTCAGGCCAGGGTCACCGCTGCCCCCGGCACACAATGCCCCCATTGTGTGGAAATCTGATCCATCTCGCCCAGGGATAAAATTAGCAAATCAGCCCGATTCCCAGGGGCCTTGTTAAATCAATACAACACACGTCAGGCAGGCCCAGCACAATGCAGGGCTCAGATAAAACCAGAGCCAGTCCCCCTGGGTGGCTTGATATCAGCTCTGCGCTCGGAATTGGCAGGCGCTCGTGCATAATTTATCAATTACAAACAATTTAATTCATCCACAATAACGAGCGGCAGGGCAGCTCTCCCTGAGTGGAGTGACACAGGGGTGGACTCAGAGGAGAACCCCTAAATTTGGGTTATTCCAGAGGCTGGGAAGGGCACGGGGCTCTCCTGGGATGGTCCCAGCCCTGCAGCTCCTCAGAATGTTTGGGTGTTCCTGATGTGGGTGAGGACACGGATGGGCCACAGGGCTGGGAATGCCAAAAGAGACCCCAGGCTTTTCCAGCAGCCCCTGGAGTCCTGAATTCCCAGCACTCCCAGCCCAATCTCCCGTCCCAGCAAGGGAAACGTGAGGAGGTGAAGGGCAGGTTATTTCAAGGGACAAAAGTGGTAAAAATCAAAAGCCTCCCTGCCACTGAGAGGAGCCTTCAGAAGGCTGGGAAGCATTTCCTTCCTGCAGCCCTCCTTTGTTCCCCTGCCCATCGCCCTGGGCCGGGGAACAATGGGAATGGCTCCGGAGAGGGCAGGAGGAGCCACGTGTGAGGATGACACCCTTGGGAAGGCCTTCCTCCCTCTCCAACCCCCACATGTGAGGATGACACCCTCGGGAAGGCCTTCCTCCCTCTCCAACCCCCACATGTGAGGATGACACCCTTGGGAAGGCCTTCCTCCCTCTCCAACCCCTCACAGTGAGGGTGACACCCTCGGGAAGGCCTTCCTCCCTCTCCAACCCCCACATGTGAGGATGACACCCTTGGGAAGGCCTTCCTCCCTCTCCAACCCCCACATGTGAGGGTGACACCCTCGGGAAGGCCTTCCTCCCTCTCCAATCTCCCTCATGTGAGGATGACACCCTCGGGAAGGCCTTCCTCCCTCTCCAACCCCTCACAGTGAGGATGACACCCTCGGGAAGGCCTTCCTCCCTCTCCAACCCCTCACAGTGAGGATGACACCCTCGGGAAGGCCTTCCTCCCTCTCCAACCCCTCACAGTGAGGATGACACCCCTGGGAATGCCTTCCTCTCTCTCCAACCCCCTCACCCAGCACCGGGATCTGCTCCTGCCTCTCGTGCTGCCTCCCTCCCGCAGATATTAAAGCCAAGGAGTTAAGTGGTGCGTAATTATGGCATTGTAGTGGCTAATTAGGATCCCACAATGAGATCAGGGCCGGCCGCAAGGAGCTGAGGGTTTGGAGCAGGATCAGCCCTGAGCCCAAGGAATTCCTCGGGGAAGCCAGGAGAGCTCCAGGGAGGGTTCAGGGAAAGGGAGAGGAGGATGAACCCCAACCCCATCAGCCTTCCTCCCAGCCCCCGTGCCCAGGGATTGCTCCATGGAGCTTCTGGTGGGATCAGTGCCATGGAGACACGTGGAATGTCCAGGCACAACCCATGGAGTGTCCAGGCATGGCCTGTGGAGTGTCCAGGCACAATCCAAGGAGTATCCAGGCAAAGTTATGGAGCATCCAGGCAAAGTTGGCCCATGGAACAGCCAGGCATGGCCCATGGAGTGTCCAGGCACAATCCAAGGAAGATTCAGGCACAATCCACGGAATGTCCGGGCCCAGCCCATGGAAAACCCCAGCACAGCTCACAGAGTGTCCAGGCAAAGTCATGGATCCAGGCCCAGCCCATGGAATGTCCAGGCACGATCCAAGGAATGTCCAGGCCCAATCCATGGACTATTCCAACCCAAACCATGCACTAAACCAAGCCCAATCCCTGCACTCTCCCAGCCCAGCGCACACTCTGGGTGCAGCCCAGCCCTCTCCAGCCTTCCCATCCCGCCTCCATCCCCCTGTGTGCCATCCCTCTCCCTAATGGCTCTGTGCCTGCCCTGGCAGGAGCTGATTTATGGGGTAATTTGTTCCTCCCTTCCCCTGGCAGCCGTGTAATGGGATGATGGAAGCTGCAGCAGGGGACACTGGGCAGGAGGAGCTCAGCAAATGGGACCTGTCCAAACTGCCGGGCCCCCGATCCATCCGTGGCAATTTCTGGGCTTTGCTGGGAAAGGAAAGATAAAAATGTAAAAATTACAGCGGTTCGCTGGGCCTGACTGCTGGGGGAAGCGGGGATGGAGGAGGAGGGAGCTGGGATGGTGCCCAGCCTGTGCCCAAATCCAGAGGGATTTTAGCCCGGGCTCTACCCAGACCTGTTCAGCCACTCCCATATTCAGGGAACCCCAGGAACAGCCTGTGCTCCTGAGCTGGGGCTCAGCCACACTAATCCTGAGCTCCTGAGGGATTCTCATGGATGCTCCTGCTCTGCTGGGGGAGAGACGGAAAGGGATGGGAAAGGGATGGGGTCAGGGCATGGGGCATCTCCAGCTGCTTCCCAGGGCTCAGCCTCCTCCATCCCTGCAGAGCCAGCAGCGCTTACTGGGAGTTACTGGGGTCCCAGTACTGGGAGTTACTGGGAGTTATCGGGGTCCCAGTACTGGGAGTTTCTGTAAACCACAGTGTGCTCCATCCCCACTGGAATTCCTGTTTCTCCCGGGACTGACCCCACCCCGGGAGCTGTGCGGGAGCAGCGTGAATCACCGATCCGTGAACCACCCATCCCAGGGGACAGAGCAGGAGCCCGTGAAGGGTCGGGAGCAGCCCCGGAGCCCCCCAGCCCCTTCTCCTCCCCATTCTGCCCCAGTGTCCCCTTAGAAGGGACCTTAGAGAGCATCCCACGGGCAGGGACACCTCCCACTGTCCCAGCGGAGCCAGAGCCCAGCGGGACTGGCTGATCCCGGGATTGCAGCAGTCTCAGACCGCTGGGGATGGCTCGGGAGGCTGAGCCGGGCCGGGCCGGGCCAGGCTGCACCTCCCACACCGATCCCACGGGCGGGCGTGTCCCGCAGCGCGGCTCCAGGACCGGCGGGGATGTGCGGCTGCACCCGGGATGCGCCGAGCCGGCCTCGAGGGTTTTCCGGAGTTTGGGATTCTCGATAGGGATCGGCCCCCACCAGCCCCGGGCCTTTTCCAGAATTTGGGATCCCGATAGGGATCGGCCGCAGTCCTGGTGAGGCACCTGGCACGCCCTGCCCGGATCGGCCCCTGTGCCCCTCTCAGCTCCCCAGGGTGGCTCCGGGGCTGTCCCTGTCCCCAAACCCACCTGGATAACCGGGAATAAGCACAGGAGGCCGATTCTAGGGAATCCCAACGTGGCTGGGGTTGGAAGGGACCTTAGAGAGCATCCCATAGGTAGGAACACCTCCCACTGTCCCAGGTGCTCCAAGCCCCGGTGTCCAACCTGGCCTCGGGCATTCCAGGGACCCAGGGGCTGCTCTGGGCACCTGTGCCAGGGCCTGCCCGCCCTCCCAGCCAGGAATTCCTTCCCAACACTCCCTGTGTCACTCTGAGGCCATTCCCTGTGTCCTGTCCCCAGTCCCTCTCCCGGAGCCCCTTCAGGCCCTGCGAGGGCTCCGCGCTCTCCAAGCACCGCACAGGATGAGCTGGCACGCATGGAAAAAACCCCTAATGAAGGCAAGGAGCGTTAATGAGCAGCTGGAAACCATCAACCCAAACCTGTTTTGGCTGCGGGTGCCGCCCCGACGTGCCAGACGAGCCGGGAGCTCCGGGGGAAGAGGAGGAGGCGATGGTGGCGAAGGCGGCGAAGGCTGCGGCTGCCGCCCTCGGGGCTGTGCGGAGATGAAACGGGGTTTGTAAATCCGCGTCTGCAGCCGGGGCTGGGGCAGGGGAGGGAGCACCCAGCGCCCTGACTCACCCTGCTCCCCAAAGGGCGCCCGAAACCCGCCCGCCGCCCCTCCCTGGCACGGCCTCACCCACCCCAAACACGGCCGGGGAGCAAAAGGGAAAGTTCAATCTGATTCCAGCGCTTTCTGCCTCTTTTTTTTTTTTTTTTAATATTTTTTTTCCCTTTCCCTCCCGTTTAATTCCTTGTTATTACTTTTATTAGCCTCGCTTCTCTGGCTGCGGGGCCTCGCTCGGAGAGCGGAGTGTGGCGTGGGTGTTACTGGCTGCTGGCGCTCTCCCCGGCTTCAGAAAGAAATGCCAATTACTAATTTCATGGAGATAAGCCATCCCGAAGGAGGGGAGGTAGAAAAAAAACAAGGAAGGAAAAAAAAAAAGGAAGGGGGGAAAAAGTTCCTCCCGGCTTTGAGACGCGAAAGGCGCCTTGTTGTAGTGCACTAAAGCCTGCTTTAAAAAAAAAAATAAATTATTTATTTCTTTCTCTCTGGCTCGTGGGGCACCAGAATTGCTCAGTTCTGTTTGTGGAGGGATGGGAGCACCTGAGGGGCTCTGCTGGGAGGTGGGGTTGGGACATCCATGGATCCATTTCCACACACACACACACGCAGTCCCACATCCTTCTGGGTGTGATGCGAGCCCCGAGGCTCCCAAAGCTCGGATCCCACCGGGATCCATCGTTCTCCTGCTCCCAGGAGCAGGAGGTGCCGCCGCCCCCGGCTCCCACAGCCCGCAACCACCGAGGGCAGGGGCTGCCGAGGGAAAATGACGGTGCCCGGAATGAATCTGGGTGTAGTTTGCATTTTTATTGCTCCAGCCTCGGATTCCAGCCTACAGAAAGGTTTCAAAAAGGATTAGATGCCATAAAACCTTTAATAATCCTCCCACATCTTAGGTTTAATTATTGTTTTTATGCATGCGGAGCCAACACGCCTGGAGCGAGCAATCAAGGCTCGTTCGCCGCTCCTCCTCCTCCTCCTCCTGCTGCTGCTTCCCGGCTCTCGCAGAGCCTCCCCGGGATCAGCCGGCGCCCGGAGGTCTCCTCCTTCCCAAAAACACTCCTCCTCCACAGCCCAGCCCTATAAAAACCCATCCCGGCGGAGTGGATGCGCTCCACGGTGGGATTTGGGATCAGGGACCGGTGCTGGGGACACCCATGGATGTCCCCGTGGGAGCTGCTGAAATCACCTCTGGCTGGGAATTCCGGGAAATCCTCGGCTCCGGGTCCGACCCGCCTGTTTGGGAGGAAGATCTCAGCACTAACTTGGCACCGTCGGAATCGTTGCTGTTTCTTTGGGGGGAAGAAATAAAAGAAAAATCAGAACAATCAGACCTTAGAATGGTTTTGTTCTTCTCCCTGAACCCAGCAGGCACAGAGAGCCTTCATCCAGGGAAACAGAATCACAGGAGGTGGAAAACTCATCCAAACTGGAGTTTTGGGGAATATTTTAAAAGCCGGATTGTTCATAATAAATTATTCCAAGGCACCTGCTCTGCATCCTGAGCACCCTCACAGGGGTGGCATTGGTGTCACATCCACGGGGGTGGCACTGAAGTCACACCTACAAGAGTGGCATTGGTGTCACATCCACGGGGGTGGCACTGATGTCACACCTACGAGAGTGGCATTGGTGTCACATCCACGGGGGTGGCACTGATGTCACACCTACGAGAGTGGCATTGGTGTCACAGCCACCAGGGTGGCCCTGGTGTCACACTACGGTGGTGGCACTGGTGTCACACCTACAAGGGTGGCACTGGTGTCACATCCACAGGGACACGACAATGGAAATGCTCGGGGCCACGGGGCCACGCTCCTGTGGGGACAGACACAGGGTGGGGATAAATAATTCCACTGGGCATTCCCTGGAGAGGATAAATAACTCAATTAGGCTCCCAGTGAACTGGTTTATTATTGTTCGTTATTATTATTAATTATTGTTATCGTCATTTGCATTGTTGTTGTTATCGTCAGCGCTGCTCCCCCGTTGCCTGCAGCGCGGCTCCGTGGGGGAAGGAGCTCTCCCAGTTACTTCTGGGATGGGGGAACCAACCAGTCCTTCCACTCCTGGGCCTGCTGGGATTCTCCAGCAATCCCAGTTTCTTTGGGAACGTTCCCCGTTGGATCAGGGGTGGGCTGGGATGGCCTGGTCAGGTCCCAGGTGGAGCAGGAGATGTCCCACCCTGGCAGGGCTGCTCCAGTGCAAGGTGTCCCTGCCCGGGGACTGGATCCCGTCCAACCCAAACAATCCCAGCTCCAGATCCCAGCCCCAGGAGGGCTCGGGGTGCAGCAGAGCTGCCCTGACCTTTCATCCCCTGGAACACCCAAAGTTTCAGCGATTCTGACTCACTGGTGAGGAAGACTTTTCTCAGAGCAGCTCTGAGGCAGGACAGGCCACCAGAGCCACCTCCCTGCGGGACCCGGGTCCTGCGGAGGGTCTGTGGCCGGAGGCAGGGACAGAAGGAACAATGGCCATTTCTTCGGGGCCCATTGAAATCCCGGCCGGACAAAGGCGGCCTGTGCTGGCAGATGTTTTATTCATGGCCGGCCTGGGAGCACAAACAAGCCCGGCTTTTTCTGCTGCCCTTTGTGCACAGCCGGGCTGGGGGAGCCGTGCTGGCTCCGCTGCGGGGCTGCCGCCCCTCCCCGGGCTCGGGACAGGCCGGCATTTGGGATCCTTGCCCAGCTCCTCTGGTTGGTGGCACCGGTTCATCCATCAGGTCCCTCCATCAGGCTCCTGGGGACACGGGGACAGCAGGAGAAGGGCACTGCAGACACGGCAGAGCCAGCCTAAGTGCCCCGATCGATTCTGACCGGTGATTAAACACACCCTGATGTTCCTTTAATGCTCCATTCCAGGGTGGAGAGTGGGGGATCCACCTCTGGGAGGCAAAGCCAGCGGTGGGACAGACCACAAATCTGCATTTCTAGCCTTGAAATCTGCATTTCCACCCATAAAATCTGCATTCCCACCCCTGAACTCCTGCTGCCCAGGGTCAGGACGGCCCCGCTGCCCTTGGCAAGGCCGGACCAACCAAGGGCTGGCAACACCCAGAGCTCCTGTCCGGACACGACTTTGTTTTCCTGCTCGAACCCAGGCTCTGCAGAATTCCCAGCAATCCTGGGATACGAGACAAGCAGGCACCGGGTGAGGGTAAAACTGGGGAAAATCATTTAAAACCCCTGGGATGTGTGGGGGAGGGACTGTGCCCCCCGCTGCAGGGCTCGGGCACCCCTCAGTGTCACTGTGCCAGCCTGGCCCGGTGTCCCAGGGCTCGGGCACCCCTCAGTGTCACTGTGCCAGCCTGGCCCGGTGTCCCAGGGCTCGGGCACCCCTCAGTGTCACTGTGCCAGCCTGGCCCGGTGTCCCAGGGCTCGGGCACCCCTCAGTGTCACTGTGCCAGCCTGGCCCGGTGTCCCAGGGCTCGGGCACAGTTCTGCAGCCACCGGGGGAGTTTTGGGCCAGTTTGATCCCTGCCCAGGCCGGCTCAGCCCCGCAGGATGCGCGGGAGGAAGGCGCCCAGAGAGCTCAGTGCCAGAAATACCAGAGCAATGAACAAACCGGGCTGCAGCTCTGGAGCGAAACCACCGAGCGGGGCTGGCCGGGTTCCTCCCGCAATCCCCGGCGGGAGCCGAGCCGAGCCGTGCCGGGCTCGGGCCCAGCGAGCCCCGGGGCTGCTGCCAGCTCTGCAAACCTCGCTCTTGCCCAACGCCATTTGCAAGTCAAGTGCGCTTCTTTCTGCGCTTTGTCATCGGCTGGGAGCAGCGGGAATATCGGCTGTGGAGCTGAGTGTGCCCAGCAGAATTATCCGGGAATGTCGGGGCTGGAGCTGAGTGTGCCCAATCCAGGAATGTCGGGGCTGGAGCTGAATGTGCCCAATCCAGGAATGTCGGGGCTGGAGCTGAATGTGCCCAATCCAGGAATGTCGGGTCTGGAGCTGAGTGTGCCCAGCAGCTTTATCCGCTCCATCTCCTCCCGCCAGGGCACCGGCGAATTTGTCCAGGCTTGAGCAGCCCGGGGTGCTGCGGCTCTCTCAATGCCCAGGTGGGATTGGCACACATGGACCAGCTCTGTCCCCTGCCTCCCACCTGCTCCGGGGGCTCTCGGGAGGGGACAGCAGACTGTGCTGTCATCCGAAGGTGTTTTGGAGTCCTCGGGACAAAAGGGTCCAGCAGGGCTCCAGCTTGCCTTGCTCCACAGGGACCAGAGGGAACAGCCTGCCCAGGGAACCACAGGGTCCCAGAATCAGGGAAACATGGAATCACACAATCATGGAATCCCGGAATCACAGAATCACACAATCACAGAACCGGGGAAACATGGAATCACAGAGTTTCAGAATCAGGGAAACGTAGAATCACAGAATCACAGAATCACAGAATCACAGAATCACAGAATCACAGAATCAGGGAAACATGGAATCATAGAATCATGGAATCACACAATCACACAATCAGAGTCCCAGAATCATGGAAACGTGAAATCACACAGTCACAGAATCATGGAATCACAGAACCACAGAATCACAGAGTCCCAGAATCACAGAATCATGGAAACATGGAATCACAGAAACACACAATCACAGAACCACAGAATAATGGAATCGTAGAATCACGGAGTGGTTTGGGCTGGAAGGGCTCTGGAAAATCACTTCCCTCCACCCCTGCCTTCCACGAGATCAGATTGGTCCGACCTGGACACAGCCAGGGACGGGGCAGGCAGAGCTGGCTCAGGGAAGTTCAACACTCCCAGTACTTGTTTGAGGGCCATTCCCATGGAGAATATAAAACACTTGGTGACTCCAAACCAGAGAGAGGAGACAGGGAAGGGACAAAGCAGCTGCCCCTGGGCAGTTTTGTATTTGGAACAAAAACAGCTGGCGAAGAAGGGAGATGGAGCAGGTGCCAGGTGAGGGAGGCTCCATCCTGCCAGGAGCACCGGGAGTTCAGGCGGGCTGTGCCAGCCCCGGTGCCAGCCCCGGTGCCAGCCAGAGCTGCTCCTCCAGCACCGGGGCCTGCGTGCCAAGCCCGGCTGTGGCTGCGGCACACCCGGCTCCTCTCTCTCCAGGCCAGCAGCCCCGCTCTGGAAGCGCAGCTCTGTGGAAATCGCCCTTCTTGGCCTTTTGATGTAGCCCGGGAGGAGCTGCGTGCTGAGCGTTGCTTCACTGCTGTTTGTGCAACCTCGCTGCTGCAAATCCTTCATTATTCACGATGCTATCTCGCCACTTGATATGCAGAATAGCTCAGAGGTACCGTTGACTACATTTTTCCAGCCCTTTGATGTGCCAGAGATAACTCGTTTCTGTTTCGCAGCCATTAAGTTCGGTGGAAATCATTACACCGCGTTAAACGCGGCGCTTGTTCTTTAATCAGCGCCCTTCTGGTTCCAGGCTGGGTGTCGCAACCTGTCAGACGCGGAAAGGGATCCTGTGAACCCGGGCGAGCGGCGCTGGAGGAAGTGAGAGCACCCAGGGGAGTTTCTGCAGGGCCAGGGGCGCAGGGCTGGGGCTGGGGGATCCCACATCCCTGTGGGGGCAGCGGGGCTGGGGGTGCTGCCCCAAATTGCCACACACAGACACGTGGTGGGTGGAATCACACAGTCGTGGAAGCACAGAATCAGGGAAACATGGGAAAATGGAATCACAGAATCATAGAATCACAGAATTATAGAATCATACAATCATGGAAGCACACAATCATGGAAGCACAGAATCGTGGAATCACACAATCACAGAGTCCCAAAATCAGGGAAACATGGAATCATGGAATCACAGAATCATGGAATCACAGAGTCCCAGAATCAGGAGAAAATGGAATTATAGAATCACAGAAATGCAGAGTCCCAGAATCAGGGAAACGTGGAATCACAGAATTACAGAACCACAGAATCATGGAATCACAGAGTCTCAGAGTCCCAGAATCAGGAGAAAATGGAATTATAGAATCACAGAGTCCCAGAATCAGGGAAACGTGGAATCATGGAATCACAGAATCATGGAATCACAGATTCCTAGAATCAGAGAAACATGGAATCACAGAATCATGGAATCACAGAATCACAAAGTCCCAGAATCAGGGAAACATGGAATCATGGAATCACACAATCATGGAATCACACAGTCCCAGGATCAGGGAAACACGGAATCACAGAATTACAGAACCGCAGAATCACAGAATCACAGAGTCACAGAGCCACCCAGATCAGAGCCCACAGCTCATCACTCATCCAATCCTGCCAGGATTCAGCTTGGAAAGGACCTTGGAGTTCATCTGGTTGCCATGAGCAGGGGCATTTGCCCAGAGCAGCTTTCCAGGGGTTGTGCCCACCCTGAGGCCATTGCAGCGTGCCCAGGGTGTCCCACCAGGAGAGAGCAGAGCAGGGAGAGGCTCCCACAAAGCAGCAGCTCCAGGAGGGAGCCTGCTCTGAAATTCAGAAGGAATTTCTCCCTGGAAAGGGTGGCCAGGCACTGGGACAGCCTGTCCACAGTCCCATTCCTGGAGCGCCCCAGGAACACCTGGAGGTGGCACTCAGGGCTGGTGGCACACTTGGGAGGTCAGGCACAGCTGGCACAGCTGGCACTCGATGTTCTGGGAGCTCTTTCCCACCCTGGGGGCAATCCCGGGGTTCTGTGCTCCCCACAGAGCCGCGGGGATCCCAAACACGGGTTGGGTTTGTCTGGCAAAACCTCAAACCAGCAGAGCATGAGAGACAGTGGTGAGGATGGGCACCCCTGTCCCGGGAGGAGCTGGGTGCCAGGCAGGGCTCCCACA